>NC_041735.1:26824117-27127147 GCF_004115215.2 Ornithorhynchus anatinus
ATCCGTGTACAGTGTGTGTGACACTGAATGAGTTTCCCGTTTCCAATAGCTTTAAGTCCAAGCCTTAGGGAATCATTGGCAGAAAACAGATAGAATGAATTCCACTGGAGCCTAAGGGGAATGATGCCCTCAGCCTAACCTTGAGATCTAGCATCATGGACTTGCATGTGCTGTTGTCAGTCGATATATGTGATTAGTTTGCTGGACCTCGAGAGCTGGCAAATTGTGGCTGGGGATTCCGGCTGAGGAAAGCTCAGTATCATTTCTGTCGTTCGGCTTGTGAAGGGCTCCCCTCCCTGCAACTTGCGATAACAATTCTTTCTTGGCTGGCTTGGTCGTTGGCTTGGGCCCGAAGGAAGGTTTGGCTCTTGACTGGCCTGGGACTCAAAGGACCTGAGTTCTAATTCCAACTCTGCCATCGTCTACCGTGTGACCTTTGGCAAGTCACCTAACTTATCTGTGCTTCGGTTTCCTCTACCTTAAAATGGAAACGCAATACCTGTTCTCCCTCTTACTTAAACTGTGAGCCCCGAGTTGGGCAGGGACTGTGTCCAACCTGATGAAATTGTTTATATTTGCTCTGTCAATCAAATGTGCCCTTACCATGAGCACTTACTAAGCGCTTGGGAGAGTTAAATATAATAGAATTAGCAGCTGTGTTCCCTGACGATAATGAGCTTGCTCTAGTGCCGAGATTCGTGCTTGATACATAGTGAACACTTAACAAATAGCATACTAATAAATAAATAAATAAATAAATACTGACTTGCAGGAGCATGAAATGTTTCTGCTGTTGACACCCTTACACCTGAGAGAAACTTCTAATTCATGTTCTGGTGGATGGAACATGTTTTTTCCCCAGTTCTTTCCTTTAATTAGACAGGGTTTTCTTTTGAAAGTATTTCTAAGCTTGTATCACAAATCAGGTGGGTGCAGCTTCTGCTCCAAGTTAATGAAATTCCCCAATTTTAGCAACCTGTTTATCAGCCCAAATGTGGATTTTAAGTAATAACTGAAATATTTTGGGTATCTGTTGAACACTTACTATGTGCCAAGCACTGGGTTTGAGCTGGGGTAGATCCAAGATAATCAGATACAGTTCTGTGATCCTCATGGGCTTCGTAGTTGAAGGGGAATAGTGGGGGGAGAGCAGATAGAGGTCCCCATTTTACAGATGGGGAAAGTGAGGCACAGAGAAGTTAAGTGACTTGCCTAAGGTCATACAGGAGGCAGTGGAGAGAGCTGTGATTACAACCCAGGTCTCCTGACTCCCAGTCGTGTGTTCTTTCCATTAGACCATAAGTACAAATAATAGTTATTCAGCAGCTTGGTGCATTTCCAGTCATTCTCAGTTGTGCAATCACTGTGCAGATATTTGAAAAAGCAGATTATTTGGAAATGCACATAGAACCATTTTTACGTCTTTCCAAGTAAATAAACAGTGCTCCTCCCTCCCTTTTGGATTTCAAAATGCCCACGTAGAGGAAAGGGTTCCCGGCTGGAATAGGGGAGGTAGGTGGTGTCTTGGAATCCCTAAGGAGACTGATGTGAATTATTCAGAAGCCAGGAAATGACTTGCCCCTCGGCAAGGAGACCTGGCCACCTCTGTGTTCCTGGGGTGATGAGAGCTGGCCTGGGATTTATGTACCAAAGAAAACCGATCCAAACATCCCCGAGAGGCCGCAGAGATTCTGAAAAGAGATTCTCGAACATCTGCCAAGAATGCCCGACTCCTGGAGAGACTGTAAACTACCTGACAGCAGAGTCTGAGGCTCTTACTCGATTATACTCAGTGGAAAGAGAGTCTTGGGGCAAAGGAACCGGGTTCTAATTGCACCTCCACCATCTATCCGCTGTATGACCTTAGACAAGTCACTTAATTTCTCTGGGCCTCAGTTACCTCATCTGTAACTGACTACAAGTTAATGAAGTGAGAAATAACCCGTGTTCCACAAGGGGTTCACAGCAGCGTGGCTCAGTGGAAAGAGCCCGGGCTTCGGAGTCAGAGGTCATGAGTTCGACTCCCGGCTCTGCCACTTGTCAGCTGTGTGACTGTGGGCAAGTCACTTCCCCTCTCTGTGCCTCACTTGCCTCATCTGGAAAATGGGGATTAACTGTGAGCCTCCCGTGGGACAACCTGATTACCCTGTATCTACCCCAGGGCTTAGAACAGTGCTCTGCACATAGTAAGCGCTTAACAAATACCAGCATTATCATTATCTGTAAAATGGGGATTAAGACTGTGAGCCTTATGTAGGACAGGGACTGTGACAACCTGATTACCCTGTATCTACCCCAGCGCTTAGAACAGTGCTCAGCACATAGTAAGCGCTTAAATACCATAATTATCATTATTATTTTGCATCGATCTACCCCGTTGCTTAGCACAGTGCCTGCGACATAGCAAGCATTTAATAAATACCACGAACTCAGTACAGTGCTCTATACACACTAGTTGCTCAAAAAATACTATTGATTCATTCACTGAGAGGCCCTTTGGAGAAAATTCCTGATTTTCTTGCCTCTTGTGGAAAGAGCATGGCCTAGTAGATAAAGGACAGGGCTGGGAGTCAGAGGACCTGGGTTCTAATCCAAGCTCTGCCACCTGGCCAAATCAATTAACTTCTCTGCTTCTTAGCGTCCTCATTTACAAAATAGGGATTAAGACTGTGAACCCCTTGTGGAACATGGATTATTTCCCCCTTCATTAACTTGTAGTCAGTCAATCATATTAATTGAGTGCTTATTATGTGCAGAGCGCTGTGCTAAGCACTTGGAAGAGTACAATATAACAATACAAAATACACATTCCCTGCCCTCAGTGAGCTTACAGTCTATAGGTTCCTAACCGGTGTTTACTACACTGCCTGGCACATAGTTAGTGCTTAATAAATACCATAAAAAAAAGAAAGAAACTGTGGTCTATCGGTTCGGAATTGGAGCTTTCATTCATTCAGTAGTATTTATTGAGCGCTTACTATGTGCCGAGCACTGTACTAAGCGCTTGGAATGTACAAGTCGGTAACAGAGACAGACCCTGCCCTTCGACGGGCTTACGGTCTAATCGGGAGGTTTACAGTCTAATCGGGGAATTTACGATGAGGCTGTGAGAGCTACACTCTGGAGACGGCCAAATGTATCAAAGGCTGATGCGGGCCTCTGAAATCCAATGAGGAGCCTCTGTGGTTGCACATCATTTCCAAGATGTTACTGGGAATTGGTCACAACCTCTGCTATTGGAATATTGATTCTAATCCCAGCTCCGCCACTTGTCTGCCGCCTCAGTTACCTCATCTCTAAAATGGAGATTAAGACTGTGAGCCCACGTGGGACAGGGACTGCGTCCAACCTGATAACTGGGTATCTAGCGCTTAGAACAGTGCTTGGTCCCTAGTGAGCACTCAACAAATACCATCGTCATCGTTACTTTCGGACATCCGTTCACCGACAGCATTTATTGAGAATGCGCAATGAGCACGACAGTACACACTTGGGAATTAATATGGAAATCCTAGACTCAGGCCCTCCGTGATTATGTGTGGCATCTCCAGTTGAGAGATTCAAACTCAATGAAAGGCAAACACAGTGACCAATTCCGATTACTCGGACATACGTGCTCCTTTTGGGTAACCTGACTAGGACACTGAAATATCGGGGTGAGAAGCAATGCGGCCTGGTGGTGAGTTCCAAACCTGACACCACCATTTACCTGCCTTGTGACCTTGGGCAAGTCATTCACTTCTCTGTGCCTCAGTTCCCTTGTCTGTAAAATGGGGATTCAATACCTGTTTTTCTTCCTACTTAGACTGTGAGCCCCATGTGGGACCTGATTATCTGGTATCAACTCCAGCACTTAGTACAGTGCTTAGCACATAGTAAGCACTTAGAAAGCACCACTGGTATCAGTAGTAGTAGTACTGTTAATATTATCATCAGAACGAACCGACTTTGGTCTTGAACCGAAAGATCCCTGTAGCCGCTGGGTGCACAGATACTTTCAAATGTCCTGTTGCTAGCCACACTCCTGTGCGCGATTTTGATTTTCTCATTAAAATTAGATAATTATCTGAACTGTCCAAAAGTAATGAATTTGAGCTCTTGGTATTAATTTATCTTAGCAATTCTTGTCTACCTCAATTAGCATGAAATAAGACTAAATTAGAAAGATGTGGATCCCCACGAAGTTTGGATGGGGAAGTGAATTTGCAAAATTTTAAGGGATTTGAGTGATCTTTATGTTCAGTGAATTCCATTATATTCTCAGATGTACGGAAGGAAAATCGACACACCTCATGATAGGTAAAAACGTTTTAAAAATGTAAATATATGCAATACATTGCACATACGTATATCCGTATATGCCATTGATCCCCGATTTTAAACTTGATATTTTTGCTTTAGAAAATTTCCACAGCGTCATTCCCTTCAAGTACCTCATGGACATAATGCTGATTTAGAGATCACCAGTTTAGTCTCTTCTGAAAAAATAAAATTCTTAACCTAAAATTCCATACCCAAAATACATATGCTTAGAGGGGCGGTAACATGAAGAATTCCTGAAAGGTCTTCTGATCCATAATGATAATGATGGTATTTGTTAAGCGCTTACTATGTGCAAAGCACTGTTGAGCGCGCTGGGGAGGATACAAGGTGATCAGCTTGTCCCACATGGGGCCCACAGTCTTCATCCCCATTTTACAGATGAGGTAACTGAGGCACAGAGAAGTGAAGTGACTTGCCCAAAGTCACACAGCTGACAAGCAGCCGAAACGGAATTTGAACCCAAATTCCCAAGCCCGTGCTCTTTCCACTGAGCCACCCTGCTTCTCGACCTAGAAGTAGATTGACTTACTACGTATCCTTAATTCATTCTTAATGTTGAATAACTATACCGTCACCTTTTCTGCTTCTGGCAATTGTTTCTGACCCATTTCTACTTCACGATCTCTCTAGAGGCCTGTGTGGCTAAGGTACTAGAGATAAACATATACCCATCAAATTCCCCACAGATTCTCCAGTTCAAAGTAAGTGAGGAATGGGTCTCATATATCCTTTCCAGTAAGGTGGTTTTTTTTTTCCTTTCTGTCATTTAACATTTTGCAATTTAGCAATTTGAAAGCATTAAAATTCTAAAAGTGGTGGTTTAATTCCTTGGATCAGTGTAATTGAGTGAACTGTAGTTTAAAATAATAATACCATCAAGTTGATACTCCACTGTGTATGAAGGATCAGAATGAGGGTGATTAAAAGTAAAAGATACACACACACACACACACACACACACACATAGATGTTCTATATGGGTGGTATATATAGGTTTGTAAGGATTTGCGTGTACATATATATATGCATATATGTGGGTATGTTTTGCTTTTAATCATACGTATGAATATTTATGATCAAAATTCTCTCTGTCTCATAATAGTAATAATGTTGGTATTTGTTAAGCGCTTACTATGGGCAGAGCACTGTTCTAAGCGCTGGGGGAGATACAGGGTCATCAGGTCGTCCCACGTGAGGCTCACAGTTAATCCCCATTTTCCAGATGAGGTAACTGAGGCACAGAGAAGTGAAGTGACTTGCCCACGGTCACACGGCTGCCAAGTGGCAGAGCCGGGCGTCGAACCCATGACCTCTGACTCCGAAGCCCAGGCTCTTTCCACTGAGCCACGCTGCTTCCCATATATATGCTGCTTCTCATACCTATGTGTATATACACATGTGTATATGTATGTGTATATATATGCTTTTCATATATATATATATATATATATATGCTGCTTCTCATATATTTGTGTGTGTGTGTGAGTATATATATATATGTATATGTATCTATCTATCTATATATCTATCTATCTATCTGGACTTACCCTTGATACTCAGCTCTCAGAACATCTAAACCTCCCTCAGGCTCCTCACATTCTAATGATAGTCCACCCTATCTTTCCCTGCATATGTTTCTCCAGTGGCTGCTTCATTCTGAAAGGAAACTATTAAGTTTGGGTTTATTTCAGAACCGGTATGTTATCCTTGTTATCCTTTGGGTGAGGTTAGCATCCAGAGGCCAGGTTGATTCCTTCCTTCAGGTTTGCCTTCTCTATGAATTTTTGTTCTTTCCACTTCTCCGTTAAGATGATCGTACCTTCTGTCAACACTTCAGATATATTTTCAGACACCTGAATGTATACTAGAAATTTCCTACGTATGATTTTCCAACGGGGATAATCATAATCATAATAACAATCACAATCTAAGTAGAAGGGAGAACAGGTATTGAATCCCCATTTTACAGATGAGGACGTCGAGGCCCAGATAATTTAAGTGACTTGCCCAAAGTCACACATCAGGGATTAGACCCCCAAATCTTCAGACTTCCAAACGCATGCTCCTTCCACTTGACCATGCCATTTCTCATCAGGGATGATGAACAGTAAGACTTTCTTTAAGGAGCTAAGCCTGAGGGTCAAAAATGAAAGCAGATAAGGACAGCATCTACTTTGGGAAGACTTAACTTCTCTTGGGACAATCAGATTTGATTTTAGACACCTACATTGACAAATCTCACCCATCCCGAGGTTTCCTAAATTACGCTGGCCACAACAGAAAGCTTATAAAATCCCAATAAGATTCCAACAACAACCCTCCGTATGCCTAGGGACCTTTAAGAGCACAGTGCTGATAAGGGGGCAATAGGGGATTTAGCCATAGACCTGTTGCCCTCAGGGAGTCCACACTGCCAACGTTGCTTTTAATGACAATAAGGGATTAACTCTGAAATCATTCAAGGTGATTTAACAGTTACTGCTTAGATGTGACAATTGACATTTCAGAAGTTGGACTTATTTTCACCTTATCCCTCGACTGTGTTCACACTTCAGTGACCTTACAGCATACACGCGTTTTCCTTGTGCTGTCACTATAATTTAGCAGCCCGGAGTGCTCTTCTGCAGGCCCTCTTAGCGGGACGTGCCCTCCTTGGCCTTAGGTAAGTGGTTAGCCTTCCTTTGCGTAAATGCGGCCAAAGATAGATAAAAAGTGTTGGATGGACTGCACGATTAATTTCTGGGGCGAAAATGAGTCTCCCTCTGTTTCCTTCCGAATGGCTGAATGGCCAGCTATCTCAAACGCTTTAAATTTCGAGCAGTTTTTAGCCTGGGTTCCCGAAAAGGTTGCTTTACATTGAAATCCACTTGCCATAGTCTCTCTGCAAGTGCTGAGTAAGGTATTTCGACATTAATTGTGAGGCACAGAGGAGGTCTGGCCTCAAGCTCTTCTCCAAAACATATTTTAACTTATTGCATCTCTAGAGTGCTTAAACCTGCCTGGCCTTTCATCTAGCATTTTATAACACCACCTGAGGCCTGGTACAATCATTCGGAAATAGTGGGCTTCACCCTTATTGAAAAGATATTTATAGATATACTGAACAGCGGTGTGAGTTGGGTACCGACAGGAAGGGAGTGTTGAACGGGGCCGGATATAAATTCGGTTACTTCCCCGAATTCTGTGTCGTTTACAGATCGAATTCCAGGAATATTTTTTCCCATATAGAGGATCCAGCATTCGGCAAGACTTTGAAAATTTGGGTCTCAAAGGGTGGCATGGATGTTAGGAAGAATGTAATCGCGTTGCTGCAGACTCAACCGAGCTACAGTGCACGAGGCGGATTACACCATCAGGGCTGCAATCTTATCAGAGCCTTTCTATAGATGTCATTTTACGTGCTGTTGAACTGAACAATGCTACTCGGCAATAAAATTATTTGAAATAAGAGCTCATTAAAAGCTCTCCGTAATATAGAGCGTTCTAATTAATGTCAATGGGGTGCAGAGCTTAGAGAGCTGAGTTTGACTATAATGTTCGGTGAGTAGGTAAAATAAAAAGGATTTTTTTTTTCCATTATCTATGTTTTAGTAAATCAAATGAAATCCCTAATAGCCTTACAGAAAACTCACGATTGCCTTGTGTTTCCTGCTTCGTGCCCGCTCCCCGTTTTTCTCGAGAAATTTGATTTCACTGTTGCCGTGTCTTGGGAAATGACTTTACGCCGTGCGCGCTTCCGGGGAAGTGCCGTGGGCCAGAGCTCTCTGGGAGCGAGGAGCAGAAATGAGAAGTGGGGGCTTGATGTAGTGACAGATAAGAGTCCACTGAACTTTGCCCGGGGGTAGCAGGAGGACTTGAGGAGAGGAGCAAGATTTCCAGAGGTGCCCCGGCCGGAGAAGGCAATCGATGCCTTTAGCCAGTCAGTTGGATTTACTGTGCGCAGAGCACTGTATTAAGCACTTGGGAGAGTGCAATATAACAATGACAGACCCGTTCCCTTACCCCACATAACCAGTGTCCTAGTGACATTTCCCCTGGCTCCTCCTCCTTGCTCTCTCCACAGCGTGGCTCAATGGAAAGAGCCCGGGCTTGAGAGCCAGAGGTCATGGGTTCTAATCCCCGCTCTGCGACTTGTCAGCTGTGTGACTTTGGGCAAGTCACCTCACTTCTCTGTGCCTCAGTTCCCTCATCTGGAAAATGGGGATGCAGACTGTGAGCCCCGCATGGGACGACCTGATTACCTGGTATTAACCAGCCTCCCCACCTCCCGGGCTTAGAGCAGTACTCGGCACATAGAAAGCTCTTAACAAATATTATTTGTATCCTATTTATCGAGAGCTCTGTAAGCTCACTGTGGGCAATCAATCGTATTTATTAAGCACTTACTGTATGCGGAACCTTGGGCTAAGCATTTAGGTGAGTACAATATAACAGTTTAACAGAGTTGTTAGACCCGTTCTGTACAGTGAGCTTTCAGTCTACAGGGTAAAAAGATGTCTGCTAAGTAAATTGATTTGTATTCTCCCAAGTGCTTAGTTCAATGCTCTGCACACAGGACTTGCTCAGTAAATGCCATTGATTTGATTGGTTGATTGAGAAAGCGGCCGATCCTCATTTGAGGAGACCCTCCGCTCTCCATCGCACGGTTCCTGCGCCTTCTCGTGGTTCCTGCTCCTTCTTGTTCTCCGGATCAGTAGGTGACCTCACTATCCTGCCCGGTAATAATAATAATGTTGGTATTTGTTAAGCGCTTACTATGTGCAGAGCACTGTTCTAAGCGCTGGGGGAGATACAGGGTAATCAGGTCGTCCCACGTGAGGCTCACGGTTAATCCCCGTTTTCCAGATGAGGTAACTGAGGCACAGAGAAGTTAAGTGACTCGCCCACAGTCACACGGCTGACAAGTGGCAGAGCCGGGAGTTGAACCCATGGCCTCTGACTCCGAAGCCCAGGCTCTTTCCACTGAGCCACGCTGCTGGTAATGAGCAAGGCCTTTTTCCCAAGAAAAAAATGTGATAAGTTAACAGCTCTTCTCCATCTTCCTCTGTTCCCCCCCAACCCCAAAAATCCCTAGAATAAGGATAAGGCGAGGAGAGCTCTTCTCTCCACTTTTTTTTTTTTCCATTTGAGGAAAGAGTTTTCCTCCTGCATTCTTCAGAATGCGATGCTAATGGCAACGTGGGTTCCCAGTGCCACGCAAGGAGATTGGATGTTAGGAGGCTGCCCAAAGCAACTGCAGGGTAGTGAACTGAAGTGGGTCATTAAAATCAGAGAGAACACGGTGAGGAGATAGTCTCAGAACCCCAGACAGCTGGGTTTCAATCGCCACACTCAGATCAGCCAGACAGATGGCGGTCAAGGAGGAAGGTTGCTCTCCTTCAGCAGAGGCTTGGGAAAAACGGGAGATCGACAGGCAGATTTTAAAACAACAAAGACAGCCTTGGGACTGTGGGGCACAGGTAACCGCAGAAAATAGAAAGGGCCTTTCTGGGCCCAGGTAGCCCATTGTCCTCCGGCTGGGGCCGGACATGGCCCATTCGACTTATCCCTCTGCCCCAGCAGAGAAGCAGCATGGCGTAGTGTATTGAGCGTGGGCCTGGGAGTCAGAAGGTATGGGATCTAATCCCAGTTCCACCACTTGTCTACTGTGTGACCTGGGGCAAGTTACTTTTCTTCTCTGTGCCTTAGTTATCTAATCTGGAAAATGGAGATTGATATTGTGAGCCCCACATGGGACAGAGACTGTACCCAACTCGATTTGCTTGTATCCATTCCTGCACTTGATACAGTGCCTGGCACATATACGCTTAACAAATGCCACCATAATTACCATTAATATTGGGCTGAGCCTCCTGGGTCAGTGAGTAAACCGGAGGTGAGGAGCCATCTTGGCTATTGCGGTTTCCTGTTGCTTCCCCCTCAAACACACGCTCCGTTTTTCCCTTTGCCTTCAGCTGCCTGCACATCCCAAAATCTGTGCAGGCAAATCTCATAGCATTTAATTAATGGCATTTCCTGAGCACTTACTCTGTGCAGAGCACTGTAGTAAGCACTTGAGAGAGTTTAATACCACAGAGTTGGTAGCCATGTTGGTAAGAGCTTAGATTTTAAAGGGGGAGAGAGACATTAATTCAATTAAAATACAGATATACTCATAAGTGGTGTGGAGGTGAAGTTGGGGAAGGAGCATGGCCTAGTGCAGAGAGCACAGGCCTGGGAGTCAGAAGGTCATGGGTACTAATCCCGACTCCATCACCTGTCTGCTGTTTGACCTTGGGCAAATTACTTAAATTCTCCCGTCTGTAAAATGGGGATTAAGACTATGAGCCCTATCTGGGACAGACACTGTGTCCAACCTAATTATCTTGTATCTACCCCATCGCTTAGAACGGCGCCTGGCACATAGTAAAGGGCTTAACAAATACCATTATTATTCTCATCAGGTGCTTAAAGGGTCCGGATCTAAGAGCCTAGGCATCCCAGAAAGAAGAGGGAGGAGGGATAAAGGGCTTAATTGGAGAAGGCCTCTTGGAGGAGTAATTTTAGCAAGGCTTTTTAGGTGGGGAGAATGGTGGTCTGTTATTTATGGAAGGGGAACGAGTTCCCAGTCAAAGAGAGCGTGTGGGAAAGGGTTTGGTGGTTAGATGAGACTGAGACACAGTAAGCAAGCTGATGCTAGAGGAGTGTAATGTGTGGGCTGGGCTAGAGTAGGAGATCAGTGAGGGAAGGTAGGAGGGGGTAAGCCGATAGAGTTCTTTAAAGCTAATTGTTAGGAGTTGTTGTTGATTGCATCACCCCCCAAGTTCCAATTCTGCTGCTCCCTGTGCCCTAAAAGGGGATTACCTCATTGTCAATAATATCATTTTTGAATAAGAAGAACATGTGAATTCTGTTCCCCACCTCTCCTGCCATTTAAATGTACACACACGCTCACCTCTCCCCGGGCCCAAAAGCAAAGAATCCTAAAACGCCTTTGTTTTATCCTTATTTGGGGAACCCATTCCTGACATTGGTTATAACTAATGAAGATGCTTCCTTCTAATAGTTTTAAGCGTTGGTTGCGATTAACCTCTTCTTCTTCCCCAACCTGCCTGAGAATATGAAAAATTGAAGTGAATTCCCCTCCCCTGCTAAATACTACGCTCCGGTTCTAAGACACAAAGCCTCCTGGAATCCGTGGTAAAAAAAAAAAAAAAAAAAAAAGTTTCAGATGGCTTTAAAATCATGATTTAATTAACTTTAGAGAATGGTGAAACTGATTGTGCTGCTGGCATTACATTCAGTTTGGAACACGATGCAGTTTTAAGCCAATTAATTCTGTTTGGCCCTCTTGCTCAAAAAAAGGATTCCAGATTTCCCATTCATCCCAAGAACCTAGGAAAAAAGGAGTTCAGATCACCTTGAAATTACTCTTTGGGAACATAAAGGCCTCAGTCTGCTATGTTTTGTTTTCCCGATCGTCTAGCAGAAGTCGGCGTGATTTAGAGAGGATAAACCCGCTTGCCAGGGGATGTGGATAGATGCTAAACCGGCAGAGTTAACCTGTTACTGATCAATAGCTTGACTGTAAGCCTGTTGTGGGTGGGGAACGTGTCTACGAACTCTATTATGTTGTACTCTCCCACAAACTCTAGTATGTTATACTTACTTCCACACAGTAAGTGCACATAAACATGATTGACTGATCCACTCTAGAGGAGGAGGGGGACTGGAGTGAGTGTTCAAGTGGTGCTGCAGTTCTGAAGAGAAGCAGCCTGGTATAGTGGATACAGCACGAGCCCGGGAGTCAGAAGGTCATGGGTTCTAATCTTGGCTTCGCCATTCATCCGTCGTGTGGCCTTGGGCAAATCGCTTCACTTCTCTGCGCTTCGGTTACCTCATCTGTGAAATGGGAATTGAAACTTTGAGCTCCATGTAAGACAGGGGCTATGTCCAACTCGAATTGCCTGTATCTACCCCAGTGCCTAGTACAGTGCTTGGCACACCGTAAGTGCTTAAAAAATACCATTAATAATAATAATAAAAATAATCATTATTAGAGAGTGAGAAGGGTTTCAGAGTATCCTGACCCAAGGCAGAGGGGACCATCTACGGGGATCCCGACTCTGCCCCTTGTCAGCTGTGGGACTGTGGGCAAGTCACTTCACTTCTCTGTGCCTCAGTTCCCTCATCTGTAAAATGGGGATGAAGACAGCGAGCCTCAGGTGAGACAACCTCACTCCCCTGTATCTCCCCCAGCGCTTAGAACAGTGCTCTGCACGTAGTAAGCGCTTAACAAATACCAACATTATTATTCAGCAGTTGCCTTTGTCTCTAAATTTAGGACTAGCCCCTGGAACTGCTAATCCCCTCCTTTGTTAATAATAATAGTGATGATAATAATTTCAATGACTGTGGTATTTTTTGAGTGCTTACTATGTGTCAGACACTGTACTACTAAGCACAGGGGTGGTTCCAAGCAAATGGGGTTGGAGGCGGACACCGTCCCACGTGGGGCTCACAATCTTAATCTCCAGGTAACTGAGACACAGTGAAGTGACTTGCCCAAGGTAACAGAGCAGACAAGTGGCAGAGCCAGGATTAGAACCCAGGTCCTTCTGACTCCCAGGCCCGCGATCTATCCAATTGGCCACACTGCTTCCTGTTAAAATTCCTTACGACTCTTGGACAGGACGGTAAAACACCTTCCATGAGCAAAGGGGGGTTGGAACGTCTATTGAAATAATCCAGGTGAAAAAAGAAGCTTCTACCTGAATTTATAGGACCGTAACCTTTTCTAGAAGCCGGCACAGATGGACTAGGGCTCAATAAGCATTAATCTGATTGAAGAATTCTTCCCCCGGCTTTAGCGACGATAATATAATAAGTTAAGAATGGCAAGGCGCATTGACTCTTTCGGGCCACTCAGTCGATATTTAGTGCATGCAAGTCGCTCCTGGAGAGCATGTTAGTGATTGAAGCGTTTGGTTCAACATGCACCCCTGGATCTAACCAATCAGGAAAGGCTGCAGATCATTGTGATTTAACCATCCGCCCTCTCCCCAGAGGATATCTCTGATCGATAGCCTCTGATGCCTTTGCCGAACGTCCCTCGATTCCTCCCCTCACTTCTTCCGGACTTTTGTCTCCTCAGCAGATTCCCTGTCCCACTTCCAAGCGTGGAGACCAGGACACCCCCAAACACCCGCTTAAACCCCAGTCAGGGCCTGGGCCTTTCACCGCCCACTAGGCTGTTCCTGCAACATCAGCAGGTAGGAATTAATGGGACCAGCCCTGAGCTAATCGTTAGAAGAGAGCAGGGAGAAGGGGAAAGTAATCCTGCTTTGCCTTAGGCAAAAGGTCCGCTCCTCTAGCAGCCAGGTTTTCTTGGATTCGCCGCTTCCTCCATCATAGTAATGGAGGGCCAAGAACGCTGCTTAAGGAGAGTGAAGGGAGTCCTGGTTTGGCTGCACGTTGTTTAACTCCTGTATTCCCACAAGTGCCTCAGCCTCAGGGAAGGTGGAGCTATTCTTAGCCACTTTAACCAACGTTACTGTTATTACGCCCTGCCGCTTCGCCTTCCAGGCTGCCGGCCCTCAAAGCCCTCTGGCCTGCGGAGAGTCCCAGACGTCGACCCCCCGGGGCCACGTCCTCCCGCGGTCCCGGAACGCCCTCCCTCCTCACCTCCGCCCAACTCATTCTCTTCCCCTCTTCAAAACCCTACTTACAGCTCACCCCCTCCAAGAGGCCTTCCCACACTGAGCTCCCCTTTTCCCTCTGCTCCCTCTAACCGCCCCCTTCACCTCTCCGTAGCTAAACCCTCTTCTCCCCCCTCTCCCTCCGCTCCTCCCCCTCTCCCGTCCCCTCCCCTCGGCACTGTACTCGTCCGCTCGACTGTCTATATCTTCATCACCCTATTTATTTTGTTAATGAGATGTACATCACCCTCATTCTATTTATATCTGCCATTGTTTTATTGAGATGTTCTTCCCCTCGATTCTACTTATTGCCATTGTTCTCGTCTGCCTGTCTCCCCCGATTAGACCGTAAGCCCGTCAGAGGGCAGGGACTGTCTCTATCTGTTACCTATTTGTGCATTCCAAGCGCTTAGTACGGTGCTCTGCGCATAGCAAGCGCTCAATAAATGCTACTGAATGAATGAACTTTACTGAGAAACAAGAAGGAAAGCAGGCGTTACAGTCAAAGACCTATCCCAAAGCCTGGCTTCACCCACGACAAGGGTTTCTCACAGTCTTTGCCTGTTGGGTTGGATCACTCGGGAGCGGCCCGTCTTTGCAAAGGGAGTGGTTGCTTGTGGGCTGGTGGCTCTCGGCTGGAGCTGTTAGGGAGGAGGAAATGTGGTTTGTGGAAATCTGCAGATAGAGAAGCGGTGTGTCCTAGGGGAAAGAGCCCAGGCCTGGGAGTCAGAGGACTTGGGTTCTTATCCCGGCTCTGACGACTTGTCTGCTGGGTGACTTTGGGCAAGTCCCTTAACCTCTCTGGTCCTCAGTTTCCTCATCTGTAAATGAAGATTCAGAGAAACGGTGCGGCCACTTGCAGAAGGAGAGTGACTTTTGTGTCTTCCCCCCTACGATCAGCTGAATTCCCCACCCTCCAATCAATCCAGTCTATTTATTAAGTGCTTGCTCTGTGCAGAACTCTGTACTAAGAGCATGGGAGAGTACAATATAACGATGTAACAGAGTTGGCAGATAAGTTCTCTTCCCACAGTGCCAGATTTGCCTGGTCTAGAAAGTCCCTGAAGGCTCAGGCTACCCTAGAATCCACGTGAGGATCCAGATCAGTCTGGGATGGGCTCCAGCTTCACTCCGGGAAAGTACAATATAATACAGTCGGTAGACAAAATCCCTGTACGCAAGAAGCTTACGGTTTGCACTGAAGGTGGGGGACATAGGGTGAAGGTGCTAAAAATGTGCATAAAATCCATCTACTGCATTTATTGAGCGCTTACTCTCTGCAGAACACTATACTAAGTTCTTGGGAAGGCACAGTATAGGAGTTAGGATAGGAGTTAGTGGAAACATTCCCTGCCCACAGCAGCATGGCCTAGTGGAAGGAGGAGGGACCTGGGAGTCAGATGGACCTGGGTTCCGATCGAGCCTCTGCCACGTGACCTTGGGCAGGTCTCTTAACTTCTCTGCGCATCAGTTACCTCCTCTGTAAAATGGGGATTTAATACTGTGAGCCCATGTGGCGCTTGGACTGTGTCCAATCCAGATAGCTTAGTACAGTGCCTGGTGCGGAGAAAGCACTTAACAGATACGATAAAAACAATCCAAAAAATGAGTTCACAGAGCTAACAGTCGAAAGGGAGATACCGGCATTAATATGCATAAACTATGGAAATGTACACAAGTGCAGTGGAGCTGAGAGAGGGGTGAATAAGGGTATAAATCCAAGGGCAGGGATAATGCAGATGGGAGCGGGAGAAGAGGAAACGAGGGCTTAGTAGGGGAAGGCATCTTGGAGGTGCGCTTTTAAAAAGGCTTTGAAAATAGGGAGAGCGATGATCTGTCCCATATGACGAGGGAGGATGTTTCGGGACAGAGGCAGGACGTAGGCAGGAGGTCAGCGGCAAGATAGATGAGATTGAGGTCCAGTGAGTAGGTTGGCGTTGGAGGAATGACTAGTAGTTTATTCAGTTCTGCCAGCTGAAGAGGGAGGTGTACATTTCAGAAGGACCTGATTTGAATGCCGGTGTGGTCACCCGGCCAAGAGACTCCTGTTGTTTGCCGAAGCTTCTGAGTAAATGCCACAATTCCCCGTGAGGGCTCGCAGGTGAATTTACGTTGCCTTTGGGTTTAGATGAACAAGCCAACCTACACTATACATTTGACTCATAACAACTGCAAGTGTTGAACCCCCCTGGTCCCCCTGAGAGTCCTGGCTGTTATGGCTAGGAGAGGGGGTTCGTCTCAGGGTGGGCGTTTACGGTAGACGCCCCGGGAGCTTTTTTGCTAGCATCTGGAGCTATTAGAAAGCTTTACCTCACTCCATAAGTGGCAGTGCCTTGCCTGAAAATTACAAAAGGAAGGATGTAATAAAAGAGGAACCTAATTGTCTGCCAGCTATCAGTATTTCTTATGTACGTATAATGGTTGACTAAGGGGGAATGTAGAAGGGAACACTCAAGGATGTTAGATGGCAAATCCCAAACCGTTATGATGTATGTCAAGGGAGACAGTATTAATCTCCATCTGACAGATGGGGGAAGCGAGGCACAGAGAAGTGCAATTCATTCAATAGTATTTATTGAGCGCTTACTATGTGCAGAGCACTGTACAAAGCGCTTGGAATGTACAAATCGGTAACAGATAGAGACAGTCCCTGCCCTCTGACGGGCTTACGGTCTAAACGGGGGAGACAATATGCAAAATGCAGTCTAATCGGGGGAGACGAGGCGTAGAGGTGGCGGAACCAGGATTGGAACCCAGGTCCTTCTGCCTTCCAGGGCCATGCTCTATCCCCTAGGCCACCGCTGCCTCTCTAGCGGGGATGTGAGTCTAAGCGTCTAGCAGGGCAACGGATGTGAGTCTTAAAGGAGGAAGGGGTGAGACCCCCTCCACAACTGCATTACATCCAGACAGCCAAGCCAGAGTAGAAAGCCAGTGAACTGTTAACCTGGATTGCAGGAGGTCGTTTTGAACGTGAGCACTCAGGAGTGCTCATGCTACTTAGGAATTTAGTCCTTGAGACTGAAAATAGGAAAGCAGCCTGGAAACATCGGTAGGAAACAACTGCAGAAATATGAGGGTGACCTTTAGGCTTCAGTGAAGTTTTGTTCAGAAAACACTGTTTACCTGTGGAGACTTCTCTTTCAGCGTTAGATTTCGGCGGGGGTTTTATCTATGATCAGCAGCTGGGAAAACTAGACGAAAGGCCTGAGTTCCCACAGCCCTTCTACTCGATTTCCTAAACTGGCAGGTTTATTGTTTAACATTTCAATCGAGCTTGCAGCGTCTCCAGCCGTATTAATCACCATTTCCTTTCGAAAAAGAAATGTAAATTTCTTCCTTGCCTTTTTACTCTCCATCATCATAATTTGCTTTTTGCAAGAATCTCCATCTCTCTCACTTCCAGCTGTTTTTTGAGCCATTTCAGAAGCAATTTTTTTGCTCACCAAAGGTTCATTCTGATGATTGTTGCAGAATGGTGGGGTACATTCTCTGATATTGTCTTCTTTTTGCTCCATAAATAGATATCCCAAAGAGTGTGTTTGGACATAAATGTGTAAGGTGCTCATTTAGTGGTGGCATTTGTTTTGGGCTTTACTGCAGGTGCAAATGTCACTCTACTGAACTGTCAGGAAGGTGATAGTATCTGAATGCTAAAGAAAGATAACTGGATTCTGTGAGTTCAGATATTGCACAGGATTGAGGATTACTATTTTCCAACCCCCACCTCAGCGTTTTATTCCACCACCACACTTACATACTCATAACCACCCATCAACCACCCTTAGCACATCTGTGCTGATTGATTTACTCTACTATTTAAGCACTTATTCATCCGCCTATCCATCTTTGCATTCTCCCCTTCCTCCTCTCTGTAAATCATTTTGCACCTGTCTCCACCGCTAGAGTGTAAACTCCTTGAAGGTGGCGACAGGATCTTCTAATTCTGTTGTTCTCTTCTAATAATTGTATTTGGAAGGCACCTAGAAAGTATTTAATACTGAGTGGAAAGCACCTAGTACACAGTTCTGTACTCGATAGGTGGTAAATACATGGCCAGCCATGGACTGAGATAAGAAAATAAAGGGGATTGAAGATCCGTAAGGTGGGAGAAAGAAGTTGGGCTGCCTTGCTCCAGGTAGAAAGAGACTGCTAAACTGGAACTGAAGGATCACAGGTGGGATCGGCCACAGGCAAAAAAAAAAAAAAAAAAAAACAACCCACCACATTTAACTCTGAGGCTTGGACATCTACCCTTCATGACACCTGAAGTTAGTAAAAGGAGAGATATTTACGTGGCTCAGTGGAAAGAGCAGGGGCTTGGGAGTCAGAGGTTGTGGGTTCTAATCCCAGTTCTGCTACTTGTCAGCTGTGTGACCTTAGGCAAGTCACTGAACTTCTCTGTGCCTCAGTTGCCTCATCTGTAAAATGGGGATTAAGACTGTGAGCCCCACGTGGGACAACCTGATTCCCTTGTGTGTACCCCAGCACTTAGAGCAGTGCTTGGCACATAGTAAGCACTTAACAAATACCATTATTAGTATTATCATTAGGCCCAGGCCCTTGATGGTGAAACACGTCCTTGTCGGAAAGGATGTCCAGAGGATGCTGGGAAAGGGTCACTGGATTGTGTTCAGCCAGCGTGTTTTTGTGACTCCGTCCCCCATTGCTAAATCCCTCCCTGGTTTGGTACCTTATTGTTAGGGGTGTGAGAGGGCAAAAATCATCTTCAAGACCAAGAAAGGCCTTTGAAAGTGGTTGAGGTGTGAGTGAATCAATCAATCATATTTACTGAATGGTTACTGTGTGCAGAACCCTGCACTAAGTACTGTTTAATAGGGTTGGTAAAACACAATCCCTGCCCATGGTGAGCTAACATTCTAGGCATTCATATCAATGAATACATTTCAGATACATACTTAACTGCTGTGGAGTTGAAGAAGAGGTCCAAATCCAAGTGGGAGGGTGACCGAGAAGGACATAGGAGAAGAGGAAATGAAGATTTAGTTGGGGTTGGCATCTTGGAGGGGCTGTGCTTTTATTAAGGCTTTGAAGGTGGGGAGAGTAATCATCAGCACTTAGAACAGTGCTTTGCACCTAGTAAATGCTTTTATGCCATCATTATTATTATTATTATTATTATCATCAGTTGAACATGAAAGGAGAGGGAGTTCCGGGGCAGGGCGTGGGTGAGGGGTTGGTGGCGAAATAGATGAGGTTGAGGTACAGTGAGTAGGTTGGCGTTAGAGGACCGTAGTAGGCGGACTGGGTTGTAGTAAGAATTCTGAAAGTTAAGGGGGATGGAGAAAAACGATGGAGTGTTTTAAAGCCAACAGTAAGGAATTTCATTTTGAGGTGAAGGTGAATAGACAACCACTGGAGGTTCTGGTGTGAGGAGATAATAATAATAATAATAATATTGGTATTTGTTAAGCACTTACTATGTGCAGAGCACTGTCCTAAGCACTGGGGTAGATACAGGGTAATCAGGTCGTCCCATGTGAGGCTCACAGTTAATCCCCATTTTCCAGATGAGGTAACTGAGGCACAGAGAAGTGAAGTGACTTGCCCCCAGTCACACAGCTGACAAGTGGCAGAGCCGGGAGTTGAACCCATGACCTCTGACTCCCAAGCCCAGGCTCTTTCCACTGAGCCACGCTGAGATGTGGACTGAACGGGTCTGTAGAGTGAACTAAAGCATCTCTGGGTGGCCTTGAAAGACTGACTGCTTTTTCTGAGTGACCTAATGCATATCTTATAACCGTGGAGGGAGCGGCTTAGGTTATGAGGAGAGGAAAGCCTAATAATCACGGTGATTGACTATGCAGGAGAGGCCAACCAGCCTAGCTACTTCAGGCCAATCAGCTGGAATTCATCTGACATCTTAGGGGGACTTTTTATATTTATACCGATCAAGTCCCGCCACATCACAGACAATTTCAAATGTCTCTCATGTAAATCTTGCTGCCTTTCAATAGAAAGTACCCTTAAGTTGAATCGGTAAGATGCTGCTGCTTCTTCCATTTCCCTACGAATTCTTCTATCCCCCAAGAATTCGTAAGTGTTTTTCATTTTCAAGTCCCCAAATGCGGTTAATAAGAAAAAGAGCTCCCAAGGCGTATTGTCTAGTAGGGTAATTGTAATTGGGTGGTATCATAGACATGAGCTTTGCCAGGTGGCCGGGAAACATTCTGGGAGTCCTCCGTCTAGGTCTTTGCAGGCTTAAAATAACTTCGGAAGAGCCCCAGGTCATTACTGTTTCTTCTCAATTGGATCTCATGAGATAGAAAGTTCTGACTCTGTAGACCCGAACAAGGCTTAGAAAAATAGCAGGGCCTAGCAGAGAGAGAATGGACTAGAGAATCGGAAAGCCTGGGTTCGAATCCCAGTTGTTCCCCTTGTTTGCTGTGTGACCTTGGGCAAGCCGCTTCACTCACTTCTCTGTGCCTGAGTTACCTCATCTGTAAAATGGGAATGAAGATTGTGAGCCCTCTGCGGGCCGTAGACTGTGTCCAACCTGATTATCTTGTATCTACCCCCAGCAGTTAGTACAGTGCCCGGCACCTAGTTAAGTGCTTAACGAGTTTCATTTTCGAAAAGGGAGGTTTGCCTTGGGCATTCATCAATCTAGAATCTCCTAGTAACAGTAACGGTGTACAAATGTGCATCATGGGATGGAAATGAGTACATACCATTTACCAGACCAGGCAATGTCTGTGAATATCTCTTCCTTCCCAAGACATACAAAATTAACGAAATCAGCCCAAAAGACTTGGTATTCATTATTTGTTGTCCTGATTGAGTAGGAGAGTGGAGGTTGTAATTCGTCTGTGTAGTTCTACTCATCTGAACTCAATAAACCTATATTTCCCTGTTTGTTGTTTTACGACAGAGAAACCAAAACCAGTATAAATGTGAACCTTTCGTGAAATCACTTGCAAAAATAACTGCTATTTTCTCCAGGAACGATATTTTTCTTCAATGTGCTCTACTGCCTCTGTTGTATTATACTCTCCCAAGCACGTAGTACTAGTGCTCTGCGCACAGTCAGCACTCTATAAATACTATTGATTGATTTTACCTACGTGTTGTCTTTTTTAGGATGTAAGCTACTTGAGGTCTTAAATTGCATCGTTTTTATTAGCACCAATCAATGAATGCATTTGTTGAACGCTTACTTGCGTGCCGAGCACTGGAGTTCGAATCCCAGCTCTGCCACTTGTCGGCTGTGTGACTGTGGGCAAGTCACTTAACTTCTCTGGGCCTCAGTTCCCTCATCTGTAAAATGGGGATTAAGACTGTGAGCCCCACGTGGGACAACCTGATTCCCCTATGTCTACCCCAGCGCTTAGAACAGTGCTCGGCACATAGTACGCGCTTAACAGATACCAACATTATTATTCTGTGGCCTTGGGAGAGACACATTCCCTGACCCCAGGGAGCTCATATCTTTCTACCTGTATTGTACTCTTCCAAACATTTAGTGCAGTGCTCTGCATAGAGAAGGACTCAAAAAGACTATCGATCGGTTGAGTCAACTCCCTACTGTAGAACCTTTGGAACCAGGAAGCTCAAAGAAGAGAAGCTCTTCTCATGTTCGCTGATGAGGGAGATGCTGGCTCTTCGGCTTACTATTAATTAGTTGTATTTCTTAAGATCCAGAAGCCTCCAGGGCCATTCCCATAAATCACTAAGAAATGCTACAAGTAAGGGATGCTTGATACCCCTTCATCCTCCCATCAAAGAGAAAGCAAAATCAAGGAATAGACTTAGATGCAAACACTTGGATCTAGGCTCTGTGGGCCATTCCCATAAATCACTAAGAAATGCTACAAGTAAGGGATGCTTGATACCCCTTCATCCTCCCATCAAAGAGAAAGCAAAATCAAGGAATAGACTTAGATGCAAACACTTGGATCTAGGCTCTGTTAAGTCTTGAAATCTGTCATTCAGCCCCTCGTCCTGTGGATTTGCACGCTGGTAAACTCTCAGAGTAAAACTCAGGTTAGTCATTAGAAGGTGAGATTGCTGTAAGCCCTGAACCTTTGGAGGACTTGACAGTCTGACAGGGCAAGGCAGCCCTTCAGGTTCATTTTGTTGTTGCTGTTGTGGTTTTGATTTTTTCCTTGTAGCATTCAATAAGTGCTTACTAGGTGCCAGGCATTCTACTAAGCACCGGGGCAGATACAAGATAATCAGTCAATCCTATTTATTGAGCACTTACTTTGTGCACAGCATGGTACTTAGTGCTAGGACAGTTCAGAATCAGCATATAATAGACACATTTCCTGCTCTGTGTTAACAGCCCGCAGACTAGAGAGGGAGACAGACATTAATACAAATAAATTACATACATTAAACCAGGTCCTACACAGTCCCTACTCACAGTAGGGTGAGCACAGTAGCAAGGAGTTTACAGTCTAAATATTTAAAATGTATGATAATTTGGTGTGATGGCATGCATTCAGCCCTTACTATGTGCCAGGGGTACATAAAAATCTTAGTACAGTGCTCTGCACCTAGTCAGCGCTCAATAAATACTATTGAATGAATGAATGAATGAATGAAAACCAAATTAGGCTGGACACAGTCCCTGTTCCACAAGGGGCTCACCATCCTAAGTGGAAGGATTTAATCCCCAGTCTACAGATGAGGAAACAGGCATAGAGAAGTTAACTGTCTTGCCCAAGATCACGCAGCAGACAGGTGGCAGAGCCAGGATTAGAACCCAGGTCCTCTGACTCCCAGGCCCGTGTTCTCTCTACTAGTTCATGTTGTGTCTCCTAAGGCTGCGGTACACTTCTGCTCCGGCCCTTTCGGCCAGCAGGACGTAAGGCTCCGATCCACAAGTGCCCGAGGGAGGGGTCAGAGGTACCCGACCCCTCCCTTAGCCCCTACCCCCTGCCTTCTCCTCCTGACCTTCTGGTTTTAACTCCACCCCTTTAACACAAGGTCTTGGAATACGTGCCCAGATTTCACACGTGAGACTTCACGTGTGTCTTCAGTGGCTAACCTAATGCGCGGGTGTATGGTCAGCATGAGGGGGAAGAGGATCAAGAGTCACATCTCCAGCTGCAGGCTAAGCAGAAGAGGGAAGGAGCTTCCTCAATTACTTCTCTTCCCTCAAAAACTATCCCCCCCCCCCCCCAGCCCCCAATCCCTGCCTGGCCCTCAGGAACAATTGCTCACCCCCTGCCACCCCGTGTAGTTCTGATGAAAGAAATTTTCCACTTTCACCCCTTCCAAAATTACATTTTCCACTTTCACCCCTTCTAATGAGTCAGGTATCGTTAGCACTGCGGTATCACGGATGAGTTCTATCTGTTATTAGTTTTACATTATGTAGCGCCTCCTTGAGAAAGAAGGGACTAAAGAAATCTAATCCACCAAACTAATAAAGGAAAACAGACCCAACCCTATTCATCAGACGGAAGGCAAACCCTCACTCCTGGCTCTTTCCTCGTCTGTTCTCCAATTTTACTTTCCAACTGAAACCTAATGAGGTATAGCTATTAGAGGACAATCTAGGCTTTACCAAATGAGCTAAATTCTGAGATTCCCAGCGTGAGACTCGGCCATTTACATCCTCAGCAATTAACCCCGTTACCTCACCGACGCTAGGAGTGGAGGAACAGTTGGCTCTCTCCCAGTTCTCCCAAGGACTCCTGCTTTCCCATCCCTCTGTTGCGCTTGGTCCAGGTTTGAATCCGGCAGAAAAATAACCACTGCTCAGGTGGGCTACCTTCTGACTCAGGGGCAGGCTTCCGAGGGGTCTCAGGGTCTTCACTTGTCGTAGCCCTGGAGAAGGGTGGAGTAGAAGGAATGAATTGCTGATGAGGTTAAGACGTAAGTAAAAGAAACTTCGGAGGTGTTGGTTTATTTGAAGCAAGGGAAGAGAAGTAATAAAAGCGGAAGTTTGTGCTAATAAAGGCAGCATGATAGAAGCAATGATGAGCTCTAGAAGAGTGGCCCCAAAGTAAAAAGGTGACTTCTGGAGACTTTTTTTCCCTTCCCCCGCAGTGCCAGGAAGTGATCCCATGAAGAAATGGCTGGTAGACTAACAGAAGGATGTCAGTCAGTCAGTCATTCTCATTTATTGAGCATTTATTTTGTGCCGAGCGTTGTACTGAGGCTTGGCGGAGTACAGTGTAGCACTATCACAGACAAATTCCCTACCCACAGCAAGCTTACAGTCTAGAGGATGACCTTATAGTGTGGGTTGACACGTGAATCTAGAGGATTTTCCCCATGACCAGGGGAGCAGGAATATCCAGAGGGAACGGCCACCCTGCGTGAGGGAAGGTGTCTCTTGATTCACTAGAAGGCTCCCCCATCAGCAGCAGGAGCAGGGAATTCCAGTCGGTTTCCCACAAGGAGGAGGAGGAGTGTGGCTTATTAGAAAGAGCACGGGCCTGAGAGCCAGAGGACCTGGGTTCTAATCCCAGCTCTACCATTTGCCAGTTTTGTGACTTTGGGCAATTCGCTTAAATTCTTTCGGCCTCAGACTGTAAAGTGGGAAATTTATGATGATGGTGCTTACCATCAACGCTTTGTCAAACGTTTATGATGTGTCAAGCACTGGGATAGGTACAGGATAATCAGGGGCTCACAGTGGTGAGAGAACCACTTTCAATCAATCCCTATTTTGCAGAGGAGGAAACTGCATCCCAGAGAAGTGACTTGACTTGCCCAAGGTCACACAGCAGGTACATGGCACAGCCGGGTTTAGAATCCAGGACCTCTGACTCCTCCTACGCCAGGCTCTTTCCACTAGGCCACATTGCTTCTCCTTGAAGTGATTCGATCCCTGGTCTCCCTCCCACTAAGACTATGCATTCCATGTAAGCCAGGGATGGTGTCCGACCTGATTAACTTGTATCTGCCCCAGTACTCAGAAAAGTGCCTGGTAGCCATAATACCATTATGGTAACAAGGGTCACAATAGCAATTATACAGACTATGACTATTGGAGGGAGAAGTTGGCCAGTGGCTGCAGTCACTCCTCAGAAGAGGAAATATTAGGCCATAAATTCCCCATGAAATCTAACAATTTGCACATGGCCTTTGGGTGCTTGGAATCAGCAGGGTCATTTTCCACCCCATTAGTGAAAAGAAAAAAGGGCCTGCAGGCTATTACCTCCCACAGGGGAGGTCACAAGCCGGAGCCCATGCGAACCCAGATAACAACGGCACCCTTGTTATCTAAATCACATCCACGAAGAACCCCTACCAGGAATCCATGGAGATCCCGTCCCATTCTGCTCTGTTGCTCCAAGGAGATCGACTAAGAAGCAGTGTGGTCTAATGGATAGAATGCTAGCCCTTGAGTCAGAGCACTTGGGTTCTAATCCTGGCCCTGCCACTTGTCTACTGCGTGACCTTTGGGCAAGTCACCTCTCTACACCTCGGTCGCCTCTTCGGTAAAACAGGGATGAAGACTGCGAGCTCCATGTTGGACTCGGACCGTCTTCAACCTGATTAGTTTGTATCGATACCCCATCTCTTAGAACAGTGCTTGGCACATCGTACGTTAGGTTTGGGGATGCACTGGAAAATACTGATCCTGGTGGGGGGATAAAGGGAAATTCCTTTTGGAAAAAATGAACTATAAAAATTGCTCACATGGTTTTATTTTAAAATGTGTCCGTTTTACTATTTTACCAAGGTTACTGTAATTTTCTGTAGACCAGAACAGATTCAGAAAAAATAAATACATAGTAATTGGTCTTTCAATTCTTTGAAAATCACTACGTGGAAGAATTTAGCTTCAAGCTAAAGATTTTGGGTCTTTCAATCCAACACATCTAGGATCGTGTCAACTTCCACATTACATGTTTATATGTTGCAGAAATTTCATAGAAGACATTGCTCTCCCTACTGTAAAGATGAATCCCATTATCTGAATGGAAAAGTACAAGGAAATGTCTTTAATAATGTGGGTATTTGTTAAGCGCTTACTATGTGCAGAGCACTGTTCTTAGCGCTGGGGTAGATACAGGGGAATCGGGTTGTCCCATGTGAGGCTCACAGTTTATCCCCATTTTACAGATGAGGTGACTGAGGCACAGAGAAGTTAAGTGACTTGCCCACAGTCACACAGCTGACAGGTGGCAGAGCTGGGATTCGAACCCACGACCTCTGACTCCCAAGCCCAGGCTCTTTCCACTGAGCCACGCCACTTCTCATTTTTCTTTCCCTCTTTCCAGAAGTGGTGTTTATTGAGTGCTTCCTTCTGCAGAACCCTGTACAGAGCACGTGGGAGAGGAGATGTGTTCCCTACCCTCAAAGAACTTGCAATCTATTCTTCATTCTAATCAAATTGACAATGAAGATCATTTATCTGACATCTAGCATTTAGGAACACATTTGGTAAAGCATCTTATGAAATATTGAACAATGTCTTTCACGTAGCTGGAAAGTGAGCACTATCATGCAGAAGAATAGCCTGTTGAATATTTTGGCTAAATGCTTTCCATTCAGTTGTAGGTCCATTGAACTGACTTGGAGGGGTGCCTGAAGTTCTCTGTTAGGTCAGGTTTTAGTTGGCATCTCTTTTCTTGATCGTGAAATGGAAATTGTCACTCTGGGAATCTGCATAAGGCACAGAATTAGTACTGTTCCTCCATCTTATCCCTCTTACCCTCATTCTCTTGTTCACGTGTTCCCTCCTATCGGGGACTCCCTCCTCCACCATATTCATTCATTCATTCAATAGTATTTATTGAGCGCTCACTATGTGCAGAGCACTGTACTAAGCGCTTGGAATGAACAAGTCGGCCACAGATAGAGACGGTCCCTGCCGTTTGACGGGCTCACGGTCTGATCGGGGGAGACGGACAGACGAGAACGATGGCGATAAATAGAGTCAAGGGGAAGAACGTCTCGTAAAAACAATGGCAACTAAATAGAATCAAGGCGATGTACAAATCATTAACAAAATAAATAGGGCTGACCACAACTCCTCCCATCCTCAAAGCCCTACTAAAATCACATCTCCTCCAGGAAGACTTCCCCGATTAAACCCTCATCTCTCCGCCCTTTTCTCCCTCCCTTCTACATCACCCATGCACTTGAATCTGTACAACCTAAGCATTTTGATATTCTCCCCACCCCCTCAGCGCTAAAGTACGCATTCTTCTATTTGGTTGCTTCCCCTATCTGTAATCTATTCTAATGTCTGTCTCCCTCGCTCGCTAGCTTGTAAAACTCCTCGAGGGCAGGGACCGTGTCTACTAACTCTGTTGGACTGTCTAGAATGTTAAGTCCAGTGCTCTGCACACAGTAAGCACTCAGTAAATACCACTACTTGACTGAGGGATTCCGATACCAATGAGAAGAGAGGTAAATACAAATCAGGAGAAATATAATGCTTGCAGAAAGTAATGAAATCTGGTTAAACGTTGTCAAAACCACCCAAATATATGAGGAGAAAAAACCCCTGTTCCTAAGCAAAAGGAACCTGCTAGAAATACCCATGGGGGATGGGAAATTCAGGTTGTAAGTGTTCAAACTCTGAATACAGATAACCTCCTCCTCCCTCTAACTTCCCTCTAAAAGTGAGACGAATCTTGAGTACAGTTCTAGTCACTTCCTTTCCAGATTCCTCTCCGGAAACTGGGTGTCATTCAAAGAGAAGAAACAATAGGTAGCTCGAAGGATTGACTTATCAGAAAAGATGAAAATAATTGTACATATTTATAACCTGGGTACAGACTGAGCCAGGGAGATGAGATAGCACTCGACAAGCGCTTGAATGATCTAAGAGCCATAAGCAGGGATTCAGCTCAGGGAAAGGGATTTACGTTGTCCAAACTTGAGAGAATCTCACCATCCTTGGCATTAAAGTTTCTCTATTTGTGTTCACCTGGCCCAACTGCTCTATCACAATCATCCTTGGACCCTCCATCCTTGTCAATTCCTCCAAGTACCATCAGCCTGAGAGGTGTTGGAAAACCAGACTCATGGAGGATTCTGGGAGGAACAGGAGACCACTAGGAAGCTTCTGGCCAGTCGTCTTATGAGATCAATCAATCGTAGTTAGTGAGCACTTAATGTTTGCAGACCACTGTATTAAAGGCTTGAGAGAGCACAACACAATAATGTAACACACACATTCCCTGCCCACGTTGAGCTTACCTGTTGCAGAATAAGCTCCTTGCCCTGGTGGTGGCAAAATAAAGGGCAATTGAATATTTTGTAAGCATATTCAACACTGGTTTTTGACACATTGGAACATTTCTACATTGTCAAAGTGAAGTATGTTACTGGAAATATTGAAAAGGCCCAAACTGACATTTTGGCTCTCTGTAATGGGGTCCCGTTGTTGGGTAGGGATTGTCTCTAGCCAACTGTACTTTCCAAGCGCTTAGTACCGTGCTCGGCGCACAGTAAGTGCTCAATAAATATCACTGAATGGAGTCAGTAAGAGAAGAATTGCAGTTTTTGATTCTCCCATGCCCTGTTTACCTTTCTACACTAGCCAAGCATATAATAATAATAATGTCGGTATTTGTTAAGCCCTTACTACGTGCAGAGCACTGTTCTAAGCTCTGGGGTAGATACGGGGGAATGAGGTTGTCCCACGTGAGGCTCCCAGTCTGCATCCCCATTTTACAGATGAGGGAACTGAGGCACAGAGAAGTGAAGTGACTTGCCCGCCGTCACACAGCTGACAAGGGGCAGAGTCGGGATATAGTTTGCATCACCACAGACTGTCAATTGCCACCATCAACAATGACTCTCTTTACCAGTCACACTCCTTCCCCGCTTCACCAGTCTGCTTAGTGGTGCCGGAGTCTTGAAGCATTCCTGACTACCTAGTACATCACAAAGTAAAGGCCAGGTGTTGAAAATTGTAAAAAAATATATTTTTAACAAGAGAGCCAGGCTTTCCTGGCCATGGAGGTTGGAGGAGGGAATAGAGAGGCGTTGTAATAGCCACTGGGGGTGGAAAAGTGGGCTAGAGGGACCCCTCCAACCTCAGAAGAGCCATTCCAGAACTTTTTCTTATAATACCACAGCTGAATTCTGGTCAGTTTTGGATTATTTCCAGCACTGTTAAAGGCAAAATAACCAACAAACAAAATAATGTGTCATCCAAGTATAGAAATATCAGTAGCATTTTTTGCAAATAATGTGTCTCACTTTGACAGAATAAAAACAGCCTTTGTGCAGAGAGGGAATTGCTGCTATACATATAATTCCCGTGACTCATCTGTGGAGTGAAATTTTCAGAAGCCGAATTGGAGGGGAGTCCGGGGAGTGTTGGCAGTGAAGAATAGAAGGTCATGGGTACATAGGGAGTGCCCTGGTAGTTGAGAGAAGTCGGATGCTCACCAATTCTATCCATGCGGTAATAATAAAAACAATAATAATGATAACAGTACAAGTCGCAGTATTTGTTAAACGCTTATTATGTGTCAAGCCTAATTGAAACAGACCAGGCCTGGGAGTCAGAGGACCTGGGTTCTAACCCTGGTTCCTCCGCTTCTCTGCTGTGGCACCTTGGATAGTCTCTTCACTTCTCTGTGCCTCTGTTTCCTCATCTGTAAAATGGGATTCCATACCTACTCTCCCACCTACTGAAAATACGAGCCCTGCATCTGACCTAATTATCTTGTATCTTCCCAGCATTTACTTCAGTGTTTGCTACATAGGAAGTGCATAACGGGTACCGTGAAAACAAGCCAACCCCCAGAATTATTATCATTATCGTAATCATCATTATTATTTAACTCCGATGAATACATTTAAACTATCAAATAGCCTTGTTTTGAAAAGCATAGACAACTACGCCTAAGTGTAAGAAGCGTAAAACATTTTGGCCATATATTCCCTTCAGACACACGCACGATAGCAAATGGGATATAGAAAGCAACTCGGCCTAATGGAAAGAACAGAGGCCCGAGAGTCAAAGAACCTGAGTTCTCATCCCAATTTTCCCATTTTCCTGTTGTATGATCTTGGGTGAGTTATTTAACTTTTCTGTGCTTCCGTTTCCTCCCCTGCAAAATAGGGATTCCTACTTGGACTGTGAGCCTCATGTGTACAGAGACTGTGTTTGACTTGATTACCTTGTTATCCATCTAAGCACTCGTTACTTGGCACTTTAGAACATTAAAAAATATTAAAACTTTAAAATATTAAAACAATATTAACTAAAGAGCTAAAGAGGGAAACTAAAGTTTGAGGGAGATCGTATTAAAATGTTTTCTAAGACACTGCTAGCACCAAAGCTTCTTATGTCCTATCGAAGGAAGGGAGGTAACCACATATTGGACCATTGTAAATCTTCTCATAGATAAATAGCATAGTTATGTTCTCATAAAGCAGTAAAAATATAATTTCATGAGTGCATTCAATTGATATGTTTCACTTCAAAAACCCGATCTGATTAGGATTTTGCATCTTTTTCTATAATTCAAAAGAAATGACCTTACTTTACTCCCCCGAGCGGAACTTCGGGTGATAGAAAAAGTTAACTCCATTGCAACTCTCCAGAACAGTACTTTATAAATACTATTGATAGACTGGTATCGCTTAAAAGAATTGTTGTATCCAGATCCGGTGATCTGATTTAAATGAATAATAAATATCCCTGTGAAATAATGTTCAAAATTTATCCGTTGACCAAAAGGATTTTGAAAAGTGTTAAATTATATAATGCTTATCTAAAATATAATGAAAAATAAATGAATATAAGCTTGAAGAAGGGAGGATTATGCCTTCAAATCTATTGTCTCATATGGTGCTCTGCATAAAGACAGTTAAATACTGATAACGATGGTGCTGATGATCACAACAATAACTGAAAGTTTTGCTAATATTTGTTCTGTTACTAAAAAAACTGAAAAGAAAGCAGGGGGTGGCATAGTTTCAGAATTTTAAACTTCATCGTAGTAAAACCCCTCCACCCCTTCCCCTCCCAAAGACTGAATAGAAAAATAAAGCAATTTAGATTCGAAAAACCGAGATGTTTTTTAATATGAATGAAAGCAACTGGAAATGTCAATGGATAAGTTAATTATCAAGAGTGAGCCTAGGGAAATAACAAAAGCCTAAGATGCGGGATTCTCAGGTGGTCAGATGAAATTGTGGCTGGAGGTTTTGGCTTCATATTAAAGTTTCGGGGAAAATAATTTCAAAACTTAAAAACGAATGACAGTTACATAATGAAGTGCCCAATAATCAGCATCCTAATACGGGCAGAGAAATAGGAGATTCTGAAAGCCTCAGGATGCAATCCAAATTAGAGGGTGCGAGAACTCTAGGAAAAGCCCCAAATCCTGTAGGTGTCTTGCAGAATTCCAGGTCTGGTAAAGAGAGAGAAATGGAATTGGAATAAATCAGTCCAGCAGTGCTATTTATTGGGTGCTTTCTGTGTGCAAAGCCTTGCGCTACGTGGGATGATGTACACACCAGCACAGATTTAACTCAAAAGCTGATGGGCTAGTCTCAGACCTTACCGGAAGAAAGTAGTTTCCTCCTAACCCACTTTAAATCCTTAATAATTTTTAAGGCACATACCCAATCAAACGTGATTCCTTCTTTAGCAGAACCCATCATAGATTATGATAGAGGTTACCATTCCCTTCCTTCAAAAAGAGGTTGGTAAAATCAATCAATGTATCATTGGTATTTATCGAGCTCTTACTGAGTGCAGAGCACTGCATCAATAGTAATAGTTATGGAATTCGTTAAGTACGTACAATGTGCCCAGCAGTGTCCTAAGCGCTGGGGTGAATAATGTTGGTATCGGTTAAACGCTTACTATGTGCAGAGCACTGTTCTAAGCGCTGGGGTAGATAGAGGGTTATCAGGTTGTCCCACATGAGGCTCACAGTCTTCATCCCCATTTTACAGATGAGAGAACTGAGGCACAGAGAAGTTAAGTGACTTGCCCACAGTCACACAGCTGACAGGCAGCATGGATTCGAACCCATGATCTCTGACTCCCAAGCCCGGGCTCTTTCCACTGGAGCCACGCTGCTTCACAGTGTAAACAGGCTGTAATAATAATAATAATAATGTTGGTATTTGTTAAGCGCTTACTATGTGCCAAGCACTGTTCTAAGCGCTGGGGTAGACATAGGGGAATCAGGTTGTCCCACGTGGGGCTCACAGTCTTAATCCCCATTTTACAGATGAGGGAACTGAGGCACGGAGAAGTTAAGTGACTTGCCCACAGTCACACAGCCGACAAGTGGCAGAGCTGGGATTCGAACTCATGAGCCCTGACTCCAAAGCCCGTGCTCTTTCCACTGAGCCACGCTGCTGTCCCACGTGGGGCTCACAGACTTAATCCCCAGTTTACAGATGAGGGAACTGAGGCACAGAGAAGTTAAGTGACTTGCCCAAGGCCACACAGCAGGCGAGTCGCAGAGACGGGATTAGAACCCATGTCCTCTGACTCCTAAGCCCGGGCTCTTTCACATACACATGAGACAGACTTTAAAATAATTACAGATGGGTATGTGTGGCAGTGCTGAGGAATTGAGGAAGGGTGAATATCAAAACGCTTAAGGGGCACAAACCCAAGTAGATAGGTGACATTCATTCATCCATTCGATCGTATTTACTGAGCCCTTACTGTGTGCGGAGCACTGTGCTGAGTGCTGAGGAGAGTCCAATACAACAATAATCACAATTAACAGACACATTCCCTGCCCACGGCAAAATTAGAGAAATGAGGACTTATTTGGAAAGAGGCCAGGCTTGGGAGTCAGAGGTCATAGGTTCGAATCCCAGCCCCGCCACCCGTCAGCTGTGTGACTGTGGGCAAGTCACTTAACTTCTCTGTGCCTCAGTTACCTCATCTGTAAAATGGGGATTAACTGTGACTCTCACGTGGGACAACCTGATTACCCTTTTTCTACCCCAGCTCTTAGAACAGTGCTCTGCACAGAGTAAGCGCTTAAATACCAACATTATTATTATTTAGAGAAGTCCTCTTAGGGGAGCGAGGATTTTTGTGGGGCTTTGAAGGTGGGGAGAGTGAATGTCGGTTCTGAAGCGTGAGGGAGTTTTCGGCCCGAGGGAGGATGGGGGCAAGAGGTCGGCAGCAAGACAGATGGGACGAAGATAGAATGAGTAGGTTGGAGTTAGAGGAGGGAGGCTGAGTGGGTCGGGTTGTAGTCGGAAATCAGTGAAGTAAAGTAGGAGGGGGAAGTTTCTGTTTGATTTGAAAAGGGATGGGGAATGAAAATACAAAATTGGAGGTTTCGGAGGAGAGACGAGGGGATTTTTAGAAACAGCAGACTATTGATCGGAGGCAGGGAGGTCAGTAGAGAAGCTGGTGCAGTAGTCAGGGCAGGCTATACATAAGATGTTGTATCAGCATGCCGGCAGTATGACAGATTTGAGAGATGTAAAGGTAGAACCGATAGAAAGACAGAGATAGAATTGTGGGGTAATAACTAAGGTCACTACTTTCCTTTTAATTCATTTTGGCCTCGTTATTTCCTTCAATTTCTTCTTCCTTTGCCTTGCTTCCTTTCTCACCGACCTCACACCCGCCATCGAACTTACCTTCTCTTCAGCTTTCCTTTTCTTGCTCAGCCACCGTTTCTCGTGACATGTTCGTGTTTCCCGGGGGCCAACTGCTTGGCACATTTTAATTAAAGATCGAGAATCGGAGTGAACCCTGAGAATTTGTGTTTCCAATCCCTGTCTTGTTTTCGATAATAATTACAAGAATGATGGCATTTGTTAAGTGCTTCCTCTGTGCAAAGCACTGTTCTAAACGCTGGGGTAAATACAAGGTGATCGGGATGTCCCACGTGGGGCTCACAGTCTTAATCCCCATTTTACAGATTAGCTAGCTGGAGCACAGAGAAGTTAAGTGACTTGCCCAAAGTCACACAGCTGACAAGCGGGGAGAAGCTGATAGCTAAGCAGCATGGTTAGCGGGAAGAGCACGGGCCTGGGAGTCAGAGGACCTGGGTCCTAATCCTGAATCTGCCGCTTTTCTGCTGTGTGACCTTGGGCAAGTCACTTTAACTTCTCTGTGACTTGGTCACCCCTCTGTAAAATGGGGATTAAGATTATGACCCTTATGTGGGACAGGGACTGTGTAAAACCGGATCATCTTGCCTCTCCCTCAGTGCTTAGTACAGTGCCTGGCACATAGTATGCACTTAAATACCGCACTTGCTAAATTTCAGCTCAGTTTTCTGCAAGTGTACTCGGTTGGGATGAGGGAGTGGAGGCAGCAGTGAGGTCTTGTGAAGGAGTTTCTCTCCCTCATCTTAGTTCAGGAATCCACGTGATTAATAGGGAATGTCTGGGGGTGCTTGGGACCACCCTATCCCTCCTTCCTGCTTGGTCTGTCCTCTGGCCACCCAGACCCATAATTTGTTGGAGAACAAGATCAGGGGGCTTTGAAGGTTGAGATGCACTGTCAGTCAATTCCGTTATCACCTGGGCTTCTGATTTGGGCTCAGAGATGAGGTTACTAGACAGACCTGCTACCATTTAGGTTCATCCATTCCTCAGAAAGTCCATGGACATCAGGATTGTCCAGTTTGAAATTGTGGCTAAAATGAATTCTTTGGGAAATTCAGTCAAGGAGAAACGTCGGTTCCTCGTGTGCTTTATAGGCTTGGGCTTCCCGGGGCCAAATGGGTAGGCGTATTTAAAGGTAGACTATTTACAGTTGAAAAATCTGATTGAGACCCAAATTTGCATGGGAAAAATTTAATAGTTGTCCAAAATATGATATAAAGAAATATTTCCCATGATGTCAAAACTTGTGGTTTTGTGAGACACAAAGCACTAGATTCTCCCATAAACGCTTTCACCCTCCTTCCCGCTTCCGTCCTTGACAGCTGGAAGATCCGCTCGAATGACAGACTGCATTTCCGCTTTTCTACTCTGCAAACCTTATCCCTCCCATTCCGTGGCCTCGTGAAAGGAGTTCTAATCCCGGTTCTGCCAATTGTCTGCTGTGTGACCTCGGACAAGTCACTTAGCTTTTCTATGCCTCAGTTCCCTGGTCTGTAAAAATGTGAGTCCAGTGTGGGACATGGACTGTTTTTCAACCTTATTAAGCTTGTATCTACCCCAGTGATTAGCATAATGCCTGGCAAATAGTAAGTGCTTAAAAAATACCAGTGTAAAAAAAACCAACACCAGCCTGCTGTGTTACCTTGGGCAAGTCACTTAACTTCTCTGTGCCTCAGATCCCTCATTTGTAAAATGGAGATTAAATACCTGCTCTCCCTCAGTCTGTGATGGCCATTTGGGACTGGGGTAATTGGATGGTTACTTACCCAAGTGCTTAGCACAATGCTTGGCGCATTGTAAGGGCTTGGCAAATGCCCCCTTATTTCATTATCATTGTATTATTATGATTATCATTAAGTCTGGAGAGAACAATGACCTGATAAATGGATAATGTTTCTTTTGGGAAAGGGCAATGTGATCAGAGGCTATTTTGCTTACAAACCTCTTATAAGGAATAATAATAATGTCGGTATTTGTTAAGCACTTACTATGTGAAGAGCACTGTTCTAAGCACTGGGGCAGATACAGGGGAGTCAGGTTGTCCCACGTGAGGCTCCCAGTTAATCCCCGTTTTCCAGATGAGGGAACTGAGGCACAGAGAAGTGAAGTGACCTGCCCGCAGTCACACAGCTGACAAGCGGCAGAGCGGGGATTAGAACCCATGACCTCTGACTCCCAAGCCCGGGCTCTTTCCACTGAGCCACGCTGCTTCTCTAGAAGGCTAGAATTCTAGTCTGTCTACTCAAACATTGGGAGTTAAATTCACTACAGGGAAGATGAATTATCCCAAGTGAGGAAAAAAAAGGGAAAAAAGCTTATGCTTTGATGTGGCCTCCACTATTAGAGAACTTGCAAATCCCTGATTGATAAGGACCCAGTCAGGGCTGATAAGAAACCTCCCTCCAAACTTAGGCTATGTGGGATCCCTGTGGGATCTGATTACTTTATATCTACCTCAGTGCTTAGTGTGGTTCTTGGCACATAGTGCTAAACAAATACCACAATTAATTGTGTTCTTCTGGGCCCCGGGAGTCAGAAGACCTGGATTCTAACCCCAGCTCCTCCACTTGTCTGCTCTGTGACCTTGAGCAAATCCCCACACTTTTCTGGGGTGCTGTCTTTTCATCTGTAAAACGGGGCCAAGATACCTATTCTACCTCCCCCTTAGACTATGAATCCCATATGGGACAGGGACCTTTTGCAGTCGGCCCGTATTGCAGCTACCCCAGCATTTAGCACAGTGCTTGGCATATAGTAAGTGTTTAACAAATATTAGTAGTAGTATTAATAGTAATCGTATTGATAATCGGTACCTTGGACCGCTGTTGCCAATCATTCAGACTCCCAAGTCAATCGGGAGTCATACCTCTCTGCTGAGCTCTAGTCTAGCCTTCCATTATTCCGTGAAATTTTTGATAGAAAACATCCCTTGGAAGCTTTCTCTCATTGTGTAGATTGTGATGCCGCTACTGTTTGTGATTTTGTGCAACAGGTAAATTATGCCTTTCCCCCCGCCCCCACAACTGAATAATGACTTTGCCACGAGGTGGAATTGAAACAGTTACCTGAATAATTCAAATCTAAATCTTATTTCTTGTTCCTGAAGAAAACATGTAGGCTTTGCCTGATTGATCCAGATTGGCAGTCCATATGGTTCAAGTGTACTGGGATAATTGGTCACTTTTCCACTTAGCTTTGCCTTTGAAGCGTTACCTTTATGATTTCCACTTTTTTTTCCTTTATTTCCTTGTCCCATGAGGGTTCTCAATTCCATTATCACAGTTTCTTTTGGAAAACAGACTCAAATTGCCAAATCCCATCTTCTACAATAATTCATGTAACCTAAATATGCAGTCTTAAAAAAGAGCCCAGGAAATGTAAATTAAGACGAGAAGAAAGGTGGTTTAAATTTGAGAGACTGGGTTCTGGACAATACATTTCTATTGGACTCTTATAGCCTAATTTTCATTTTTAAAAATGAAGTGGGGGGGGGGGAAGAGGATAAAGATGAAAAGGATAAAGAAGAGCCCTCAGAATGAGTGGAGTGTGATTATATTTACCTCTTTTGGAAAATGAAATAATTTCCTATAATGTTTTTTACTCAAAACGACAAACCAGTTTTCCCCCATATCCTGTTGTTTCATTTATATATTTACATACTTTCCATTACACTTATTACATCAGAGTTTGGGTTGAGAGTTTTGGGGTTTTTTTTGTGGTACTTGATCTCTGGAAGATCAAATGATTTTGTTGTTGTATTTGTTGAATGTGTACTATGTGTCAGGCGTTGTACTAAGTGCTGGGGTAGCTAGAAGATAATCAGGTTGAACAAAGGCCCTGTCCCACATCGGGCTCACAGTTTTAATCTCCATTTTACAGATGCGGTAACAGAAGCACAGGGAGGTTAACCGACTTGTCTAAGGTCACGTAGCAGACAAGCGGCAGAGCCAGGAATAGACCGTAGGTCCAGTAATGCTAATAATAATGATAACGTTGGTATTTTTAAGCACTTACTATGTGCCAGACACTGTACTAAGCACTGGGGTAGAAAGAAGCAAATCAAGTTGGACACAGTCCCTGTCCCATATGGGGCTCACCGTCTCAATCCCCATTTTACAGATGAGGTAACTGAGGCTCAGAGAAGGAAAGTGACTTGCCCAAGGTCTCCCAGCAGACAAGTGGCAGGGCCGGAATTGGAACCCATGACCTTCGGCCTCCCAGGCCCGTGCTGTATCCACTATGCCATGCTGCTCCGCTACGGCCCTTGCTCTTCCCACGAGGCCACACTACTCTCAGTCGGGCATCTTATTTTTGAAAGTGTTCCTTAATTATCGGAGGCTGTGAGATTTACATTATTAAATTATGCAAGCTACATTTATGAAATAAATACAGTAATACAGACCTAATTCATATTCATAGCTTTTATTTTCTAGTTTACCAAGACAAATGTTTGCTCTCCTGCCTATAAATACCAGGTTTCCAAAAAAAATGCTTTGTCCCCTAAATCCTTAGTGAATGTTTTACATATCAATAGTCACTGCTTTCATCCTGCAACAGCTAAATGGAAAGTGGGACTATTTCTGCTCTAGAACAGGACAAAAGAAGAGCGTGTCTGTGGGTGCTTTTGCAGATGGAGGCAGGGTAAATAGAATCTATTTGTATATGTGTAGAACATCTGACTGAGGATTTTTAACCTGACAGTGACAGGAAGCTTTGGCCCTCTTCTTTGCTTCAGGTAGACTCCTTTCCTTTCAGCTCTTGCTAAATGTGATGAGGTTGACTAGGTTTCTGCTGCCTCGAGGCCAGTGCGAATCAGCGACGATTACCGGGCCAAAATGTGGAAGACGTTGATTTGAAATGGCAGAAGAAATAGCGCTGAAAAATTATGCCCTATTTTCCCATTCCACGACGAGCCAGCGCCTTCTTTTAGATCCTTTGGGATGAGTCGTCCCTAAATCTGAAAGAAGCCAACGGGAAAGCTGCACCCCACGTTATGCAAACAGTAATCACAACCACTGTTTTGAGTAGACAATGCTGGGGGATGATTGTGCGTTTAACGTTCTGTCTTCAGTCGGCGCACAGAGCTTTCCGAATGTGCCGTGGTAGATGGCCAAGTTCCACCGGTCCAATTGCTTAGTAGACAAGAATATGCTTAACCATGCGAATTCTACTTAGTAGACACTTCCTGTTGGGAAAGAGAATTTTCTATTTTCTTCATTCATGCAATAGTATTTATCGAGCGCTTACTATGTGCAGAGCACTGGACTAAGCGCTTGGAATGTACAAATCGGCAACAGATAGAGACAGTCCCTGCCCTTTGACGGGCTCACGGTCTAATCGGGGGAGACGGACAGACGAGGACGATGGCGATAAATAGAGTCGAGGGGAAGAACATCTCATTAAAACAGTGGCAAATAAATAGAATCAGGGTGATGTACATCTCATTAAACAAAATGAAAAGGGTGATGAAGATATGTGCAGTCGAGCGGACGAGTACAGTGCCGAGGGGTTGGGACGGGAGAGGGGGAGGAGCGGAGGCAGAAGGGGGAGAAGAGGGTTTAGCTACGGAGAGGTGAAGGGGGTGGGTAGAGGGAGCAGAGGGAAAAGGGGAGCTCAGTCTGGGAAGGCCTCTTGGAGGAGGTGAGCTTTATTTAAGTAGGGATTTGAAGAGGGGAAGAGAATGAGTTGGGCGGAGGTGAGGAGGGAGGGCGCTCCGGCACCGCGGGAGGACGCGGCCCGGGGGTCGACGGCGGGACGGGCGAGACCGAGGGACGGCGAGGAGGTGGGCGGCGGAGGAGCGGAGCGTGCGGGGCGGGCGGTGGAAAGAGAGAAGGGAGGAGAGGTAGGAAGGGGCGAGGTGATGGAGAGCCTTGAAGCCTAGAGTGAGAAGTTTTTGTTTCGTGCGGAGGTTGATAGGCAACCGCTGGAGGTTTTTAGGAAGGGGAGTTAATCAGACGGGAGATTAGACTGGGAGTTTAGTATGCATTATCTTGTCTGGTATTTCTTCCTGGAAATAACATCGCAAAACCTCAGCTTGGGTGCACTGGAGAGGGTGTGCTTAGCTCTTTCATCTTCACCGATGGAAAGAATATTCCCCAACCTCCACCCGCATTCTGGTGGAGTGAAGCGGCTTCACATGTAACCAGTCAGAGAACCAACGCCGTTTCAGCTGTCACCATGTCTGGTCACGGCTCCTTCGCAGTACAACCTCCGTTTTAGTGGAGGAAGAAGCGAGTATGGGCTAAATCACATTCTTCTCAGATTCTCTTGCCGGCATTGCTGCAAGCAAGGCCTGGGTTTGCCCTGAAGAACTAGCTAATTTGAATCAGCAGCTCCTGAATTTATTCTTGCAAATGTATGTAACCATAAATTGCGTCTCTCCCAAGAAAAAAGAATCCTGCCGAAATAGTGATTCTGAGTTTCCATATTCTTATCATCCATCTGAATAAAAGATGTGCTATTAATGTAAATCCTTCCATCAGCTCGTCCTCTTCTGAGCATTTTCTGGTTCTTATTTATTTGATTGCTTCAGAACAGTTTTTATTTGCAGTTAGGTGCCTATTTTTGTGATAACACCGACACGTCTGGCTTCCAACCCAGGACCTGGAAAGGTTTTATCCCCCTGCCTTAGCTTGGAAGGAAACACTTTTATCCAAGTGAAAGAAAGTCTCCAGACAAGTATGTAACGTATGAATTACGGACATGTATGTGTTCCATTTTTATCCAACAGATGTTATGAAAGAAGGAGCGTAATTGGTTGATTACAATTTCATTAAGTTTTATTTCATGATAGAAACTCAATGTCATTGGCTATGGTAATAATGATACTGCTAATAATAATATTTGTTAAACACATACTATGGAAAGATCCCGGGCTCAGGAGTCATAGGTCATGGGTTCTAATCCCGGCTCCCCCAACGGTCACCCGTGTGACTTTGGGCAAGTCACTTCACTTTTTGGTGCCTCAGTTGCCTCATCCGTAAAATGGGGATTCAGACTGTGAGCCTCACGTGAGGCAACCTGATTAGCCCGTATCTACCCCAGCGCTTAGAACAGGGCTCGGCACATAGTAAGCGCTTAACAGATACCAACATTATTATTATTATTATTATGTCCCAAGCACTGTACTGATCGAGTGCCACATGAGGCTCACAGTCTTAGTAGGAGGAGAAACAGGTATTGAATCCCCATATTGCAGATGAGGCAACCGAGGTACAGAGAAGTTAAGTGACTTGCCCAAGGTCACACAGTAGACAAGTTGAGCCAGGAATTAGCGTCGTCTTTGGGATTCGGGCACGGTTGAGAACCAGGAGCGGATTTCTACAGGAATAGTAAGAACAGCTATGGTATTGGGGTGTTCATTATACGTGCCTACCAGCTCTGTTATATTGCATTTTCCCAAGTGCTTAGTACGGTGCTGTGCACACCGTAAGCACTCAATAAATGTGATTGATATTATGTGTACTCAACGATCAGAGTTGTCAGGCTCCTCGTCACTCAGGCACAGTCCTTAGTTACCCAGGTTTTCGTTCCAACATTGATTCGGCAGATTGTAAAGGGCAGGGATGCAAAAATTGGATGGGTGATGCCCTACGGCCCTGAGAATGCCTGGAGAGGGCTTCGTCTCAAAAATTCTCCAGGTGACACAGATCTCTACCCTATCCTCTCTGCCGGCAGGGAATAGGTCTGTTATTGTATCGTACTCTCCCAAGTGCTCAGTACAGTGCTTTGCATGCAGAAAGTGCTCAACAAATATGACCGAAGGATGAACGCGCTGACCCTCTGGGGAAACGGGTTTCCAGCCCACGTGGCCTTTCAGCACTGAGGGTGACTGGTTTTTTGGGGAACGATGGGAGGACCTTCGGGTGCTGAGGAGGTTGTTTGCAGTCCGGGACAGGGCGTATCCACTGATCAGTGGTGTCGACTGAGCACTTACTGGGTGCGCAGCATTGTTCCAAGCACTCCAGGAAGAAGCCCTGAAGTGACCGTATTTGACCGGATAGCACTCCAGCCTCCACGTGGGGGTTTCGCGGTCAGTGAAGCCGTTAAGCTGTGTTTACCAATGCAAGCAAATCAGAAGCGAAAAAGGAGAGGGAAATGTCCCTGTAATTTTCGGGCAGCCCAGCAGAAGCAGCGCGTTGGGCAATGGCTTGGCGAACCGAATCATTTGGGCCAGTGTGGATCAGCCAAGCAGAAAACTCACTGCGCTCTCTGGGTTATCCATCTTAGGTGGCCTACAGAGTCGGACTCATCAGATGATTTCCCTGTCTTCTGCTTTAAGCTGCCCCCGTAGACCAGCCCAGCCCAGCCCTTTTATTTGTATGAAAAGGTTGATCACTGACCCCAGGAGATAGGTACAGACAGCTGAAAAATGACCCCTCCTCTCAATTTTCCTGCTGGGTTGCATCTTGGGGTAGACAATTGCTTCTGACTTTGGACTACATCACTATACCCTCTTGAAATAATAATAATTTGGTATTTGTTAAGCGCTTACTATATGCAGAGCGCTGTTCTAAGCGCTGGGGTAGAGACAAGGGAATCAGGTTGTCCCCCGTGGGGCTCACAGTCTTAATCCCCATTTTACAGATGAAGTAACTGAGGCACAGAGAAGTTAAGTGACTCGCCCAAAGTCACACAGCTGGCGAGTGGCAGAGCCGGGATTCGAACCCATGATCTCGGACTCCAAAGCCCGTGCTCTTTCCACTGATCCACGCTGAAATGGGTCTCCCATTTCAGGAGTGGCATAATGGTATTCATTCACTCATTCATTCAGTCTTTTCTTGAGAACTTACTTGGTGCAGAACACTGTACTAAGCACTTGGGAGAGTACCATACAACAGTAAACAGTCACATTCCCTGCCCACAGTGGGTTTACAGTCTAGAGGGGTGGAGACAGACAGCAATACAAATAAATAAAATCACAGACGTGTACATAAGCGCTGCGGGGCAGGGAGGGTGGAAGAGCAAATGGAACAAGTCCGGGGGATGCAGAAAGGAGGGGGAGATGAGGGAAAATGGAGCTTCGTCTGGGAGGGCCTCCTGGAGGAATTGGGCTTTCAGTAAGGCTTTGAAGCAGGGGAGAGAAATTATCTGTCGGATTAGAGGAGGGAGGACGTTCCAGGCCAGAAGCCGGATATGGACGAGGGGATGGCAGGGAGACGGGCGAGATCAAGGCACAGTGAGAAGGTTAGCCCTAGAAGAGCCGAGTGTGCAGCCTGGCTGTAAAAGGAGAAAAATGAGGCGAGGTCGGAGGGGGCAAGGCGGTAGAGTGCTTTGAAACCAATAGTGAGGAGTTTTTGTTTGATGCCGAGGTGGATGAGCAGCGCCTGGAGTTTTTGTGAGGAGCGGCGTGACGTGTCCTGAGTGTTTTTTGTATGTAAATCCCAATGGGTCCCTGGTGTGCAGCCTTGGCTTTCCTGTCTGCTCAGCCTTAGTCTGGAGGGTGTGTTACTTCAGAATGAAATGGAAATTCAGGCAACCGCTTGATACAGTGCTCTGCACACAGAAAACGCTCAATAAATATGATTTATGGATTGATCAATCAGTCCCTCAGTCATGCTCACTAAGCACTTGGGAGAGAAAGCTATGAGAGGATTGATAGATAGTGTTGGTATTTGTTAAGCGCTCACTATGTGCAGAGCACCGTTCTAAGCGCTGGGGCAGATACAGGGTAATCGGTTTGTCCCACGTGAGGCTCACAGATAATCCCCATTTTACAGATGAGGTAACCGAGGCACCGAGAAGTCAAGTGACCTGCCCACAGTCACACAGCTGACAAGTGGCAGAGCCGGGTGTGTTCCGTGACGTGTTCCCGGCCCACAAGCAGCTTATAGTCCAGAGAGGTTTCTCCGGGCGGAAAAGTCGCTCCCACTGAGGCCTGAGAGATCTAGAACTCACTGGGAAATTGCTCAATCCTCTGCTTCCTTATGTTTTCTGCAGATCTGGTTACCCAGGTGAGAGTTTCTTTTGGGGACACTGGCCGGCTAACGCCCTGATCCTCTACCGGCTCTTGATCCTCTCTGGTCTGATTTAATGTTGAGGCTTGGGCATTTGCGGCCTAGAAGAGAAACGACTCCTGCACATTTTTAAGTTTGGGGGCGTTCTGCGTGGCTGTCAGATTGCTGGCATAATAATCGAACTGTTGCTGAGCTAGATGAGATGCAGAATTCAGAGTTGAAAATGTAACACTTAGAGGAAGAAACGAGTACAAAAGTTAGAGCTCTGGCTTGATGATTTGTAATCATTCCTTACAGCGAGTTCCAGCTGGCATTGACATTACTCAGTATCTTCACATTGATTTGATTTACTTTCTCCTTTACTTTAATCTTCTCCAAAGCATGTCATCTGTAGATCGACGGGACTCCGAGCGTGGCAGATGGAAAGGCAGGCCCTGGGCTCGAATCTGTCAGAGTGATGGGCAACCCTTCGATGTTTTTAAGAGTTAACTCCAAGTCTCTGAAAAGAGACTGCCAATGGATCTCATTCAGAGGAAGTTGGTTGAACCCGAGCGTGGGAGTAAGAAACTTCTCTGCCTCCTCTTGCCAGTTTGTGTCTACACCTGTTTACTCCGAGGTCCGGATTCCTTATTTATCAGATATTTTGCTTCCTCCAGTAAAATGATTGAGGCTTGCGGATTTAGGCAAAGCCTCTTCACCCTCTGTCAGAGAAGAGGCTAGAAGCCGCCCGCTGTAGTGGGAAGAACGTTTGCCTGGACTCAGAGGACCTGAGTTCTAACCCCAGGTCTGCCGATTGTCTGCTCTGTGACCTTGGGCAAGGCACTTAAATTCTCTGTTCCTCAGTCCTCTCATCTTTAAAATAATAATGTCGGTATTCGTTAAGCGCTTACTATGTGCAGAGCACTGTTCCAAGCACTGGGGTAGACACAGGGGACTCAGGTTGTCCCACGTGGGGCTCACAGTCTTCATCCCCATTTTACGGATGAGGGAACTGAGGCACCGAGAAGTTAAGTGACTCGCCCACAGTGACACGGCTGACAAGTGGCAGAGCCGGGATTCGAACTCATGACCTCCGACTCCAAAGCCCCGTGCTCTTTTCCACCGAACCCCATGTGGAACGTATACTGTGTCCAACCTGATTAGTTTATGTCTCCCCCAGGACTTAATGCGGTGCCTGGCACTTAGTAAACACTTTAAAAGTGCTATAGAAAAGGGTGGAGAGGCAGGAGGAAACTGGCATAAGTGGATGAGGCAGAAGAGGCTGGAAGAAATGGAGGTGTAGGAATGACCGAACAGTACAGAAGGCACTTTTGACTTTCGTATTGCACTCTTTCCTGACAAGGGATTTTAGGCACGGGAAACAGGGAAGTGAAATGGGGACACGATGGAAGGAGCTCTGGGGCAAGGGAGCCTAGCCCCAAAGCTGAAGATTGCACCCTGTTGACATGGTCTCACAGGGTGGCCATCTTCCCTCCCTCATCTTAAAACAACAGTCGCCCGCCCCCGGCCTGATCTCACATCTACCCTCGGCACTGTGGGTGACTAGGGCATTTGCTTACCCCAGAACTCCCCCAGGTTCAATCCCTCTCCCCCTCGGCTCAGGCTCTGTAGCTCTTGGGGGTAAAGAGGAGGTAGTTAACGATAATAATGATGGTACTTGTTAAGGATTTACCATGTGCCGAGCACCATTTTATTAGTTTGGAGACAGTCCCTGTCCCACAGTGGGCCCACGGTCTTAACCCCAATTTTACAGATAAAGTAACTGAGGCCTAGAGAAGCAATTTGCCCATGGTCACGTACAGACATGTAGCGGCATTAGAACCCAGGTCCTCCGACTCCTAGACCCATGTTCTACCCACTAAGCCGCACTGCTGTTCTCAGCGGAGTTCACGGACGGAGGGACCCACAGGGTTAACTACTGGAAGCAGACAAGGCCTAGTAGAACGGGCACAGGCTTGGGAGCCAGAGAACGTGAGTTCTAATCCCGGATCCACCGCTCGTCCGCTGCATGACCCTGGTCAGGACAAATAAATTGGCTCGTGCCTTAGTTCACCCGTCTGTAAAATGGGAATTGAGACATGGAGCTCCACGCGGGACAGGGACCGTGTCCAACCTGATTACCTCGTCTCTACCCCAGAGTTTAGAACAGTGCTTGGCACACAGTGAGCACTTAACAAATACCGTTATATTACTCATTATCGCTAGAGTCTTTTGGGTTCAGCCCGGAAGATGAGAGCACTTTGATCCACTCCACTAGCTACAACCAGGAAGAAAGACAGGAAGGCTGGCGGAGAAAGAAATCAAACACCAAACCCAATGTTGTAGGACACCCTGTTACAAGTCCAGCAATCCCTCGCTCCACTGCATGGTGTTGAGGTCCCTGTGAAGAGATGGAAGTGGGATATTGGTCTGTCCAGACTATTCAGGCCTCAGAATTAGGACTGAGCCAGATACAGACTAGCCTTCCAAGAAGAAGGAGGAAATTGGCCCATGTTCTGGAAAAGTGAGTCTCATAACTGAGTCTCACAGAAGCTAGGAGTCTCTGGATAATTCAGGGAAACGTTTTGTTCTTGACCCTCGTGCTCATCTTTGTTACCCTTACAAGACAATGATAATAATAATAGTCATAATAATAGCATTTGTTAAGCTCTTACTATGTGTCAGGCACTGAACTAAGCACTGGGGTGGATACAAGAAAACCGGGTTGAGCACAGTCCCCGTCCCACTTGGGGCTCCCGGTCTCAATTCCCATTTTGCAGATGAGGGAACCGAGACCCAGAGAAGTGAAGTGGCTTGCCCAAGGTCACACAGCAGACAAGTGGAGAAGTCAGGATTAGAACTCATGAACTTCTTACTCCCAGACACGTGCTCTATCCACTATGCCATGTGGCACAGGCAGTTAAGCTTTTCCAGTTAGTTACCTTCGGGTTCATCTGCTCCTCTCAGATCTCCCAGTTTACCTTGTTTATCTTGCTTCTTGACAGTAAAGAAAAACTATTTCCATGTAAACCTGGCAGGCGTGTTAGTGTGATGCAGGATTGCCATTTTAAGAAACTGTGGTGTTTCTGAGCCGCATTCAATTATGCACAATCCTGGCTTTCAAAGTTTTCCAGAACCTCTCAACCGGAGGGTGGAAAGTAGCCTGGAAACACACTTCTCCGTCCAGGTTGCCCCTTCTCGACCGCAATCAGTGATATCTATTGTTTGATGTGTGCAGAGCACTGTACTGAGAGCTTGGGAGAGTACAACAGACTTGGTTGACCCAGCCCTTGCCCACAGGGAGTTTACAGACTAGAGGGGGAGACAGACACTGAAATAGATTAATAGTAATAATAATAATAATGTTGGTATTTGTTAAGCGCTTACTAAGTGCAGAGCACTGCTCTGAGTGCTGGGGTAGACACAGGGGCATCAGGTTGTCCCATGTGGGGCTCAGAGTCTTAATCCCCATTTTACAGATGAGGTAACTGAGGCACAGAGAAGTCAAGTGACTCGCCCACAGTCACCCAGCTGACAGGCGGCAGAGCCGGAATTCGAATCCATGACCTAATAATAATAATGTTGGTATTTGTTAAGCGCTTACTATGTGCAGAGCACTGTTCTAAGCGCTGGGGTAGACACAAGGGAATCAGGTTGTCCCCCGTGGGGCTCACAGTTTTCATCCCCATTTTACAGATGAGGGAACTGAGGCCCAGAGAAGTGAAGTGACTTGCCCACAGTCACACAGTTGACCGGTGGCGGAGCCGGGATTCGAACCCACGACCTCTGACTCCAAAGCCCGTGCTCTTTCCACTGAGCCACGCTGCTTCTCTACATTACAGATAGGGGAAGTGGCAGGGTGTAAGGATAAGTGCCATGGGGCTGAGAGTGGGGTGATTATCAAGTGCTTAGAAGCAAGCAGCAGGGAGAGCGAGCAGGAAAAATGTGGCCGTAGCCTTTATGTAAATATCAATCTGTAATTTATTTTACTATCTCTCCCCCCTGCTGACCTGTAAGCTTCTGGTAGCCATGGATCATTGTACCTACTCTCTTGTATTGCATTCTTCCAAGCGCTTAGCATAAAGCTCTGCACACAGCAAGAGCTCAATAAATAGCATTATTTGCTAAAGCGCTCACCATGCGCCAAGCCCTACGTGAAAGTGTACCTAGGTCCCACAGCATGTTTATGTACATGATAATTATTATGATGATCGTATCTGTTAAGAGCTTCCTATGGGCCAAGCACTGTTCTAAGCGCTGGGGTAGATACAAGGTAATCAGCTCACAGTCTTAATCCCCATTTTACAGATGAGGGAACTGAGGCCCAGAGAAGTGAAGCGACTTGCCCGAGGTCACACAGCAGACAAGCGGCAGAGCCGGGATTAGAACCCATGACCTCCGACTCCCAAGCCCGGGCTCTTTCCACTAAGCCACACAGTGCTTCTCTCATCTTGACGTTAGAAATGATCAATTATTTCTGTTAATGTCTGTCTCCCCCTCTAGACTGTAAGCTCGTTATGGGCAGGGGAATGTGTCTGCTCATTCTGTTGTGCTGTCCCAAGTGCTCTGTACAGTGTTCTGCACTTAGTGCTCAATAAATACCACTGATCGATATGGGCTTTGTTAGGAAGGCCCTCTTGGAGGAGAAGCTGGGATGTAGTAGGAGATCAGTGAGCTGAGGTTTCCCTTCGGGGGGGAAACCGAGGCATACGCCAGGGAAGCAACCTGTCGGTACAGCGAGAGATTTTTAGAAATCCAATTAGGAATCCTCACTCACCGAAAGGATTTTGTGCGGGCTGTGAGGAAGTGGGTGGCCTCTTCATTGCAACCTTCAGGAGCAGGATTTACGGACACCTGTGTAGAAGAGCCTCTCTCTAATCCTGCTCAGAGGCAGGGAACGGACTAGCTCCCTGAGCCCGTGGTGCAAGTCCACTTCGCCTTTGGGTCGACTCAGTGATGGTGTTGGGAGGGAATCCGGGAATCGTGATTTGGAGGCCTTTGTTCTAACCCCTGAAGTCAGATTCCTTCTTTGAAAAGAAATACAATCACCGTTTTTGCCGTTTTACTTCATATTCAAGGACACTCGGTGTCAGACGTACATAAATCCGATTATATTTGGGGGATGGAAAATAAAATTGACTTTTAATGCTTATTGGCGTGTCTATGGAATATTTTAAAATGGGACAGGAGTGTCCCCTTAGGTCCTCGGGGCGATGAGGTTGGCAAGATGGCTCTCGTTTGTGCAAGCGAGGCTGCGCGTCAGCTTTGCGATCCTTGGGAAAGGGCAGATTATCTGCCCTCCTCTGCAGGACTCTATTACCCTCCAGCCTCCCAGGACTGTCTCAAAGCAAGTAGAGAGGGGAGTGATTGAAATAGATCTTACGTACGTTTTCCTCAATTCTACCAAAGTGATATTCTTAGGCTCTTATCAATGGGGATTACTGGAATGCTAGTTGTCATTCATTTATTCAATTATTGAGGGTTTACTGTGTGCAGAACACTGTATTCAGCGCTTGGGAGAGTACAAAATAATACCAGGCAGGCATGTTCCTTACCCACAACGAGCTCACAGTCTAGAGTGAGTTCTCCTTTAAGCTACAAGCTTCTTGAGGGCAGGGATCTTTTTTTAGCACCTGTTGTATTGTACTCTCCCAAGTGCTTAGTCCAGTGCTCAGCACACATCAAGTCCTCGATAAATACCACCGATTGTTTGCGGTTTCCCTAAGAGCGTCCCCAAACTGGAGTTTTGTGGGCAAAGTGAAGCCCTTACAAGACTCCGCTCTCTTTTCCGTAGGTCGTTGATGAAGGCAAGTTTCACCGCGGTTCCCTTCACCCGATGCCTTTCTCTCCTTCAGCTGACCTCGCCTTCCTCAGAGAGCGCTAAAACGGTGTTGGCTGGCAGGTTTGTTAGGTGAAGGTGTCGATCCCACCATTTGGGGGAAATTAAAATTAAATTAATTAAATTTAAATCATTCTTATTCTGAAAATTAAATCGTTCTTCCGAAGAGGAAAGAAAAATCTGCAGATATCGTTATCTTGGGGAAGCGACCCATCATCTCAGAAGATTCAGAGTGAATCTAGGCCGGACCATTTAGGTAAGAGACCAGTGGGTCTCCCTAGGCCCAGTCACTTGCTTTCCCGCGCTATGAGATAAATTCCTCCTAGAGACCCTGTTGGCTCTTCCTACACTTTGGGAGGAAAAGGAATAAAACAGAGATGATAATGAATAAGAAACTTTTACAGCGCTCACTAGGTGCCAAACACTGTTCTAAGTGCTGGGGTAAAGACAGGTTATTCAGATGGTGCTTACAGTGTTATGCCCATTTTACAGATGAGGTGCCCAAGGAAGTGACGTGACTTGCCCGCGGTCACACAGCAGACATGTGGCAGAGCTGGGATTAGAACCCAGGACCTTCGGACTCCCAGACCGTTGCTCTATCCACTAAGCCATGCTGCTTCTCAAAGAGCAGGGAGTGAAGTGGGAAGGAAGTAGGGTCACTCACATGCCTTTTGAGGAAACTGTTGCAGAGAACAAAAAATAGAGGGGAACAGAGATAGAGAGAGAGAGAGAGAGAGAAAGAAGTGAAGTGAACATTCAAATACAGTGCACTGGCCCAGAAATCATTGTCCTGTTGCCAGTTAAACAGCAAATTGATTTTTAAATTGCACTGTGTACCTGGAAGACAATATTTGATTTAGTCCCACAGCATGAACAGATCTGTTCTTTAAGCTCTGAATGGGAAAACACACCGGAATTTGCTGAAGAACTCAAGCCTGAGGTCCGAAAATGTTTTTGTACGTCCCTTAGATGGAACATAACCGTTTGTCCCTAATTTCTGCAAAATCCATGATTGTGGTCTCTTTGGGTCAGAATCCTATTCAAATTCAGTTTAAATTTACATTTGCTTTACTTACCAATGACGCCTATTGTATTTTAAAGCGGAAAGTTTGTGAGATTAATAATAGGAAAATTAATAATGGTTCATAGGATGGTTTTCTCGTCAAGTTGGATGATGCTATTTGTCCGAAAATGGTTAGGGAACAGAGTAATAGTGATCGTCTCTCTTCTCCTTTTAGTCAGTCGATGGTATTTATTGATTTATTATGCAGGGCACCGGACTAAATGCTTGGGGAAGTACAATATAGTGGAGTTGCTGGACATGAACCCTGCACCCAGGGAGCTTACGCTTTGATAAAGAACACTGAGAAGAACAGTGCTGCTTTCTGCGGTTGCATCTGAGAAGAGTCCGTTTAGACTGTGACCCTGTTATTGGGCAGGGATCGTCTCTTTCTGGTGCCCAGTTGTACAATCCAAGCGCTTAGCACAATGCTCTGCATATAGTAAGCGCTCAATAAATACCACTGGACGAGTGAACGGTATTAGGCAGATATCAGCCGTGCCTTTAGTTTTATATCATTCTTTCCCAGGGCGGGAGTGTTGCTGATCTGTTAAATATCATTATGAGTTTTGGAAAGGTCCGGGGTGTGTTTGGGGGAAGGAGAGAGGAAGAAGTCTCTCTGACCTGTTCCCTCTTTGGCTTATGGCTTCCTGTCGGACAAGCGAATCTAGTCATCAGGCTGGGGCTGGAGGTGGGCTGGGGTGAAGAGGGAGGAGGGTGAAGGGCGACTGTGGGACGTAGGCATCACAGGGCTGGATCTGTAGTTTCTGGACGTATCTATGAATTAGAAGAGCTGAAGCATGGGGGAGAGGGCTTCTTGGGGTCTGTGTTCCAAGATGGCACGGAGGGCTGGCATACTTGCTCTGAAAAGCTTCCTGGGAAATCTCGAAGGTATCTAACCTCATGATCTGTGATCAAGCCAGCCCTTAGAATAGTGCTTTGGCAAGGAAACAGTGCTTAATAAATAGAGCTATAAAGGCGATTTGGGGGATTGAGATGGGAGGGCATGAGGAGCGGAGAGGATCCCCTTTTTTTCTTTTCTTTTTATGGTATTTGTTGAGTGCTTATTAGGTGCTAAGCACTGAACTAAGTAAGCACTGGGGTAGATGCGAGCCTATCAGGTTGGACACGGTCCCTGTCCCCCGTGGGACTCACAGATTTAATCTCCATTTTACAGATGAGAAAACTGAGCCCTAGAGAAGTGACAGTGACATGCCCAAGGTTACACAGCAGACAAGTGGCAGAGTTGGATTTAGAACCCAAGTCCGTCCGACTCCCAGGCGTGTGCTCTATCCATTAGTTCGCAGTGCTTCTTCACTTCTGGCATTTCTTCTCCCATCCTCTTCTTCCAGCTCCCACTCTTCAGGAAAACATCCAATCCCACTGAGATTTTGCTGGTGGGTCAGTCCAGCCCAGTGGGAAGCGCATTAGGGTGAGCTTTGTTGGAGTTCCACGCAGAGAACGTTTTAGGGTCGAAGGCCTTCTTCGAAGGGCTTCAAACCATAAAAACCACAGAGGGAGGGAGGGACCAAAGGTGGGTGGAGGGCTCATTCAATTATAATATCCCTCTAGATCAAATATAAAGCTCCGCAAAGGTACCAGCATCCAATCCCATCAATCCTTGCACCAACCCTCTGTTTCAATGGTGAGCCATTCCCATTTTATTTTCAAATTCTATTTAAACAACGAATCAATGCTGCATATTTTCGGGACACTCATTTTTCAATCGGGATTATTCATTTTCATTTAACTAGAGTCCTGCTTTAAAAATTTGCTCTTGGATTTGCCAGGATCCACAGAGTGGCCAGCCCTGAAAAGAAACGGAAGTTTCAGAATGGCCTTAGAGCTGAAAACCTGACTTTAGAGAGCCAATTTCCGGCAGGTCACCAAATCTAAAAATCAGCTGTTTTAAAATGAAAACACTGACATCCCTTAAAGTGGCACAGTTCTCGAGGGCTCTGTGCCTAACTTCTCATTGTTCGCGACCATTGGGTACCTGAAGGAATTCATTGTTTTATGGGGGTTTTTTTTTCCCCAGTCATCAGAACAAGCCTCAGGTTCCAGCATTCTGGGTAGTGACCTGCCATGTCTCCATACAGCGAGGCTTGCCAGAGGCCCTTAATGGGGTTTGTCTGTCAGAAAGCCAGTAGGAAATGGTTTTGCATTTTGAGCTTTCAGGGTAGCTATTGAAATCAGATTCTCTTTGTTCTTTGTAAAACAAAGGTCTTTCTAAATTCGTGTTGCCACTGTCTTTTGGTTCACGATGCGACAGAATTCCCTTGCCCCTCTTTTTCATGCCTGCCTTCCTCTCTTCCGTGCCCCACCGCCCGCCCCCACCCTCACGAAACCAGTGACTTAAAATTTTCAAAGACCGTCTCTGGCAAAGCCGGGAATTAGATTTCGAGAAGCCCTTCATAAAAAATTGAAGACCCGCTATATTAACATACATTGATTTATTCATAGTGTTTCATTACAAATAAGTGAGGATCCTGTAATATCAGGAAAGGTTAGGGGAGCGGGAGAGCATGGTATATTATATTGACAGCTCAGTTGAAATTGAGCCGCCTTTGGATTGAATTTGGAACACAGGGAAGGAATTGGCTGGTAAATAAGTCATGAGTTTTACCTCCAAGTGTCTGTATATCAAGAGTTGCCAAAGGTATACGTAATCACAGTCAGGCGGGATTTCAAAGGTGTGCTTTGGGTTGTATTTCTCTAAAGGTGTGTTAATACTGGCAATATATGTACTCATGAATCTCTCTCTGTGGCCAAACGCACCGCTGGCTCTCTGAGGTGGAAATCGGGGACCGTTCCCATTCACTCACTACAGAAAACCGGGCCGGAAGGAGGAGGAATTCAGGAGCGGTCGTCAAACTACAGCGGAGACCGAACAAACGTCATAGATTTTCCTCGTTAAATGGGCCTCTAACGATTTCGTGGGGCAGTAACTATCCTAGTAGGTGCTCCTTGTTCCTCGATCTTTGCAGCGTCATGGCTCAGTGGATAGAGCACCGGCCTGGGAGTCAGAAGGTCATGGGCTCTAATCCCAGCTCTGCCACTTGTGTGACCTTGGGCAAGTCATTTTACTTCTCTGTGCCGAAGTTACCTCATCTATCAAATGGGGATTAAGACTGCGAGCCCTACGTGGGACAGGAACCCGATTTGCTTGTACTCACCCCAGCACTTAGAACAGTGCGTGGCACTTAGTAAGTGCTTAACAAATACCATAATTATTAATGACCACGTGTTTTGCCCCAGACAAAGCTGTGCTGTTGAGATTGCATCAAATCCTAACTTCAAAGCATCTTCCTGAGGAAAACTACAGCGGAGTTGGTCATATTTGCTTCTATTCATTCAGTCGAATTTATTGAGTCCTTACTGTGCGCAAAACACTTTATTAAGCTCTTGGGAGAGTACAGTATAACAGTAAACAGACACAGTCCCTGCCCAGAATATGTTCACAGTCTGGAGGGGGAGACATATTAATATAAATAAATGAATGACAGATACATACCTAAGTGGCATGAGACTGGGAGGGGGGGAATGAATGAAGGGAGCAAGCCGGGGCGACGCGGAAGGGAGTGGGATTGATTAAGCAGCCTTTCGGGAACCCCATTTCACACTCACCAGGACAAGTGATGGTTTGGGTTGATCCATGGCAAAAGACTGCTGACTTGATGTAAACTCTGCCGCCCCTCCTGCCTCTCTCCCTCCCTCCATCTTGGGAAGGGCTGGGACGGGGCAGTGGGTGAAGAGAAGAGAAGGATCAAGTGGCAAAATGAATTACATAATGGATTGTTCAAAGAAAATGTGAAATTTTGGAAGTCACACTCTCTGAATCACATGATCTGTGGCCTTCGGTCTCGCGGTGAATTTTTAAAGAGATTCCCGATGGCTTCCGCCGGTCATTGGTATCAAAAGCTAAAAATGGAGGAGCTTTGTGAGGTCAGGGGGAGACATACACCGTTATGTGAAGAGGGGCTAACTAATTCCATTCAATGAACTCGGGCATTTCAGTCAGTGCTATTTATGCGAAGCTGATGAATCGTGGTATCTATGTTGGTGGAAGACAGCGTTACTGAGGAAAATGAAAATTCACTGACATTGTACTCTTCAAGTCTCATTTTATCCCTTGCTCACACCCTTCCTGCTGCCTGCAGCTCCCTCCCTCTTGATCTCTCCCAGGCCTGACTCTCCCTCTTCCAAGGACTTCCGAAATTATTCTCCTTCAGGAGGGCTTCCCTGATTGATTGGTCCTCTCCACTGCTTTTATTTCCCCAAATCTCACCACAGCACTTGACCCCAACTATAAACTTCCCTTCTCACTACCACTTGCAGCTCGTCTGTACAAACCCTATAGCATCATTTTTACATATCCACTGTCCTTCTTTCTCCTAGTTCTAAATTCTTTTCGTGTCGGTCTCCCCAGCTAGCCCCTCTAGGGCAGGGACTGCTTTTATCAATCTATTATCCTCTCCTCTCGTTGACCTCCCTGCCCTCTACCTCTCCCCTCTCCAGTCCACGCACACTCTCCTGACGAAAAACCATTCATTCCATATTTCCCCGCTCCTCAAGAACCTCCTGTGGTTGCCCAACCACCTGTGTATCAAGCAGAAGCTCCTTACCGATCAATTTTAAGGCATTCAATCAGCTCTCTCCCTCCTACCTAGCCTCACTGAGCTCCTACTCTGCTGTTCTAGCACCGCCCTACTGTTTGTTGCTTAATCTCGAATATCCAGTCCACCACCCCCTTACCTACATTCTCCCTCAGGTCTAGACTTCCCTCCCCCTTCATATCTTATAGTCTACCGCTCTCCCTACCTTTGAAACCCTCCTAAAATTGCATCTCCCACAAGAGGCCTTCACAAGCCTAGCCCTTCATTTCCTGTATCCGTCCTCCCTTCTGCCTCGACTGCGCAGTTGGTTGGTAACCCCTTAAGTACTCTGATGTTCACCCTAGGCCCACGGTGCTTGTGTAAATGTCCTGTTTCTCTATTTCCCCAATCCCTAATGTATTTTAATGTCTGTTTCCCCTATAGACTGTAAGCTCCTTGTGAGCAGGGTTTTAGGTCTACCAGCTCCGTTGTCTTGTGCTTTCCCAAGTTCTCAGTACAGTGATCTACGCACAGTAAGGATTCAATGAATACCATCAATTAATTGATTGATCCTGAGCATTTAGAAAAGTGGGAAGTGCTCCAAAATACTCTTGATTGATTTTTAACCATTGGCTTCAGTCACTTCCTAACCACACCTTTGTTAGAATTACCAGTGAACCAAAATGGCCGGATTTTTTTTTTCCCTTTTGCCTGCTCTCCCATCCTCCGACCTTATGGAGGTGACGCTGAAAATGGTGAAGTGGAACAAAGCAGGCAGGAAGGGAAGGTGAGAAAAGACCTGGTTCTGGATAACTCACAGACCGGATAACTGAGATTTAACTGCCAAGCAAGAGCTGCCCAAGGTTAAGGCAGTGCCGCCTTGTTTCTTGAAGAGAATTAAAGGGAAATCTCCTGACTCTTGGTGTCCCTATTTTGCAGATCACCTACAAGGCCGTTGGGTCATTAGATCCCAGTGCCGATCTCTCCAGTCAGAGAGGAAAGGTCTTCAAACTGAGGAACGAAACTCACCACCTCTTTGTGGGCCTGTATCCCGGAACCACCTACTCCTTCACCATCAAAGCCAGCACCGTCAAGGGGTTCGGACCCCCCATCACGACTCGGATCGCTACCAAAATTTCAGGTATGTCACTTAGAAAGGAGATTGACCGGATGGCTTCGGGGAGTTGGCTCCTTGCCCTAACTGGGTGCAAATTCAGCTACGGTGGGTCCTATTCTTTCCTAACTAAAGGGTCCCAAGGCGGGTGGATGGGGGCCCCTTTCTACTGGTTGACCGGGGTCTCTCTCTGGCCAAGTGCTTATTCATGCTGGAGGGGAGAGTGGATTTTTGCCCCTGGGAAGCAGAACCCTTAAACTGTAGGACGAGGTCTCTGCCTTGCATGTAAATTAGGGGGAGAGACGGGGCACGTGTGCTGTCTGAACTTCCCTTTGTCCCTTAAAGGTCACACTTAGCCATGCCCACCAAAGGGGTTCAGAGAGAAGAAGAAGGGCTAAGGTCCCTGTGCCCAGAATGTGTATTTTTCCAATGCGTGTGCTTTTTTAATGGTATTTGTTATGTGCTAGACATTGTATTAAGTAATAATAATAATAATGTTGGTATTTGTTAAGCGCTTACTCTGTGCAGAGCACTGTTCTAAGCGCTGGGGTAGACACGGGGGAATCAGGTTGTCCCACGTGGGGCTCACGGTCTTAATCCCCATTTTCCAGATGAGGTAACTGAGGCCCAGAGAAGTGAAGTGACTTGCCCACAGTCACACAGCTGCCAAGTGGCCGAGCCGGGATTCGAACCCATGGCCTCTGACTCCAAAGCCCGTGCTCTTTCCACTGAGCCCGTAAGCTAGTCAGGTTGAACACAGTCCATGTCCCACGTAGGGCTCACAGTCTTAATTCCCATTATACAGATGAGGTAAGTGAGGCTCAGAGGAATGAAATGACTTGGCCAAGGTCGCACAGCAGACAATAGGTGGAACGGGGAGTAGAACCCATGTCCTTCTGACTCCCAGGTCCGTGCTTTATCCATTAGGCCATTGTGCTTCTCTACTGTGAGTGGATGGGAGCTTAGTCTCCCTCCAGGATGGATGCAAGTCAGCTCACTTCTCCCCAGCATCAGGGTCCCTTAGGGGGTGTCATTCACTCCCTCATTTCACCGGGGAACCGTCCGATTCATTACCGCAGAAGATGTCTCTATTAGCTCGGAATGAATGCTCCCCTTTGGGCCCATAATCTAAACCCAGGACAGACCACAGCACAGATTTACTGTTGTCTGCTTGGATTGGACATCACCCCCAAACATCTCAAAAAATGCGAAAGCATTCACTCTGAGATCCCAATCCTCCCATTCCACAAATTCTATGATGCCACTGTTTGCTGTTTTCTCTAGGAATTTGATAGATGAACAGTCTGATGGGAGACAAAGGGTTCCTTATAGAGAAGCAGCATGGCTCAGTGGAAGGAGCACGGGCTCTGGAGTCAGAGATCATGGGTTCGAATCCCGGCTCGGCCACTTGTCCGCTGTGTGACTTTGGGCAAGTCACTTCACTTCTCTGGGCCTCAGTTACCTCATCTGTAAAACGGGGATGAAGACTGTGAGCCCCACGTGGGACAACCTGATTCCCTTATGTCTACCCCAGCGCTTAGAACAGTGCTCTGCCCATCGTAAGCGCTTGACAAATACCGACATTATTATTATTATTATTATTATTATTATCGTTCCCACCTGCCCGCTGCTGGCATACTGGGCTACACTTGATCGCAACAGGCTGTTTGGAGCACCCTGCCTCCCTAGTGAAAAGAGCACAGGCCTAGATGTTAGAGGACCTGAGTTGTAATCTGACTCCGACACTTTGGGTGCTCTGTGACCTTTGGCAAGTCACTTAACTTCTCTCTGCCTCAGTTACCTCATCTGTGAAATGGGAATTGAGATTGTGAGCCCCATGTGGGCCAGGGACTGTGTCCAACATGATTAACTTGTATCTACCCCGGCACTTAATACAGTGCCTGGCATATAGTAAGTAATTAATTAATACCATAAAAAAATCACAGGCCTCAGAGAGGATCTGGATTCTAATCCCAGGCCCATGACTTAATAATAATAATAATAATAATATATAAGTGCTTACTCTGTGCCAGGTACCGTATTAAGTGAAGAGGAAGAAACAAGCAAATTGGGTTGGATGCAGTCCCTGTCCCACGTGAAGCTCGCAGTCTCAATCGCCATTCTATAGATGAGTTAACTGAGGCACAGAGAAGTGAAGTGATTTGCCCGAGGTAGCACAGCAGACAGGTGGCAGAGCCAGAAGTAGAACCCATGACCTTCCGACTCCCAGGCCCGTGCTCTATCCATTAGGCCGTGCTGCTTTTCTTGAGTGCTGTGTGACCTTGGGCAAGTCACTTAACCTTTCTTTTTCTCAGGTATCGCATCTGCAAAATGGGGATCAGTGCTATGAGCCCCAGGTGGGACATAGATTGTGTCCAACCTATTTTAGCTTGTGTCTACCCCAGAGCTCACTACAATGCCCGGCACCTAGTACGTGCTTAAGAAAACCATAAAAAGGGTCAGACAAGTCTTGCTGTGCATTTGTCAATCATAAATCTCAACTGGGACCAGTCATTAGCAGGGTAGTGATGGGGAAGCTAGCTTTTACCCTTGATGAATCTTCTCCGGGAGTGTGTCGTCTTCTCTGTCTTGAAGGAACAGAATCCATCCGTCCACTGTTCTCAGCCTTGGGACTTGGGCATTCTCTGACTTCCGTCCCTAATCAATTGCGGAATGAGTCTACCGATTCCGTTCCCAATCGGCGGCATTTATTGAGTCCTTAAGTGTGCAGAGCACACAGTATTATTCCGATACTAATATTCTGATATTAATATTCTGCTACAGTATACTCTCCCAAGCACTTACTCTAGTGCTCTACACACAGTAAGTACTCCATAAATACAATTAATTTATCCTGTAGCTTCGCCCAGGCCATGGACCCCTCTGGAGTGTAAGCCTGTTGTGAACAGGTATTGTCTCTCTCCATTGCCATATTGTACTTTCCAAGGGCTTAGAGAGCCCTCTAGAAATACGATTGAATGAATAAATACGTGTCCCACCAGTAGGAAGATTGTGCCGTGGGTGATTAGTATCTGTGATTAACGAGCGCCTCCCACCGTTTTGCTCTCCGTCTTCCGCACAGCACCTTCGATGGCCGAATACGACACGGACGCTCCCCTGAACGAAACGGATACCACCATCACAGTCATGTTGAAACCTGCTCAGTCCCGAGGAGCCCCTGTCAGGTGAAGTTTTGGATCTCGGTCCTCCTCACGCGGGGGCTTCCATTACCGTCATTACTGTTGTTGCTGTGTTGGATAAGTGCTAACTTGTTATGTCCCAAGCAGCTTGAGAAGCAGCAGGGCCTAGTGGAAAGAGCAAAGACCTGGGAGTCGGGAGGCCTGGGTTCTAATCCCCCTCTGCCGCTAACCTGCCGTGTGACCTTAGGCGAGTCACTTAATTTCTCCGGGCCCCGGTTTCCTCATCTGTCAGATGGGGATGAGATACTTATTCTCCCTTGCTCTTAGTCTGCGAGTCCCAGGGCTTACCACGGGGACCGGTAAGTAGTAAGCACTTAACAAACATCACAGACACTATTATTGTAACAGAAGTAATAGTAATACTTTGTTTAATACTGGTAGGTAGATAAAAGAGAATCGGATCGCGCACGGTCCCCGTCCACATGGAGTTCGCAAGCCAAGAGGTGAGGAGAGTGGTTATAATAATGTTGGTGTTTGTTAAGCGCTCACTCTGTGCCGAGCACTGTTCTGAGCGCTGGGGTAGACACAGGGGAATCGGGTTGTCCCACGTGAGGCTCACAGTCTTCATCCCCATTTTACAGATGAGGGAACTGAGGCCCAGAGAGGTGAAGTGACTTGCCCACCGTCACACAGCTGACAGGTGGCAGAGGCGGGATTCGAACCCATGACCTCTGACTCCAAAACCCGGGCTCTTTGCACGGCGCCACGCTGCTTCTCGTGTATCTTATCCTCATTTGACCGATGAGGAAAATGAGGCTCCAAGTCATATAAGGGGCCAGTGGCCAAGCTGGAGTCAGCCGTGCTCTCCTGACTTGCCCCGGCCTACTCCGCTGCCTCGCAGATCCCGAATCTGAGCACAGCCGTCACGCAGCGTACTGATTCTTGGTGCATCGCAATAGCTACTTTCGTAGAACCTGACTGTCTCAAATGGGATTTACTTCAGAATAAGTGAAGTCCTAGCCTAGACTAAACCGGAAAGGAACGGAAGAAATTCTGACAAGGAGCCTCTCGTGCACCTCCGCAGATGACCAACGGGCCTTGAATGGCGCCAGGGGTGGCCTATTGCATACAAATAATAACAGTTATGCTACTTGTTAAATGCTTACTGTGTGCCAAGCTTTATTCTAAGCGCTGGAGTAGATACAAGGTTATCAGGTTGGACGCAGTCCCTGTCCCACCGTGGGCTCACGGTCCCCCTTTTTTTACAGATGAAGTAACTAGGGCCCAGAGAAGTGATATGACTCGCCCAAGGTCACGCAGCGGACAAGTGGCAGAGCTGGGATTAGAATCCGGGTCCTTCTGACTCCCAGGCCCGTGCTTTCTCCACTAAGCCAAGCTGCCTCGAATCAGGGCAAGCTGCCAACTTGTTCGCGGTCTGTCATCTGAACCAAGAACTAAACTTCGGACACATCTTATATGAAGCCATCCTTCAGCTCGTGGGGTCAGACGTAGTTGGGGGTCCATTCAAAAGCAGTATCTTTTAACGAAATGTGCTTACACATCAAATGGAGGGTAAACTGGCCTTCATTCTCCACCCCAGGAACCAAATTACTCCATTGTTTACACATTAAACAGGTCATTATCTGTGAATAATTCACAGCTCTCTGTTTGCATTGAGATTATTATGAGTACTACCAAGCGGGAAAACTGATTAATTGAGGCTACTTTAAGCTATTGTTATTATTAGAAATGTTCTTCTTACATTTCTACCGCACTTCCTGCAGCAGGGTGTTTGGCGATCATTTGCCATCACCGAGGAACTGTGAATTCCGTGTTTATGCTCCCAGCTCCTAAATACTGCACTGCTGGACACAGCTGAAAATCTAATGCCCAATAATAATGATAATAATTGCTGTAATATTATTCTTATCATTTGTTAAGCATGCACTATCTGTCCAGCTCTAGAATAAGTATAAGATAATCAGTTTGGACGCAGTTCCTGTCCCATATGGGGCTCTCAGTTTAAGTAGGAAAGAGTAGGGTTTAATCCCCATTTTACAGATGGGTAAATTGAGGCACAGAGAAATTAAGTGACTTGCCTAAGGTTACGCAGGAGCCCACAGGGGCAGAAGCCAGGTCATGATGGCCCGCAGTCTGGCCGAACGGAAAAAATCTGCCCCATTGAAGTCAAAGGGCCTGGCTTCTAATCCTTGCTCCATCAGTTGCCTGCTGTCTGAATTTAGGAAACTCACCTAACTTCTCTGTCCCTCAATTTCCCCAACTGCAAAGTGGGGCTGAAATGCCTATTCTCCCTCCTACTTACACTGTGAGCCCCATTTGGGACCTGAATACCTTGTATAAGCCCTCAACAGACATAGTAAGCACTTAACAGACTTTACTCTTATCATCATTATTATTATTAAATTCACTGACTCCCAGGCCCGTGTTCTTTCCACCTGGCCACGCTGCTTCTCACACTGCCCAAAGCCCAAATCCTAGAAATGAATAAACAAAAGAATAGAGGTCAATTGGCCAAGCAGAGTGTAAATCTGAGATGGTTTTCAGTTAATCCGTCGGACTTAATTGAGCATTTACTGTGTGCAGAGGACTGAACTAAGCGCTTGGGAGAGCACAGTATAACAGAGTTGGTAGACATGTCCCCTGCCCATAATGAGCTTACTGTCTAGAGCGAGGGACAGACATTAATGCAAATAAATCAATTACGGGTAGCGCCATAAGTGCTGTAGGGCTGTGGGAGGGGAGAATAAACCGTGCAAAGCCAAGTGAAAAAGTGATACCAGAGGGAATGGATTAAAAGGAAACGAGGGCTTAGCTGGGGAAGGCTTCTTGGAGATGCTTTGAAGGCGGAGAGAGGGATGGTCTCTTGGATATGAAGAGGGTTGGTATTCAAGACCAGAGGCAATATGGGGGTGAGAGGTCAGGGTTGAGATAGATGAGATTGAGGTACAGTGAGCAGATTGGCGTTAGAGGAGCAAAATGCTTGGGCTGGGTTGTTATAGGAGAGCAGAGAGGTGAGGTAGGACGGGGGAAGGGGATTGAGTGCTTTAAATCCCGTCGTAAGGATTATGTTTGCCGTAGAGGTGGCTGGGCAGCCATTGGGAGGGTCTTGAGCAGGGGAGAGAAATGAACTGAACGTTTTTGTCAAAAAATGATCCAGGCAGCAAAGTTAAGTATGGACTGGAGTGGGGAGAAACGGGAGGCAGGAAGTTTAGCGAAGAGGCTGCCCTCCCTCCCTGAGGTTTTGAAAGAGTAGTAGAGCTCTAGGAGAGCGGTGAGCGGGAATGATCATTTTCGATGTCTGAGCCGGAGTTTACAGTTTGCTGTGATGAGAGTGCTACTATTTATCATTTTATTGAAGTTTTGCAATTTCCCGTGTAATGTTGAAAAAGTCCTCCCCAACACATTTGCCCATTTTGTCCATGTTCAGAAATCGAGGCTATTTTCAATGCAAATATTTTTCCATAAGAGTTTGAAATGAATTTTAAATACACTTTTTATTCCACTGTCATGCCTATATTTGCGAGGACAAAAGGACTTAGCATAAATACAGTTCCCAGCTACAACGGCCTTGGGTTTTGGGGGGGACATTAGGGAGGTTATGCACGCATGTTATTTCTACCTTTCATTGCCTCTCCCTATTTCCACTCCCTTTTGCGTTACCTGTTTACAGAACCCACTAAGCACTTGGATAATAAGCCAGCACTTGGGATAGTGCTTGACACGTGGTAAGCGCTTAATGAATACCATCACCATCATAATAAGTGATATAACCCCACCCTTCCTCCTCTACAGCATTCAGTAATAATAATGTTGGTATTTGTTAAACGCTTACTATGTGCAGAGCACTGTTGTAAGCGGTGGGATAGATACAGGGTCATCAGGTCGTCCCACGTGAGGCTCACAGTTAATCCCCATTTTACAGATGAGGTAACTGAGGCACAGAGAAACGGCGTGGCTCAGTGGATAGAGCCCGGGCTTCGGAGTCAGAGGTCACGGATTCGACTGCCGGCTCTGCCACTTGTCAGCTGTGTGACTGTGGGCAAGTCACTTAACCTCTCTGTGCCTCAGTTCCCTCATCTGTAAAATAGGGATTAAAAGTGTGTGAGCCCCACGTGGGACAACCTGATTACCCTGTATCTCCCCCCAGCGCTTAGAACGGTGCTCGGCACCTAGTAAGCGCTTAGCGAATACCAACATTATCATTATTATCATTATTATCATTAAGTGACTCGCCCACGGTCACCCAGCTGATAAGTGGCAGAGCTGGGATTCGAACCCATGACCTCTGACTCCCAAGCCCGGGCTCTTTCCACTGAGCCACGCTGCTTCTATGGAAAGAATTATGTACCATTTGTGTACCTATCCTTATACTCTGCTCTTTCTCCATTTATTGGAATATCTCTCTACCCAACTAAATCTTAATCTCTCGGTGGGCAGGGATCGACGTTTACTGTTTGGTCGTCTGCACGCAGTAAGTGCTCAATTACTCCCATGGACTGATTGATCAGGGACGTGGCCGATGAATCAGTTAACACAGGATACGGTGAGTACTTGGAGCGGCTTGGTAGGAGTTTAGATGGAGAAGGGGCACGCTCTCGAGATCTTTGTGAAGGTAGAGCTGACAGGATTGGTGACCGACCGAATGTGCGAGTCGAAAGAGCAAAATGATTCTCGGACAATGTAGGCTGGTGAAACAGGAAGGAGTGGGCTGTTGTCTCCAGCAGTGGGAAAGTCAGGAAGTGGAGGGAGGGAGATATGGAAATCATCTGCATAGGGATGGTAGCCACCCTTTCTATTCCAACCAATCATCAACAGAAATACAAAAATGCTCAGTCCATGACTCCCCATCCTCAAGAACCTCCGATGCAGCGTGGCTCAGTGGAAAGAGCCCGGGCTTGGGAGTCAGGGTTCATGGGTTCGAATCCCGGCTCTGCCACTCGTCAGCTGGGTGACTGTGGGCGAGTCACTTCACTTCTCCTTGCCTCAGTGACCTCATCTGGAAAACGGGGATTAACTTTGAGCCTCACGTGGGACGACCTGATTACCCTGTGTCTCCCCCAGCGCTTAGAACGGCGCTCTGCACATAGTAAGCGCTTAACGAATACCGACATTATTATTATTATTATTATTATTATTATCATCCACCTCCGCACCAGATAGAAACTCCTTAGCATTGACTTTAAAACACCGCCAGCCAGCCCCATCCTACCTCACCTCACTAATCTACTAGAGTCTACCCCACACACTCCTCTCCTCTAGTGCCAGCTTACTCACTATGGCCCTTGCTCATCTATCTCAATCCCGACCCCTTTCCCACTCCCTCTCCATAACCTGGAACTCTCTTCCCCTCCATATGTGCCAGACCGCCACTCTCTCCACCTTCAAAGCATTATTAAGATCACATCTTCCCCAAGAGGCCTTCCCTGATTAAGCCCTTTTTTTCCCCATCTCGGTCTCCCTTCTTGGATCTGTGACCTTTGGACACTTGATTTTCGTCCCACCTCCAACCCCACAGGACTTAGGTACATATCTTTATCCGTATATGTTATGAATTAGTTATTCGTAGTATTTTTTTGTTGGTATTTGTTAAACGCTTACTGTGTGAAGGGCATTGTTCTAAGCACTGGGGTAGATACATGGTAATCAGGATGTCCCACGTGGGGCTCACAGTTAATTCCCATTTTACAGATGAGATAACTGAGGCACAGAGAAGTGAAGTGACTCGCCCACAGTCACCCAGCTGACAAGTGGCAGAGCCGGGATTCGAACCCATGACCGCTGACTCCCACGCCCGGGCTCTTTCCACTGAGCCACGGTACTGTCTCCCCTGTCTCCGCAAGCTCATTAAGGGCAGGGAACGTGACTGCTAATCCTGTTGTATTATACACCCCCAAGCGCTTAGTACAGTGCTCAGCACATAGTGAGCATTCAAAGAATGCCATCGTTTAATATTAGCCGACTGTTTTTCAGGATCCTCGCTAGACCCGTCCACCTTATGAATTGCTTTAAGCGGTTCTTGTTCAGAAACCTGAACCACTGATGGATAGCTCCAGCAGGAACTAGGTGCTGGAACCCGGCTCTCCTGATTCCCAGACCAACCCTCCCCCGTGCCGAGTGCAGAATCTCCTTCGCATTTTCCACTGACAGCAGGCTCCACAGGGAACACAACCCACCTCATGTTTTTATTTGATCTTAAAATCCTTTTCACCCGACAAGGAATCCTATCTCGAGAGCAAAGGGATAATGAGGCTTCCTGAAGCGGCTTTGCTTCAAGTTAGGACCTTGTGAATCCTCCTTAGCCACGAAAGGGTCCTTGCGTGGTTTTGACTTCCTCTCTGTATCTCGGGTGGAAAACCAATCAACCAATAAATCAGTCAGTCCATCAGTTTACGGTGTGCAGGGCACTATGCTAAATGCTTAGGGAGGTATAATAGAACAGATTTAGACATAGGTGACAATGTTGGTATTTGTTAAGCGCTTACGATGTGCAGAGCACTGTTCTAAGTGCTGAGGTAGATACAGGGTAATCAGGTTGTCCCACGTGAGGCTCACAATCCCCATTTTACAGATGAGGTAACTGAGGCACAGAGAAGTGAAGTGACTTGCCCACAGTCACACAGCTGACAAATGGCAGAGCCCGGATTCGAACCCATGACCTCTGACTCCTAAGCCCGGGCTCTCTCCATGTTCCTACCTACAGGGAGCTTACCCGTGGTCTTGCATGATCTCCTTTGGAACTGTATATTTGAGACTACGTTTCCCCTTGTAGGTTTTCTTTCTAGGTACATGACAGCTATAAATTTAGCAAAAGATGTGATGGGGGGTGTTGATTTTATTGTGTGAGTGGCTAAGGTATTTTTCATTTAAATTCAGTGGCAATGGCCAATCAAACCCACCCCTCTCATCTTTTGTCAATTTTGCAAATACGACTTGCCAGACAAAGAAGAGATCTGAATAATAATGTTGGTATTTGTTAAGCGCTTACTATGTGCAGAGCACTGTTCTAAGCGCTGGGGTAAACAGAGGGGAATCAGGTTGTCCCACGTGGGGCTCACAATCTTAATCCCCATTTTACAGATGAGGGAACTGAGGCACAGAGAAGTTAAGTGACTTGCCCACAGTCACACAGCTGACAAGTGGCAGAGCTGGGATTCGAACTCATGAGCCCTGACTCCAAAGCCCGTGCTCTTTCCACTGCGCCACGCTGCTTCTCATAATCTGAATGAATGTGATCCCGAAGTAAAATCCCCACCGTGTCTCTTTCAGACAAGGCTTCCTAATGTGGGAAAGCTAGAGCTGATTTCAAAATCGTTCCATTCTGCTTTCGTGTTGTTGGGTGCACAAGTGGGCAGGCATTCAGATGAGCTTTAGGTATACCGTATTCTTACCTTTGTTTCTGTGAAACTGGAAATGACCATATGATGATAATGTAGGTATTTGTTAAGCGCTTACTGTGTGCCAAGCACCGTTCTAAGCGCTGGGGGGGAGATACAAGGTAATGAGGTGGTCCCCCGTGGGGCTCACAGTCTTTAATCCCATTTTCCAGAGGAGGTCACCGAGAAATGAAATGACTTGCCCAAGGTCACACCCAGCGGACAAGCGGCATTTATATGGGAAAGGATTGGATTCATACGTTGAAATTGCAAAATTAGCCAACGTCCCAGAGTACTCTCTCAAGTCTCAGTAAATATAATTGATTTATTGATAAATTTGGAACGGTCTCAGCTAAACTGGTCTGCCTATCAATCGATTAATAGTATTTACTGAGCACTTATTGTGTGCAGAGTACTCTCCCTAGCAAGTCAGAGTATGATAACAGTACTAAGACTAACAGTGTCAAGCACCGTATTAAGCTGGGTAGACACAAGATAATTAGGTTGGACATAGATTCTGTCCCGTAAAGAACTCACAGTCTAAGTTGGAGGTTGTATATGGGGACAAAAAGTGTCCATAGGGATTGGCTTATATATGGGACGGGGACTGCATCCAGCCCGATTTGCTTTTATCCACCCCATCACTTAGTACAGTGCCTGGCACAGAGTAAGCGCTAAACAAATTCCATAAAAAAAAAAAAAAAAAATCACCTCTGTCCTAAAGAATGTTCAGTCTGTGCTCCGGGTCAGTCTTCCGGCATTCTCGGACCTGCAGCTCAGACAGCTCAGGATGCCAGGAGATTTAAACGTACATCTCCCCCAACACCCCATTTACATAGTTATCCAGTCGGAAGAGGAAGGGTCCTAAGCTTAGGATGATGTCTTGCTGTTTTCAGCACAAGTAATTTGGGCAGCCTGCATCTGGATCATGGCATGCGACCCATTTCTCTAATATTTCCCAGTGGAGATGTATTGCCTTTACATGAGTTTTCACCAGGCTTTAAAGATTTATTGTTTTTTAAGTGACAGAATCCCAGAATCACTTAAAAGATCAATCAAATAGTGAAGAGAATCTAATATTTAAACTCCCTCTAGAAGGATCTAAAACAAACCACTCTGTCCCTTGTAATACCGATGGATCTGTTGTTCTAGACAGGGGGAGCAGGTTGAGTCCGCATTAATCATATTTAATCCAGTAGTCAAAATGAGGCTTTATGACGTGTTTGAGTTGAGGAATGGGCAGGTGAGGGAAGGAAGAGGAAACTGGAAATGCACCCAATTCAACATATAAATGTGTGTGTGTGTGTGAGTGTGTGTGTGTGTGTGTGTGTGAGATGCCTATTTTTTGCCTTCCTATATTAAGAAATCATCACTGAGAGTGAAGTTCACATGTAAGAACTGAAAAGACCAATGTGAAATGTGAAACCCACAGTCCTGGCTGCATTATGCACATAAAAAGGCCGTCCCTTGTGTGGTCATGCTGAATTTTTGCCTCCTCTGGACTCCTTTGTATTGTTTAGAGTGACCAGAACACGGAGGAAAAGGGAAATTCCTTTCATCTGAAATGAGCTGGGATAAAGCCAATTCTAGAATAGTGAATTTTCCCCAGGAAGAAAACTGTGGAGTAACTTGCCCCTGAGTGGCTTTGTGGGAAACCACAAGAGTTAAGAAGTCGTGGCCCCTCGAAGAACCCATCTGCTCATCCTTGGAATATTTCTATCATTCAATGGATCACAGGGTTTTATTGAGTACTTACTGTGTGCAGAGCACTATATTTCAGCTTTTATACCATAGTGTATTGCACTGTCAAGAAAATGAAGACACAATTCATTAGACTCCGGGCATGGGCAAATAATTTCACCAGAAGCAAGGAACAGGATAAAGCAGAGCAGGCACTATGGAGTTCTCCTTTGGAAAGAAGGGATTTCTAGAGAAATAAAGCCCAGGGAAACTGGGAGTTTGTGGTGTCCTCATCTCAAGCTAAGATTTGAATGTGTACTTTGACATCATTTGATTATTTCTTCCTTGAGTAGGATTATGCTATTTTGAATTCTGTTTAATTGAGCTCAGGGTGGTTAATGTTGGGTTACCCAAGACAAAGCCCGGGAGAGAGGTTGGGGTTGAAAAAGACAAGAGGAGATGTGGAGAAAGAAGAGGGAGTGATAAAGTGAGGATCCAGGTCAGGACTTGTCTTTTATGCTGTCGAGCCATCTCCGACCCATAGCGGCGTCATGGAATCATCTCTTGCGCAAGGCCCCGCCTCCTTCTGCAGTCGCTCTCGTAGTGTATCCATAGAGTTTTCTTGGTAAAAGTACAGAAGTGGCTTGCCATTGCCTCCTTCCGTGCACTAGACTTGAGTCTCCACACTCGACTCTCTTGCATGTTGCTGCTGCCCAGCACAGGTGAGTTTTGACTTGTAGCAGATGGCCTTCCACTCGCCAGCCACTGGCCAAGCTAGGAATGGAATGGGTAGGCCTCTGTTTGACTCTCCCTCGCACAGCTGAGACCGGTACAGTAACGGAAACTCTCCGGATGTGACTCTGAGAGGGGAGGTCAAGACTAGGGCTAGTAAATTGATAGGGGTCCTGAGACATTTCTGTCCCTGATTGTCTACTGTCCATCATGGGTTCTAATCTTGGCTTCGCCATTCGTCTGTAGTGTGGCTTTGGGCAAATCACTTCACTTCTCTGTGCTTCAGTTACCTCATCTGTGAAGTGGGAATTGAAAGTTTGAGCTCCACGTAAGACAGGGACTATGTCCAACTCGAATTGCTTGTATCCACCCCAGTGCCCAGTACGGTGCTTGGCACACAATAAATGCTTAAAGAATACCATTAATAATAATAATAATAATAAAAATAGTTATTGTTAGAGAGTGAGAAGGGTTTCAGGGTATCCTGACCCAAGGCAGAGGGGACCGTCTACGGGGATCCCGACTCTGCCCCTTGTCAGCCGTGTGACTGTGGGCAAGTCACTTCACTTCTCTGGGCCTCAGTTCCCTCATCTGTAAAATGGGGGTGAAGACCGTGAGCCTCACGTGGGACAACCTCATTCCCCTGTATCTACCCCAGCGCTTAAAACAGTGCTGTGCACGTAGTAAGCGCTTAACAAATACCAACATTATTATCCCATGAACTCGACTGTTAATTCAGGTAAATGGCATATAAGTGAATTGTGAAAAAGATACCCACTGAATACAGCCATAGGATGTCTAAAATGACCCTGTGTAGCTTGACAATTTAAAGCTGAGAGGATTGAATAATAACTGTGCTACTTAAGTACTTTGACATGTGTCAAGCGCTATTCTAAGCACCAGGAGGGTATAAGACAATTAGATTGGAAACACTCCCTGTCCTGTGTGGAGCTCACAGTCTAAGTAGGAGGAAGTAGGATTTCATCCCCATTTTACAGATGAGGAAATTGAGGCACAGAGAATTTGAGACTTGCCCACGGTCACACAGCAGACATATGTGTAAAGTCAGGATTAGAAACCAGATCCTCTGACTCCCAGGCCCGTGCTCTTTCCAGAAAACTATATCGCTTCCCGAAGGTTCAAAGGTGTGACGGGTGAAGGACAGGCAATATCTGCTTCTGCCCCTACCTTTCGAGGGTTATCCCTCAACTTCTAATTCAAATCAAGTTAGCAAAGCTTCCTTTAGAGCCCGAAAATCTGGTTCCCCGCCAACTCTTCGAGACCATCGTCTCCTTCTTCTCCAGCTCCCTTTTCTCATCTTTTTCCACACCTTCCTCCTCCTCTTTCTCCTTACTCTTCTCATCATTTCCTCCCCCTTCCTCCTTTTTGTCTTCATCTACTCTTCCTTCTCCTCCTCATCCTCCCTGTCTTTTCCTCCTCTTCAGAGCCATCTTCTTTCACCTTTCCTCTTTATCTCAACCTGAAGCCATCCCAAAATACATCATTACATCCTTAAAGATGCTATTTCCCTGTCTATTAAGGACAGAATTCCCTGTCTATAGTCAACTTAATTGGGCTCTGGTAGCCCTTGAATGTAAGAGTAGCTCATCACCAAGACAAGGTAAATTACCTTGCCAAGTAAAGTGAGAATTTGTGGTGAAGCGGCAATGAAGCCGATGCTTCTTTACCGAGATTCAGTCTTCTAGTGTAAAAACTGGTGCGAGTGGCATGATTTGACAGTGTGGAACTACAAGAAATATAAGTAGCACCTCGGGCCAACGGGATGTAACAGTCGAAGGGTTTTAGCTGATGAAATTCAATCAACCTGGAGAAGAGGACTGTCTAAGCAGAACATTGAATAGGCGATTGAAATGAATCAGAATAAAACTTGCCGTTGTTTTGAAGACACAGCATTAGAAACCAAGATGACAGTGCGTAAACTAGGAACGTAGCAACAATTTGTAGCTAAATATCCTGACCTGAAAGACTAAGTGAACTGCAGTCATTCGGGAGGAAGGTATTTTGAAGAGGAGCCTGGAAAGAGGACTGAAATTGATACCAAGAGCATGTGCAAGATTTTAAAACAGTTAGGAATCAATAGAGAAGGAGATAAAGTTGATTTTTACAACGAATCCGGCAGTAACGTTTGGGAACATAGACTATAACAAAGGAACAAATCTATAAGGCTGTATTTGTGGATGAGAAAGAATGAAGTTCTTCAGCTCAGGCAGACCACTGGCTTCCAAGTCCCTCATAGCACACCATTTCTGGGTTTCAACTGTGAGGAGAATGGATGGTCAAATAACTGCCCAGGGGGAGGTAAAATTGGGGCCACCACAGATGGGTGGGATGGAAAAAAACACGCTGAAGACACAATAAAGCAAAATCTCAAATGCAGTCACAGGAGGCAGCGTGGCCTCGGACTCCTCTTCAACCTTCCCATGCTTCCCAGCAGTATCTCTAGAGGGGATCTCCTGCTTCTTCTCAAAGGCCACCCCCTCCGCCTGTGCATCTGACCCCATTCCTTCGCACCTTATTAAAACTCTCGCCCCGGCCCTTCTTCTCTGCCTACCGGTCCCCTTCAGCCGTTCGCTCTCCAGTGGCTTCTTCCTCAGTGCTTACAAACATGCCCGTGCTCCTGGAAACGTTATCCAACCTTGGCTTCACTGACTCTGTCCACTCCTGGTTCTCCTCATCTCTCTGGTCATTCATTCTCGGTCGCCTTCATGGGCTCCTCCTCTGCCTCCCACCCCCTAACTGTGAGTGTCCTTCAACGTTCAGTTCTGGGTCCCTTTCTATTCTCTATCTACACCCACTCCCTTGGTTGAACTCATTCACTCCCATGGCTTCGACTACCATCTCTGCAGATGATTCCCAAATCTACATCTCCAGCCCTGATCTTTCTCCCTCTCTGAAATGTCACATTTCCTCCTGCCTTCAAGATATCTCCACTTGGACGTCCTCCCCTCACCCAAACCTAACGTGCCGAAAATGGAACTGCTTATCTTCCCACCTAAACCCCGTCTTCCCCTTGACTTTCCCATCACCACCATCCTTCCTGCCTCACAAGCCCATAACCTTGGGTTTTCCTTGACCCCTGTCTCTCATTCAACCTACATATTCAATCCGGCACTGAATCCTGTCAGTCCCACTTTCACAACATCGCTAAAGTTGGCCCTTTCCTCTCCATCCAAAGAGAAGAGTGCCTTGCACATAGTAAGTGCTTATAATAATAATAATAATAATAATAATGTTGGTGTTGGTTAAGCGCTTTCTATGTGCCGAGCACTGTTCTGAGCGCTGGGGGAGATACAGGGTTATCGGGTCGTCCCACGTGAGGCTCACAGTTAATCCCCATTTTACAGATGAGGTCACTGAGGCACAGAGAAGTTAAGTGACTTGCCCACAGTCACACAGCTGACAAGTGGCAGAGCTGGGAGTCGAACCCATGACCTCTGACTCCGAAGCCCAGGCTCTTCCCACTAAGCCACGCTGCTTCCCCCTTCAAATAACATCATTATTATTTATCTTCAAACTTGAGCGATAGCCGCCAAATACCCCCCAGGCATCCAGGCACCCTCCCTTTCAGCAACCGAAAATTATGTTATTGGACTTGGCTAATGCTGTGTAGATAATGCGTAAAGATCAAGTTAACCTGAGAAATAAAAATATAAAAATCTAATCGGGTTCTGCATGCCTACTTTAAATATGAAGATGTTCAATAATGTGTCCTCTCTAAGAAGAACATGAGCGCCTTTCTCTCCCTCCCTGGCCTCAGCACCCATAGCAGATGATATTTCTATAGCAAGCTCATCGTGGACAGGGGATGTATCTACCAACTCTGTGATATTGTCATATTGTATTCGTCCAAGCGCTTAGGCCCGTGGTCTACGCACTTAAGTGCTCAAAAAATATGATTGATTTAGTAGGCACTTACCAATTTGAATTTGTTCCCTCAGGAATAATTTCATCAATCTCAATGCCGACCCCTCACTCGTGTCCTGCCCCCGGCCTGGAACCCTCTCCCTCTTCAGATCTGAAAGACAATCACACTCCCTACTGTCACAGTCTTCTTAAAATCACTTCTCCTCCAAGAGGTCTTTCCCTACTAAGCCCTTCTTTCCTCTTCTCTTATTCCCTTCCGCATCACTCTTGCACTAACGTATGCACCCTTTATTCTCCCCACCCTCAATCTCTCACCATGTAGGTACATATTGGTAATTTATATCAATTTGTACCTCCTTCTCTAGACTATTAACTCCCTGTGAGCAGAGAATGTATCTATTAACTCTATTATATTGTAATTTTTCAAATGTTAAGTACAGTGCTCTATAAATAAAATTGAGAGAGACAGAGGAGGTTCTGAAGGCCGAAGATATCAGGTTGGTTTAATGAAGGGTGAGGGGTCCGTAATGAGTTACAAGAAGAAATACTAGCTGTCTAGATGTAGCATGACCTCAGGGAGACCCATCCCTGACTCCACCACTGGCCTGTTGTGTGATCTTAGTGAAGCAGCATGTCTTAGTGGGTAGAGCATTGGCCTGGGAGTCAGAAGGACCTGGGTTCGAATCCTGGCTCCACCTCATGACCCTGGTCAGTTACATAACTTCTCTGGGCCCCAGTTACCTCATCTGTAAAATGGGGATTAAGAACGTGAGCCCCAGGTGGGACAAGAACTGTATCTAACCTGATTAACTTTTATCTACTCCAGTACTTAGAACAATGCTTGGCACAATGTAAGCACTAAACAGGTACTATTGTTATTATTATTATCATCATTATCATCATCTTGGGTCCATCTTTTATCCTCTCTGGTGCTCTTAAACATATCTTTTAATATGAAGATAGGGCAATAATGATGATGATGGTAATAATGATGCTATTTGTCAAGTGCTTACTATGCGCTAAGCACTGTATACTCAGTGCTGGAGTGAATACAAGCTAATCAGGTTGGATGCAGTTCCCATCGCGGATGGTGCACACAGATCAAGAAGGAGGGAGAATGGGTCTTTAATCCCCATTTTACAGATGAGGATCTTGAAGCCCAGAGCAGTTAAAATGACTTGCCCAAGGTGTTACAGCAGGTAGGTGTCCGAGCCAAAATTGGAACCCAGTTCTTCTGAGTCCCCAGCCCATGCCTCTCTCCAGTAGACCACAATGATTGTGAGCCTGGTGTGGAACAGGGACTTGTCCACTCTGACAGCCTCGTGTCCATCTCAGTGCTTAGTTCGCCGTAAGTCCTTAACGTATGCCATAGTTAGTTAAGGCTGCCATATGTTACAGCCCTAAATATTAGGATGAATGGCAAGGAGAAAAGCTATTACCGAGTTCTTCCACATATCATGTTCCCTGTAGTGTTCTTGGCAGGCTGGGAGGCCTGAATCAGTTTGCTTATGTCTTCCTTTAGGACGGAATGACTGATGTGAATTTTAAAGTTTTCTTTTACTTAAGACTGTTGGTTTTGCTTCTCTTTTGGAGCTGATAGTGACCTAGGAGAAAAAGAAAAAATAAGTCTTCTTGTCATTTTGTTGCTGTCTTGGGGTCTCCTGTGTTGGTTTTTCAGCTACTCCCCGCTTTCCACAGAGTTTCTTGGTGGTACAGGATGGGAAAAACTGGGTGTCTATGTAGAACCTGAGTGAACTTCTCAATACCTGTTCTCCCCATTTAGATAGTTAATCACATATGGGACAGGGACTGTATCCGATCGAATTTTCTTGTATCTAATCTAGCGCTTAGCACAGTGTTTGGCACAAAGTAAGCACTTAACAGATTCCACAGAAGAAAGAAAAGAGAGAAAAATGAATGAGTAGGTCAATTAAAATTAAAAGTGAAAGACACGATGATAGGTAGATTGCCTTCCGAGGGGACATCAACCTTTGTAGAAAGAGAAAAGAAGAATGATTGACAAGGATCAGTTCATCTTTAATAAACAGGAAGCCGGGGTGGGACCCCAGAAGCAAATCACAGAAGAGCTTAATGAGGTTGCAGAGAGACAGGGAAGGAAAATGAAATAATTTCAGATTGCTTCTTAGATATAAAAATATGATCAGCTCCAGTTAGAAAGGAAAAATGAAAATTTAGAGGATTTCCTAATATATAACAACTTAAGGATTTGGTAATTCCCTATCCACACTGGGAAAAAATAACCCGCAATTATATTTAAAACCCATCTCTGAGAAACATTAGGTTTCTCAAAATTAAATTTCCTCCATTGATAAAGACGTGTTCCACCGAATAAATTCAGAACAGGAATATACTGAGAGGACTCTTCCAAGTGTTTAAGACAGAGCTCTGCACTTAGTAAGCACTCAGTTAATACCACTGATGATGAGAGCCAAGATTAGGAAGAATCACCTGCTGTCCTTGTTTAGCTCCAGATTTTAAAGGTACATCAGGCCTAGGGATTCCTCTTAGTATCTGCAGCGGGTTTCTTAAGCCCAGCAAAAGGGAGCACATCATTTCCAAAGCAAGTTGTGCAGGCAGAAAATGTCAATGAGTTTGAAAAATAATTGAATAAATGCAAGGAAGATTATCCACAATGTGTTATGAGAGGGAAAAAAATGAGAATTTAGAGGCTGCCTTGTTGACTTTGAGATTGGATATTAAGGAGCGCCAACTTCACATGGTTTCTTCACATGCTTTTTGGTAAGAGTACTGTGCCGGTGGTCCACTGACAAGACCCAGGATATCATTCCGTAGGTTGTTATGAATCATGGAAACCAATTCTGCTTTTTGTTTTATCAGCAGCATTTAATAGAGCATAAAACGTGCCGTTGTCCTGTGGATATAGCACTGCTCTAGGAATTAGGAGACCTAGATTCTAGACCCAGGTCTGCCTGCGTCTGGCCATTGTGGATGAATACCAGACATGCATTTCACATTGTTTATACCCTGCCTACTTGTTTTTTCCACGCCTCAGTGAGAATAACCGATGGGGACGAGAGATTGGGAGTGCTGATCAAATCCCTATCACTTAAATCCATGCCTCTGCACTGGTCCAAGGCTCATCATTCATCCCTGTTGGGAGACTCCATCGGGAGATCGTAATGGGAAATAAGCTTTCACTTGTACCACAAGCGCACAGCATGTGATCCAGGTGAAACCTCAGAGCCTCTCAAGTTTGACTTTAGTGGGATGGTCACATTGAGATGAAAATGATGAGCTTTTTTAAAAAATGCTGTGTTGATGATGCTTGGACAAAAAGAAAAAAAAAATCCGAGAGTTTTCTGTGGCTATATCACAAATGAAGTCCTAAATTGTAACAAATTCATTCATTCAGTCATACTTATTGAGAGCTTACTTGTGTAGAGCACAGAACTAAGCACTTGGGAAAGTACAATGCATTAATAAATAAACACATTTCCTGCCTACAGTGACCTCAAGTCTAGAGCGGGGAGGCAGACATCAATACAAATAAATAAATTACAGATATGTACCTAAGTGCTGTGGGACTGGGATGGGGGGAAGAATAAAGGCAGCAAATCAGGGAGATGGAGAAGAGGACAGGGGGAGCCTAATCTGAGAAGGCCTCTTGGAGGAGATGTATTTTCAGTAAGGCTTCGACACTTTGTGATTACAAGTCGAGGATTGAATTACTATATGTGTGCTTGGGAATTTTTTTCGCCTTTTATCCTCTTTTTGGATCCTCTAGCTAGTGGGTCTTATCATTATTTTTATATAATTATCATAATAATAACAATTATGGTATTTGTTAAGTACTTACTGTGTGCCCAGAATTGTACTAAAGAGCTAAGGTGTGGGGAGTACAAGAAAATCAGGTCAGACACAGTCCCTATTCCACATGGGGCTCAAAGTCTAAGTAAGAGGGAGAATGGGTATTAAATCCCGATTTTTCCAATGTGAAACCTGAGGAATAGAGGTGGAAAGTGACCTACCCCAGTGTCATAGCAAGCAAGTGGCAAAGCCAACATTAGAACCCAGGTCTTTTGACTTCTGGGCCTGTGTTCTTTCCACTTGGCCACATCGCTTCTCACATTTCTCATTTTGAATCTGTAAAAATGTGTCTGCAGTGACTCTTGTCTCTATTCCTTTGTCAATGTTTCCTTCAAAATCCTTTGTTTCTTTTCCTACATTAGGCTTCTGGATCCAAGCCAATTTATTTAGTCAGAATTATGCCTGTTTGATGGGAAAGGACCTTCTTGGAGGAAAAAAAAAATCACAGATGAATGAATTAGATTTACTAGTTAATCATCCTGTACATGCGCATAAAGGGCCAAACTAACCTACTTGGGAAGTTCAGATCCTGTTCACAGATTGATGATGATAATTTTCCATACAGCTTATAAATATTTATCAGTAAAGACACCTTCCTTATAGAGAGAGATAAGGCTTGTATTAAAAACAAAGAATCCCATGGAACCCAATTCTCTTGAAGGATGGATTTCCGGGTGGTGGGAGCCTATCTCCCTGCTTTCTGCTACGGACCTGGACCCACTCTTTTAGCTGCACCTGACACTCGGCAATCCACCCCCTCACTCACATTCTTCCCCTTAATTTGAACCCCCTCCCTCCCCACATCAGATGGACCACGGCTCTCTCCACATGTAAACCCCTCCTAATACCTCACCTCCTTCCAACGTGCTGTCTCTAATACATTTCCCAGTACCCCGAGCCATGTGTGAGCCCTTCTAGACTGTAAGTCCATTGTGGGCAGGGATTGTCTCTCTTTGTTACTGAATTTTACTTTCCAAGTGCTTAGTACAGTGCTTTGCACGCAGTAAATGCTCAAAAAATACGATCGAATGAATGTATCATCCCATCAGCCAACTCTAGAACCTCTAAATGTATTTACACCTTCCTTAATATTCACATGTATCAGGCCACATTATTCATTTTGAGAGTGTCGCAAATATTTTTAATAATTCTGTTCCCCATTACTGCATAGGTTCCTTGTGAGCAGGAGACATGTAACCTCTTTATTCCATACTTCCCAAGTCCTCAGTGTAGTGGGTGCTCAATAAATGCTATTATTAGCATCAAACCTTTGCACCTCTGACCATAATTACCAAAGAAATATATGGCAAATAACATTCTTTAAGAACTCTTACCCTGTTCTTTAAGGCTCATAGTAGTTTTAAAACAATTAAAATGTGAACGTCATAAATATTGAAAGTATAATGCGGTGCATTTCTTAGACTGTGCTTCAAAATAGCCAGGTATTTTTACACGGAGTGAGATCTACGATTCAACAGAGTTCTATGAAGTTTTGGGTACCAGCCTTAACTCCAGATACTCGTATAAGCTGGGATCAGGACCATCATTCCCTAGAGTTTGTGGGGTGAGAGGAGGATTCTGGGAGTAGTTGAGGGACCAGAAAGGCAGAGGGAGACCGCGTAGTCTTATCCTCCCCGACTCATACAAGCCCCAGGAAGTCACACACCCCCCACCTCCCTACTCGTCCTTTATGGAATCAGTCCATCAAATTTATTGAGCACTTACTGTGTGCAGAGCACTGAAATAAGCACTTGGGAGAGAAAAATCTAACAATATAACAGATTTCCTGCTCACAGTGAGGTGTGTTGGTGGGAAGGGTTACCAAACACAGTTCTAGGCTATCTGGGCACTGATTGTTTTCACTGAGACTCAGCATCTTCCCTTCACTGAAATACGCCATGCTTATAAGCATTTACATCGGGAGAATCTGCGTCTTCCTAACACACTTAAAGTTATGCTGAACCTATTATTCTTAGTCTAAAACCCTTTATCCTACCATAATCCCATGATCTGAATCTAAATATAATTTAACAAGAATTCAAAGAAATCCATTTATCTAATGCAAGCCCCCATGTTTCCAGTCAGGTGATGCAATCTTTAATAAGATCCAATTGCTTTATCTCCTTACCTGTCCCTCATCTTCTGTGTGTTCCCCGAAATACAGATAAATAATATAGGAGTACTCTACAAAGCAACCAGATAACCTCACTTGGGTTGAAACATGATATAACTCACCTAGAGTCTTTGAGGTTCTAGGAAGCAAGGCGCTTAGGCCAAATTATTCCCGATATGGCTTTTAAACTTTGTTTTAGACTGATCGTTTTGTGTTTCACGTCAAAGACAATTGGTGAATGATATACTTAAGATTGAAATAAATTATTTCAGTGTCTGGATCACTCATCGGGCTAGAAACCAGCTATCTCGTTGTTGATGGAGTCAGGACTCATGCATAATGGCCATTTTCCTCAAATTAAGTTGTCAATTTGCTAGACAAGTAGAGGGGGGAGAAAAGCACAAAACTGCCAATTTGAGGGTTATTCTTCAAAAACATGTTATCCGGTCATTTCACACATTTCCAAGCTTCGGAATGGTCCTCATTATCTTAAATAGATAGCTAATTGTATGTGTCATAGTGGATTAATGCATTAGTCTTTCACCTTGGGAGCCTGAAGATAGGTTCAGATTTTGCTCACAGACTAAATGAAAATGAACAATCCTGTTTGCATTCGCTTCACAAACCACCTTCCCTAAATTGCATATGATTGGAAAACCTTCCTGGTCACGGAACACAAAAACTATATCCTGATGACCATCAACAGCGGTATTTATTGAACACTTATTGGGTGCAAAGCACTGCCCTAATTACTTGGGCTACATTCAGCAGAAATGTATGATGGAACCCTGCCCTTCAGTTTATAATCTGACTGGAAGATAAGTAGACATAAATGAATGAAGAGACGATTGTTAAAATAGCATGAAAATAGCTGTAAATTAGAAACATAGGGGGATGAATGAATGAATAACAAGTAACTAGTAGAGAAGCAGATATGTGCATAGAAGGTCTGGGGGAAAGATTGGACTGGGAAGGCCGAGGAATTAGGGAATGATTCCTGGGGGAGGCGGCCTTTTACGTGGGCTCTTTGTTTGGCAGAGGAAAGATCCTACTGAGAAATATTTCCAGGATAGATGAGGAAAGATTTATCCACATGGGGAGGGGAAAGGGGAAAGCTGTGACCAATGGATCGAAGGTGAGAAAGTCTAGTGAGGCCTAGGAAGGTTTATTTGAGGGGAGTGAAGAGCAGGAGGAAGGGTATAGTGCAACGGGAAAACTTCACCCCGGTGGCGTGGTGAGAGCTCGTGCAACTCTTCCCTCTGAAGTAAAGAACTCAATCCCAGTTGATGGCACAAGAATAACTTTATTGTTCTGTTCTCCCGCTTTCTTCGGGTGCACACCCAAGGGGGCTGCCCCACCATCTAACCTACCGGTGAGCCAACTCAATTCAGGTTGAATATTTTCGCTATTTATGCACTCGGTCCCTTCAGTCTGCCCCTTTTAGGAAAGCTCAGTGTGTCATCGATTTTTCCCGAGTAGCCTATTCTTAATAATAATTATTATGGCATTCATTAAGCACTTACTATGTGCCAAGCACTGTTCTAAGCTCTGGGGTAGATACAAGGCAATCAGGTCGACTCGTGTGGTGACTCAGGTGACTCACGTTCGATCTTCAAACATAGCTCCACTTGTGCACGTTGAGAACTCCCCACGAATGAAACTTCTGACCATTAGCTTCCCCACCAGCGGAACCCCTCTTCCCTTTCTTCTCCTCTTCCCAGATGTAACATGATCTGAGCAGAGAAGGGCAAGTGGTTTCAAAAGAATGAGGGCTTATAGGCCCTGGGTCCTGTGAGTAACCCTGATGGGCTACAGAATGTAAGGCAGAAGGTCACATCGGCAAAGAAGATCTTAATCCCCGTTTTTACAGATGAGGTAACTGAAGCACAGAGAAGTTAAGTGGCTTGAGCAAGGTCACACGGCAGACAAGTGGCAGAGCTGGGACTAGAACCCATGTCCTCTGACACCCAAGCCCGTGCTCTTTCCATTAAGCCACGTCGCTTTCCAAAGAAGCAGAGCAAGCTTCAGGGGAGGCCAGTTGCTTGTTTCCCAACTTCATCGATCTTTACCCTCTCTGCCGGACGCCCTGTGTCCTTTCTCCACCAGTTTCAGCTAGAGTCTTGAGATACACTCTTTCTTCTCTGCCCTCCGAATCAGATTTGCTTCCTTCTGCTGGTCAGTATTCTCTTATAGCAGCCGACCTTAGCCTGTTTCTCAAGCCTGGCTATTCATTTTACAGCTGGCCTTATGCCTTTTTTAAAATCATTAAGCGCTTACTATGTGCCTATGTGGAGTAGATATAAGTCAATCAGGTTGGACCCAGGAGGGGGTAGGATTTAGTCCCCATTTTACCAATAGGGTAACTGAGGTACCGAAAACTTGAGACACTTGCCCAACATCACACAACAGACATGTGGCAGAGTCAGAATTTCCCCTCGGCCACGCTGGCTTCTCTGTAAAATGCCTTACATCTTATCTGCATTACTTACCTTCATGAGGAAAAGCAGTGTTACTTAGTGGATAGAACACGGGCTTGAGAGTCAGAAGGACTTGGGTGCTAAAGCCACCTCTAACACATGTCTGCTGTGTGACCTTGGGCAAGTCACTTAATTTCTCTGGGCCTCAGTTACCTCATCTGTGAAATGGGGATTAAGGGTGTGATGCAGGGCAGGAACTGTGTCCAACCTGTCTAACGTGCCAATATCTCAGTGTTTAGAACAGTGCTTGGCATCTAGTAAACTCTTAACGGGTATCATGATGACAATGCTATAAAAACTATAACGATAATTAATATCACTGGCTTTTCACCTCACTTCTTTGCAGATCTGGCCTTCTGCCTTACATTTCATAGCCCTATCGGGGTTACTCACAGGACCCAGGGCCTATAAGCCCTCACCACTTGCCCTTCTCTGCTAAAATCATGTTACATCTGGGAAGAGGAGAAGAAAGGGAAGAGGGGTTCCGCTGGTGGGGAAGCTAATGATCAGAAGTTTCATTCGTGGGGAGTCCTGAACGTGCACAAGTGGAGCTATGTTTGAAGATCGAAAGGATCACTGGGGTTAATAATTATGGAATGTTGTTGCTTGATTCTTGGACTGTATCCTGTTTGTTCCCAGTGGCTTAAACCACATTCAATACCCACTCAAGCAAGAGAAAAAAAAAAAATAGATTTCATCTATTTCATCCCAGTCTGAAAAGAGCCACAAGGAAGAGAAAAGATTCACATTCAAGTCAGTTCCTTCACAGACGTGTTTGCTTTTATGTAAAGTCGCACAATTCTGCATTCTTAACCATCAGGGTCTCGGGTGATGGAGAAGGGGGATTATACTGATGATACATGTTAATGGTTCCATTAGCAGGAAATCCCATTATGCTATCAGCCCAGCTCACTTTGAGCCCTTTTGCTTGTTAGCTGTCTGTTGCAAACTACGGCAATTAGTGTCTCCTGAAGTATCTCAAACACAAGGAGAAAATGTTGAAAATCCATTTCTAATGGAATTACAAAGCTGGGTAGGACCCTGAAGGGCATCTAGTCCATCCCCCTGTCTCCTGACAGGAAAGTGTTTAGACAACCCAGGATATATGGCTGGGTCTTGTTAAGGTTTCCGCGGAAGAGATTTCACTCCCTTTCACAGGAGATGATTCCAGTGGTTTTTTCTCTTTTTTGTTCAACCAAAATCTGTTTACAACTAAAAATTGAAAATGGAAAATCCTTCTGTGCTGATAAATCTCAATAGTCTTTAGTGCATATAATAGTGACCCTGATTTTTCCTGCATTATCAATCTCTTTTGTAGAGTTGCGCATCTTTCTACATGTTTGTGTGTGTTTAATCGATGATGTCTATTTTTGACTCCAAATTATTAAGTGGTGATGAGAGTGTCTATTTTAATCATTTGAACAGACCAGCCCAGTTCCCTGCACATGGAATACTGAATAAATCTTATTTGGTGATAATGATTTTGACTAAAACAGTGCCTTGGAGCTGACAAAATCCAGGTGGTTTGGTCATAGGGTTTGTTATTTACACAGATGGGTTTTTTTGCTAGACAAGAATCTACATACCTCAAGTGGATCTTAACATAGTCCAGATTGTTTAGGCACGGTGCTAATCAGCATTGAGAATAAAAATTCATTTATCATTTTTCACTGAGTATTTATTGAGTCCCTTCCGTAGGTCAAGTGTTGTATAAAGCACACGAGGCAATACAGTGGAATTAATTGGCATGTTCTTTGCCCTCTATATGGGGCGACAGCTACGAAAATGAATTACAGGTAGGAAGCAGAAGGAAGGGGGGAGGAATATACCTGAGTAAATGCTTAAGTAAGGTTATGTGCATATCTGATATACCCTTTGGTCATGTTGAGACACTTTGTGCATAGTACTGAGCAGGGTGGGGGGCAGGGAGAATGGAGAGGCTGATCAGCAGAGTGGACCCTACATCAAGCAAGGGAGGGAGTTAGTAAGGAGAGGGTAGGTGGGGGAAAGGGGAAGGGGAACTGCTCTACTTTGGCTGGAGGCCAGGAACAACTTTCTCTCCCTTTGTAGTGCAAACCCCCACCATCCCTCCCCAAGCTGCAGCTCCTGAATTCTCCTCCTTGGCTCCAGCAGTGTCTCCAAGATAACAATCAGCAAGTCAATGGTATTTATTGAGTGCTTACTATGTGCAGAGCACTCTACTGCAGTGCTTGGGAGAGTACAATACAACAAAATTAGCAGGCTCGTTCCCTGCCCATTATGACCTTACAGTCGAGGGGAAGACAGACGTTAATGTGAATTTATGAGCAATTTATAATATATCGTTGAAAGATGTGTACGTGAGTGCTGTGGGACTGGGGCTGGGGTGAATATCGGATGTTCAGAGATCTCAGATTGAAGTCGTAGGTGATGCCGAAGGGAGAGCAAGCCAGGGAAAAGTGGGCTTAATTGGAGAAGGCCTCTTGGACAAGATGTGACCTCAGTAACGGTTTGAAGGTGGAAAGAGTGGTGGGGTGGCGTATATGGAGGGGGAGAGAGTTCCAGGTTAGGGGGAGGCTGTGGGAAAGGGATTGGCGGCAAGACAGATGATCAGTGCAGCAGATCAAAGTGACAGGAGGTTAGGAAGTCAGGGAGGAGGCATGTGCAGTAGTCAAGGTGGGATCGGCATGGTTGCGCATTGGATTGGAGAGGAAAGGGAAGCAGTGTGTTCTACAGGAAAAAGCATCGGTCCGATAGTGGGAGGACCACATTTTCAATCCCACTTGCCTACTGTCTGCTGTGTGACTTGGGGCAAGTTGTTTCACTTCTCTGTGCCTGTTTCCTCCTTTTTTATAATGGTACTTGATAGGACGACGACAACAACTTGTTAAACGCTTACAACATTCTAGGCACTGTACTAAGCAATGGGGTAGATACAACATGATCAGGTTGGATATACTTTCTTTTCCACACGCGGGTCAATTTCCTCTGCCGTGATCAACTTGCTCACTGTATCTCGGTCTTCTCTATCTCCCTTGCTGACCTCTTGGCCGCACCCTGCCTCTGGCTTGGAAGTCCCTCCCCCTTCTCATCCGACAGATGATCATTTCCCCACCTTCAAAGCCTTATTAAAATCACATCTCCAGGAGAAGCAGCATGGCCTAATGGGTAATGTGACCTTGGGGAAGTCACATAACTTCTCCGTGCCTCAGTTACTTCATCTGCAAAATGGGGATTGAGGCTGTGAACCCCAGGTGGGACATGGACCGTACCCAAGCTGATTAGCTTGGATCTATCCAGCGCTTAGTATAGTGTCTGGCACATAGTAAGTGCTTAACAAATACCATTTAAAAAAAGAGCCCTTCCCTGTCTAAGCCCCCATTTCCCTTATGCCCTTGTATTCCCCCCACCCTCAGCCCCACAGCATTTATGATCATGTCCATAACTTATTTTAATGCCTGTCTCCCTGATTAGACTATAAGCTCCTTGTAGCCAAGGAACGTGTCTACCAACTGTTAGATCAGAAGCAGCGTGGCTCAGTGGAAAGAGCCCGGGCTTTGGAGTCAGAGGTCATGGGTTCGAATCCCCGCTCTGCCACTTGGCAGCTGGGTGACTGTGGGCGAGTCACTTCACTTCTCTGGGCCTCAGTTACCTCATCTGTAAAATGGGGATGAAGACTGTGAGCCCCACGTGGGACAACCTGATTCCCCTGTGTCTACCCCAGCGCTTAGAACAGTGCTCTGCACATAGTAAGCGCTTAACAAATGCCAACATTATTATTATTAGATCGTACTCTCCCGAGCGCTTAATACAGTGTTCTGCACTACAGTAAGCGCTCAATAAATCTGATCGATAGAGCTCTTACTGTGTACTGAGCAGTGCCCTCAGCGCCTGGAAGACCACAGTGCCATAGTGGGGACAGCCACTATTTCTGTTCAGAAAGAGCTTTAACACTAAAGGGGGAGACAGGTAGTAAAATAAATGACAGATGGGTACGTAGATAAGTGCAGTGTGGGCCTGGGGTGAAAATCAAAGTGCGTAATCAACCGATCAGTGGTATACACTGAGTGCTTACTCTGCGCTTAACACTGGACTAAGAGTCTGGTGAAATGCAATGCATTCGACTTGGGAGTCACAACCTCTGTTCACAAGGAGCTTCCAGGCTAATAATAATGTTGGTATTTGTTAAGCGCTTACTCCGTGCTGAGCACTGTTCTAAGCGCTGGGGGAGATACAGGGGAATCAGGTTGTCCCACGTGAGGCTCACAGTTAATCCTCATTTTCCAGATGAGGTCACTGAGGCCCAGAGAAGTGAAGTGACTCGCCCACCGTCACACAGCTGACAAGTGGCAGAGCCGGGAGTCGAACCCATGACCTCCGAATCCGAAGCCCAGGCTCTTTCCACTGAGCCACGCTGCTTCCCCAGTCTACAGGGGAAGACAGACATTAGAAGGGGTAGAGACCCAGTTGCGTAGGTGACAGAGAAGGGAAGATTTAGTCAGGGAAGGCTTCTGGATGGAGATATAATTTTAGAAGGGCTCGGGAGATGGGAAAGATGGTGGCCTAGCAGAGGTGGAATGAAGAGAAAGTCCCAGGCCAGTGGGAGGACGATCTGATTATTTTATATCTACTCCAGGGCTTAGTACAATGCTTGCCACGCGATAAATGCTTAATGAGCACCACAAATATTATCACGGTTATCATTAGTAGTGGTGTTTCCCCAAACTGAACGAGTCTCAAACTGAACTGCTTGTTTTCCCACCTAAACCTTGTCCTCCCCGTGACTTTCCCAGCACTGTAGACGGCCCCACCATCCTTCCTGCCTCACGTGCCCGTAATCTTGGCGTTATCCTCGACTCCTCTCTCTCATTCACCCCACACAGTCGATCACTAAATCCTGTCGGTGCAACCCTCACAACGTCACCGCGATCTCCCCTTTACGGGGGAAGCAGCGCGGCTCAGTGGAAAGAGCCCGGGCTTGGGAGTCAGAGGTCTTGGGTTCGTATCCCGACTCTGCCACTTGTCAGCTGGGTGACTGTGGGCAAGTCACTTCACTTCTCTGTGCCTCAGTTACCTCATCTGGAAAATGGGGATGTAGACGGTGAGCCCCACGTGGGACAACCCGATGACCCTGTATCTCCCCCAGCGCTTAGAACAGCGTTCTGCACATAGTAAGCGCTTAACAAATGCCAACATCATTATTACTATCCAACCAAACTACTACCGAGTTAATCCAAGCACTTAACCTTTCCGGCCTTGATTACGGTACCGACCTCCTCGCTGACTTCCCTGCCTCCCGCCTCTCCCCAGTCCAGTCCGTACTTCGTTCTGCTGCCCAGTTTTTTTTATAACAAAAACATTCGGTCCATATTTCCCCTCTCCTCGAGAACCTCCAGCGGTTGCCCATCCACCTCTGCATCGAGCAGAGACTCCTTCCCGTCGGCTTTAATGCACCCAATCACCTTCCTCCCTCCTACCTCACCTTGCTACTCTCCTACTTTAATAATAATGTTGGTATCTGTTAAGCGTTTACTGCGTGCAGAGCACCGGCTCAGTGGAAAGAGCCCGGGCTTGGGAGTCACAGGTCATGGGTTCGACTCCCGGCTCTGCCACTTGGCAGCTGTGTGACTGTGGGCAAGTCACTTCACTTCTCTGTGCCTCAGTGACCTCATCTGTAAAATGGGGATAAACTGTGAGCCTCACGTGGGACGACCCGATAACCCTGTACCTACCCCAGCGCTTAGAACAGTGATCTTGCACATAGTAAGCGCTTAACAAATACCGACATTATTACTGTTACTTTAACCCACCACACACTTTGCTCCTCTCATGCCCATCTACTCGTTGCACCTCAGTCTCTTCTATCTTGCCGTTGACCTCTCGCTCATATCATGCCTCTGATCTGCAACGTCCTCCCTTTTCATAGGTGACAGACAGTTTCTCTCCCCACCTTCAAAGCCTTATTGAAGGCACGTCTCCTCCAAGAAGCCTTCCCTGACTAAGCCCTCTTTTCCTACACACTTCTGCCTCACCTTGACTTGTTCCCTCTATTCACCACCCACTTCCCCTAGCACAAAAGCACTTATTTATATATACCCATAATTTATTCATCTTAATGTCTGTATCCCCTCTACACTGTCAGCTCTCTGTGGGCAGGGAATGTGTCCCATTCTCTTCCATTTTGTAACCGTCCCTCCCCCAGTGCTAAAAAGAACTTCGAAGATTTCACTTGTGACGTGAATGACATCCCCATGTCTCGTAGATTTGATTCAAAATTCATTCTTATGAGTCAGCTGGGTAAACACAAAGGAAGTAGTTTCCATTTGGATTTAGTGTTGAGTGATAGTAGAGGAACAGATTTTACTTTTTAAAGGTTCAGGGGTTCGATATGTGGAAATTTCCACTCTTTGTGCAGAAGTGCTAACCATATAGCGAGATCAACTTGGCAGTGGATATTCTGACACCAAAATTTCTATTCCTTGGCAGAAGAGGAGCAGTAGGAGAGAAACTAACCTAGGGAAACTGAAAAGTTGAATCAACATTTTTCAACTTTCAAAAATGTCTGATTCCAATTCAGTCCAAGTTTAAACCACTCTTCCGATTCAGACTCATCTATCCTACTCAATTCTGCACTGATGTATGTCCTGCCGGGACAGACTGTCCTTGTCTGTTGAAATACTCTTCCTAAACAGTTCTTTAAAACATTTATCAGGGATGGAACAGCATCTGTACTAAGCGCTGGGGTAGAAACGAGTTAATCAGGCCGGACACAGTCTGGGTCCCTCATGGGGCTCACAGTCTTAATCCCCATGTTACAGACGGGAAACCGAGGCAGAGAAAAGTGAAGTAACGTCCACGGTCAGCAGCAGAGAAGTGGCCTACTGGATAGAGCGTGGGCCGAGAGTCAGAAGGTCATAGGTCCTAATCCTGGCTCTGCCACTGTCTGCTGTGTGACTGTGAGCAAATCACTTCACTTCTCTGTGCCTCAGTTACCTCATCTGTAAAATGTGGATTGAGACTCTGAGCCCCACACAGGTCAGGAACTGTGTCTAACTCCGTTTGCTTGTATCCACCGCGGTGCTAACTATAGTGCCTGCCACATAGTAAATGCATAACAAATGCAATTATCATCATCATCAAGCGGCAGAGCTGGGATTAGAACCCAGGCAGTCCTAAATCCTAAGCCTGTACTCGCTCCATTAAGCCATCTTGCTTCTTCTTATCTTCTGATTACCTTTTTTCTATTCCAGTGCTTAGTACAGGGCTTGACCTATAATAAATGCGTAAGAAATACTATTATTGCTATCCATTCATTCAATCGTATTTATCGAGCACTTACTGTGTGCAAAGCACTGTACTAAGTGCTTGGGAGAGGACAGTGCAACAACAAGTGGTCTCATTCCCTGCCCACAATAAGCTCAAGGCCTAGAGAGGGAGACAGACATTAATGTGCATAAGTAAATAAATGAATAAATAAATAAATCGCAGTCATATACATCTGTGCGGTGGGGCGGGAGGGAGATTGAATGACGGGAGCAAGTCAGAGTGATGCAGAAAGGAATGGGAGAAGAGGAAGAGAGGGCTTAATTAGGGAGGGCTTCTTGGAGGAGGTGTGCCTTCAGTAATAATAATGTTGGTATTTGTTAAGCGCTTGCAGAGCACTGTTCTAAGCGCTGGGGTAGATACAGGGTAATCAGGTCGTCCCACGCGCGGCTCACAGTTAATCCCCATTTTCCAGATGAGGGAACTGAGCCCCAGAGAAGTGAAGTGACTTGCCCACAGTCACACAGCTGCCAAGTGGCAGAGCCGGGATTCGAACCCACGAACTCTGACTCCCAAGCCCGGGCTCTTTCCACTGAGCCACGCTGCTCCTCTAAGGCTTTGAAGTAAGGGAGAGCAGTTTTCTGTCTGCTATGAGGAGGGAGGCCAGTCCGGGCCAGAGGCAGGATGCAGATGAGAGGTCAGTGGTGAGGTAGATGAGATGGAGGTACAGTGAGAAGGTTGGCATTAGAATAGTATCGTTATCTCTTCTTATTTAGTCTTGGCCCATCTGTCTCGTGGCCTCTGCCACCCACAAGGTAGTTGCAGAATCATGTTGAGATGTTCCCAACAACAGACGACAATAATGTGAATATAAAAAGGCAGACAGACTGGCAGACCCCACTTTCCTCGTGTCGAGTAATGCATTTCAGGACTTAATTATACCACAGGTATACAAATTACAGAAACACGTTAATGCTCCCATGATTAAAATTATAGAGAACCTAATTGAAAAAGCATAAACTGAATTGAAGAATTCCTAATTATAGTTTGCTTTGAGGTGTTAATTTCTTTCAAAATGCATGCATAATTTCTTGGAACCCTAAAGGGGGCTGCTACATCAGTATGTGGGTTGGAAATGGAAAGGGAGGAGGTTCGTAAATCCGCCCAGAAAATAGAAAACAAACCATGCACGTGACGCCATCCCCGAGCGTTCCTGAGGGATGACGTGTAAGGAAAAGGGATGTGGAGAGGGTTGGCAGAGATAACGCGTTGGGATCATTAGAGACGGGGGATGATGGAATGGGGTACAAAATCTGTGAGGGAAACGGTGGAGGGGAAAGCCAAATGGAGTATCAATTGTACAATTAAAACTTCTGGGCTTCATCTGAGGCCCAGAGTGCCTTATTAACCCTGTCATTTCCAAGAACTTACAGGCCTAAGTGGCAAAAAAAGAGGAAGGGATTTGAGGGAACAGTGGGGAACAGACTTCAGAAGGCCAGAAAGCCACCATTTTGAGTCCTTTCTGTCCTGCCCGGCAACGCCCAGCTCTTACCAGAGAGACATGGGACGAGTGAGCTATGAAGACAGCACCAATTAGGTATCCTAGGTACGGACTTTGAATCTTAACGTGAGAAATGTGAACTCCCTGCAGTGGCTACAGGTGGTAGGAGGACGGCAAAGAATGGGGAGGGACAGTGGAAAGAGGAGGCGTGAGCGACGTAGCGGGGAAGCCGATGACTACGTTATGGGGTCATGGAGTTAGTGATGAGATGGGGGGGAAGATGAACGTAGGCTGGACGAAGCTGACCACATTTTGGAGTGAGGATTTAGTTAGGGAGAGGAAGAGAGAAAGCGTCTGGTGCAAGAGATAGTGTACAGCTCAGCTGGCTACTTATCGTTATCCATTATTATTAATCAGTCGGTATAAACTAACACTGAACCGGATAAAGAGGCCAGTTTCACAGGATAATTGCAGTTACTGTCTCTAATCTATGTTACTAGTATCGGGTACATGGAGATAACCGAGTTAAGTGGGGGAAATAGCTCTATCACAGCCTAACTTGACTTGATTCTCAGTCAAATCCATCGCAAAAGCTCTGAAACAGAGGAAACACCGACAGAGCCACCAGCTCTTTCTTTCTTTCCAGTCTCCACACCATCAGACGCATACACCTTAACGCACCTGCCTCGTCCACAACGAGTCCCCAGCATTCCCACTCATCGGAATCTAACCCCTGAGTATTTCATTTTCCAAACAGAGCTATTCGGTTTCCCTTGCTACTGTTCGCTTTTCTTCTTCTTTCCGGAAGGAGCATGGGACATTTGATATTCATCCCACCTTCAGCCCCCCAGCACTTATGTAAATATCTCTAAATGATACATTATAAATGATTTATTGAATGTCTGCCTCCCCCTCCAGACTAAATTCGTGGTGTGCAGGGGGCGTGTCTACTAACTCCGTTGCGTCATACTCTCCCAAGCACTTAAGGCAGCGCTTTGCACATAGTAAGCGCTCACCGAATGCCATTGATTAATTGAGTGACTGATTGAGCATAGCTGATATTCGTTTCCACATTATGCAGTCTAGGGAACAGAGAAAGGAGAGTAGAGCGAGAGAGAGAAGAAGCAGCAGGAAGGAGAGAAAAAGGGGAATGGGCTACTTGGAAGTATTTAGCAAAACTCTGCAGGAGAAGCTTGCCAAGTTGATTGTTCCTAGTAATATTAATAGCGTCGATTAAGCTCTAACTGTATGCACAACACTGCGCTAAGGGCTTGTGGCTTCGTAGAAAGAGCTCGGGCTTGGAAGTCAGAGGACGTGGGTTCTAATCCCGGCTCCGTCACTTGTCCGCCGTGTAACCTTGGGCAAGTCACTTAACTTCTCTGTGTCTCAGTTACCTCATGGGTAAAATGGGGCTTAAGACTGGGAGCCCCACTTGGGACAACCTGATTACCTTGTATCTACCCCAGTGCTTAGAACAGTGCTTGGTATTTAGTAAGCACTTACCAAATACCATTATCATTATTATTATTATTATTACACAAGAAGGACTTGGACACTCTCCTGGGACTTCAATGCGCTCCCAACCTGAAGATGTAAAGAGGGGAGAGGGGTCTGGTGCCCGACCCTTAAGGAGAGATGAAACAAAACACTAAGAAGGCATAAAGATACCCTCTCTACTAAAATTGATTTAAAAGAAGAAAACACTTGTGATTTAAAAGAAGAAAACAGGTTTCCGCATTACATTATCCTTTAACTTCCAATTTTTTTTAGATCTAAATACAATGTAAATGTGTAATCTGGCCTTTTTAAAGCTTCCTCGACTTCTCTGCTTTTCTCCTTGCGGGTACAGAGAAAACTTCCCACACCATTAGCCTGGAGACGAACTATTAGAATAGTATTCCTAACTAAGGGCTTGGTTGAATAATTCGTGAACTGGGATATAGTTGTCTTCTCAAATATCATTGTTAATGCAATTTTTACTTTCTGTATGTTTGCTGCTCTGGCAGCAACTGATATTTTATTAATGATTTTTACTGGGGAAGGTGGCTATTGAGAGCCCAACGATTTTTCACAACAAGTCATTTACTTCTTACTTTCCGTTTCAGAACTAGACACCGGACGGGGTTTGAAAAGAGATTGCAAATTGTCTCTGGAATGATTGACCTTGATTTTGAGACCTAAAGCAAATAACCGTTGATCATTTGCCTCCTGTAGAAAAGTCTGTTAAAAAAAAGACCAGTATACGGTGGTCTTTGCAGAATCACTATTTTCGAGGTCTCTCAGGCGCGGGAGTTTGATTTTCTATTGTGTGGTATTTTTCTTAGTTCAGCAGGAGCTGATTTTGCCTCTGCAGGCACTAGTTTGGGGAAAACCTAGGGTTTTCTTGACTTCATAATAAGCTAAGTTGAAGAAATATCTCCACCTCCCCCAGATTTCTGTACCAACTCTTCCCTCATACACTGCTGCTTAGAAAAATAACTGAACTTAGAATAATAATGATAATAATAATAATACTGATTGTGATATTTAAGCGTCTACTTTGAGTCAGGCACTGTAGTAAGTGCTGGGGTGGATAGAAGCAAATTTACTTGGACACAGCCCCTGTTCCATATGGGGTTTGCGGTCTTAATCCCTATTATTATTGTTAGCATGGTACCTGTTAAGAGTTTACAATATGCCAAGCACTGTTCTAAACACTGAGATATCGGCAATTTAAACAGGTTGGACACGGTTCCTGTCCTGCATGAGGCTCACACCCTTAATCCCCCTTTTACAGATGAGGTAACTGAGGCACAGAGAAGTGAAGTGAAAAAAAAAATCTGACGCCAGATCTGCCTCTTTTCACTAGGCCACACTGCTTCTCTGCGGTTGCCCAAGGTCACACCACAGGCAAATGGTGGAGGTGGGATTGGAATCCAAGGCCTCTGGACTCCCAGACCCATGGTCTATTCACTAGGCTATGCTTTCTAAAAACTTTACTCCTTGCATAAGGTAAAAGGACTCCTAGTTAGAGAATCTACTAAGTGCACAGCATGTGTTAAGCAGCGTGCTGGATGATGGGGTAGATATAACCGTAGAGAAGCAGTGTGGCCTAGTGAATAGACTGTAAGCCCGTCAAACGGCAGGGACCGTCTCTATCTGTTGCCGACCTGTTCCTTCCAAGCGCTTAGTACAGTGCTCTGCACATAGTAAGCGCTCAATAAATACTATTGAATGAATGAAAAGAGAGAGATTTGGCGTCAGATCATCTCGGTTCGAAGCCTGACATTGCCAGTTGCTTGCCGCGTGACCTTGGATAAGTCACCTAACTTCTCTCGGCCTCAGTTCCCCCATCTCTAACTTAGGGATTCAATTCTTGTTCTTCCTCCTGTTTAAACTGTGAGCCCCATGTGGGACAGGGACCGGATCCAACCTCATAAAACTTGTATCTACCCCAGCACTTAGATCAGTCTTGACAAATAGTGCCTAATAATCCCCTTAACGATAATTATTATTATATCCACCTCTGACAGATTTCCTGCCCAACATAGGGCTCACGGTCTAAGAGAGAAAGATAATAATCATCTTATCCCTATTTTACATGTGAGGAAAGCGAGGCCCAGAGATGATGTCCCTGCCCAAGATCAGACAGCAAGCCAGAGGCAGAATCAGGTTTAGAACCCAGATCTCCAGAACGTGCCTAATAACTCTGTTATATTGTAGTAATAATTATGGTATTTAAGTGCTGACTGTGTACCAAGCATTGTTCTAAATGCTGGAGTAGATACAAGATAGGTTGTCCCACGTGGGGCTCACGGTCTTAATCCCCATTTTACAGATGAGGTAGCTGAGGCCCAGAGAAGTGAAGTGACTTGCCCAAGGTCACACAGCAGGGAGGTAGCAGAGCCGGAATTAGAACCCATGACCTTCTGACTCCCAGGCCCGTGCTCTATCCGCTACGCCATTAGCATAGTGCCCTGCACACCGTAAGCGCTCAATAAATGCGTTCGATTGACTGGGGAAAGCTCTTCCGTAAGCCAGGTCAGCCCTCGTGCGTAAATTCCAAAACATCCCATGGCTAAGGCCAGATGTGACAGTCACCTAGTTTATATGGGAGCGAAATCCAATTTTCTGAGTTACCCAAACCCTCTGTAATGTATTTGAATGTGTATGTCCCCCTCTAGAGAAGCAGCGTGGCTCAGTGGAAAGAGCCCGGGCTTGGAAGTCGGAGATCATGGGTTCGAATGCCGGCTCTGCCACTTGTCAGCTGGGTGACTGTGGGCGAGTCACTTCACTTCTCTGGGCCTCAGTTACCTCATCTGTAAAATGGGGATTAGCAGTGAGTCTCACGTGGGACAACCTGAATACCCTGTATCTACCCCAGCGCTTAGAGCAGTGCTCTGCACGTAGTAAGCGCTTAACAAATACCAACATTATTATTATTATTATTATTATTATTAGACAGTGAGGTCCTTGTGGGCAGGGAAGGTGCCTGCCTATTCTGTTACAATAATGTTGGTATTTATTAAGCGCTTACTATGTGCAGAGCACTGTTCTAAGCGCTGGGGTATAGAAGGTTAATTAGGTTGTCCCACATGAGGCTCACAGGCTTAATCCCCATTTTCCAGATGAGGTAACTGAGGCCCAGAGAAGTGAAGTGACTTGCCCACAGTCACCCAGCTGATAAGTGGCAGAGCCGGCATTCGAACCCATGACCTCTGACTCCCAATCCCGTGCTCTTTCCACTGAGCCACGCTGCTGTCCTCCCCCAGGCATTCAACACAGTGCTCTGCATTCAGCAAGCATTCCATAGATAGGATTGATTGAGCGACCGAAGGCAAGGCACGCTCCATATTTGACCCCAGATGATTCGGATCAGTTAGTTACCCAGGAAAATTCCCAACCGTCCTACCGGTGCTGGGCAGAGCTGACCGGTTTCAAATATCTGTGAATGGAAAAGCCCATCCGCCAAGGAGCTCAAACCTGGCAGGTAGTCTGACTGCGAGAAGGAAATGAAAGAGAAAGTAAGTAAGTGGCAGAGTCCAGCCCTAAGTGAGAAACAGAGCTGTTATCTGGAGTGATTATCTTCCACACTCATGTCTGGGCGCTGAATGGAGACCACATTTGTTAGCAGATTCCCTTGTTAGGTGAAGATAAGAGCACATTTTCCTCTCTGGATGCTGTGTTTATGCTGTGATAACCAGAAGGAGGGAAGCTTTTACCAGAGACATGAAGGGAGCTGTCTAAACTTTCAAATGCCTCAGGTTCGGGGTGGGGGAACGTAAGGTGGGTTGAAATGTGTGTAGGAACATTTTCTGGCCCTCATTTCATACACGATTTATCAAGGAATCCAGGATTTCATCTGTGTTCACCCCACGTGCCCCCTGGTGCTGCCGAAGCACCCTCTTTTCTCTGGGCAGAAACGAACGCCCTGTTAAGTGTTGAATAAATGGTAAAATAGTAATGCTGAGATGACCTATAGTGAGCTAATGCTGCCTTATCTTCTCAGGCTTTTAATTATAGCAGAAAGACGGGCATGCTCTGCTGACTCCGCTTGAGTGTGTGTGCGTGTCTTGATCCATTACGTTCCCAGAGAGGGGAAACTTTGGGTTGTAGAAGTGTTCGACTAGTCGCTTTATGAAATCCGCTCATCACCGCCCCGTCCTCTACTCCCTCTACTTCTCCGACTCTACTCCTGCCCTCTTTGGGTGGAATCTGGGGAAAAAAAGGATTCATTCATATGGACAAAATTTGAAAGCTCAGCTCTGATCACAGGGATTCCAGTCTGTTGGTCCAGACTGAGATCTGAAGGTTAGGACTGGAGAAAGGGAGACTCCGTGAACACTCAGAGGTCTGAGTTTGGACTGTTTGGAGAAGGAGTATGTTTTTTTCTCCGAATAGCTGCAGAAAAAGAGTCCCGGCTTTCCTTGTTCTTGGGAGCAAGCGTAGTGAAGCTTTTTAGGGCTGTCTTCTCTTTTCCACTGTGCACTGAATAAAAACAATAATCATAATAAAGATAATAATAATAACTGTGGTATTTGTTAAGCACTGACTTTAGGGCAAGAACCGTACTAAGTGCTGAGGAAGATACAAAATAATAAGAAACAGAAGAATAGTCCAAGACTGGTTAATGTGAAACCTCAAAATGGCTTCCTTTGAGCGTCATCGAAGCCTGTTTGAATTTTCATCTCCATCATCCTTTATTTCCCCAAGCGCCATTAATTTGGGCCTCCAAATTTCTATCTCGAATTCACACTGTTTTTGAAACTCACAAAGTGTTATTTAATTGCCTGAAAATTGGGTATGAGAGTCATAGCAGATTAGCTTACCTGTGTAGAAAACAAAGCTAATACCTGTTTTGAAGGCTTTTGGAATTGTTGACTGGAAGGTGCTACGTAAAGCAAAGGAATATCATTTAGCCATAAATTATCGTGTTCTTTGTGTGCTAGCTAGTCTCCTCTAAGGATTGTTTGTGGCAGTGCAAATATTCAGTGTGACTTTTAAGGCTTAGGGAATACTGGTTTTTCTTCATTATCTAATTTATATTATTGCAAACTGCATTTAGATAACCAGCCAAGTGTCTCGGAACAATCCTCAGAGTAGAGAGAATGTAACTGCAAGTGTACAGAGCTGTTGAGGCCTCCAAAACTGGCCCATCGCTCTGAGCCAGCCTCCTATTAATGCCCTCCTTACTGTGAATCAGGGGCATCGTGGAGCTCAAATCGCCCATTTATCAGATTAAATGAGAGGCAGAATGTCTGTCTCTGTCGTTCTATTTTTTGCCAGCTGTGTTGGATGAATTAAAAACATTACCTTTTCAGCACTCATTAGATGAAAGTGCCCGAGACCAATATGCGTGGGAGAGATTTAGCCAACGGCAGGGGTGAGCCTGGGCGTGTGTAAAAAAGAGAAGAGACACGTAACAGCTCCCTGCTCCTTATTGGTGGGAGGAAAATGCCCTCCCCCCAGCCCCCCATGACCCGATGAGACTTTCCCTCACTGGAATCCCCCACGGATGAGCACCTCATCTTATGAATTATATAGACAGGGAGGAATCAATAAAAGAAATCAAAAAGCAGTATTTTACACAGACACACACGTACATTTCACAGCAGTTCTGTATTAAAAATGATCTGCGTTCTAAACTCTCCGCCATCGATTGAGGCATAAATATTTTCCATCACTATCTTTCTTCATAATGCCTGCCATTGGAAATCCCTTGCCCTTTTCCCCTTTGATCAATTGCACCGTTTCGCCACCGATACGAGATCTTTCAGGGCTCCCGAAAAGAGATGTTAAATGATCCACGTAAGTGGATTTAGTGGTTGAGGCAGTCACTGCAGAATTCTCATCCACTGCCCACCCGAACACTCTGCTTTGTTGGTGTTAGAATCCGTGTCGTTCCATTACAGATGTGGCGACGCTCTCTGCCTGTCTTTCAGAAGCTTCGTCCCTTTGAAAGCACTTAGAATGATTCACCGCTGACAATTTCCAATGCTCTTATTGATCTCTTCTGTCTAACGAGACAAAGCACCAGCCTTGTGTAGACAAGTGAGGAGAGTCAGTGTGAATACCCTGAAGAAAAGTGAAACTTTACCGGTGACATCTCTTTCTCTGCCGCAAAGTGAGCCAAGCTAAACGGGCAGTTGCAGCCAGCTACTCTTCAGCATTCATTCGTTCATTCAGTCATATTTATTTGAGCTTTCGCTGTGTGCGGAACACACAAGTGAAGCACTTGGGAGGCTCTGATATAAAAATAGACAGTTACATTCCCTGTCCACAGTGACCTTATCGTCCAGAGGGGCAGATAGACATTAACATCCTTACCAGAGCAGGACCGTAGGGTTCCGAAAGCTGGACCCAATTGCCTGAGGAAACAAAGTCGCTTGGTGATCTACAAGGAAAGTGTTCTGAGGTTGAGATCAGCTTTCGTCCTTTCCATCTCTAGGAGATTGTCAGGCTCTTTCCATCACCCGCAGTGTGCAGAGCAGTATGCTAAACGTTTGGGAGAGTACATGAAAGTTAATTAATGCCCTCTCACTGAGATGATGGTTTCAAGAAGGGAACAGGTTGAAAGCGGAACCGTGGTGACATTAATCGCTTGGTAACTTTTGGGGAAGGCCCCCAAAATGGCAACATACCTGTCCTCATGGAGTCACTGAGCAGACTGATAATGATTAGACTGTGAGCCCGTCATTGGGCAGGGATTGTCTCCATCTGTTCCCGAATTGTACATTCCAAGCGCTTAGTACAGTGCTCTGCAAACAGGAAGCGCTCAATAAATACTACTGAATGAATAATGCTGAGGAGAATCAGAGAATGGGCCTTCTGACTGAGTAAACATGTATGATGGGCGAGGCAAAGATGGCTGAATATCATAGATGGTTCTCTTTAGATGGCGTCAGAATATTTTGACCAAAACCTACTGTTCTCTTAGCAGATTTTCCTGAATTCTCCTATTTGATTGCAAGCTCTTCTTCTTAAGTAAAGGAAAAATTCGGTTTCATTATTCATATTTATGTTTTCTTTCATTCTGGCTGATAAACTTAAATCAAGCTTTTTCTTATGAAAATAGATTTTCAGCAAGATAAGAATAGAAAATGGTAGGTTATGAAGAGGGAATAATGCTCCCCCCCCCCCACACTTTTTTTCTTCCAAAATTTACACACTATAGAGAAAAAGGGAAGCACAGTTTAAAATTCTCAACCTGACAGTAATCAGATGGTCTTCTTGAAAGTTCGAATGATAATGGAATCTCCCAACAAGTTTGGCCAGGAAAATCTTGGCCCTGAGAAGTCTCTCTGTCCCAATTTCTATAAAATCTATAAAATGGAGATAAAATGCAGGCTCACCTTCCTTACTTTGAGCTCAGTGTGGGACGTAGATTTCATCCGATCTGATATCCAGTGCTTAGAGAGTTTGTATAGCCTATTGGAAAAGAGACCAGGCTTCTTTCCCCTGAGAGTCAGGGGATCTGGGTTCTAATGCAGACATCGCCACTGTTGTATAACTTCTCTGTACCCCTGTTTCCTCAAACTTAAAATGGGAATTAGATCCCCGTTCTCCCTCCTATTTAAACAGCCCCATGTGTGGCAGGGACCATGGCCAGTCTATGTATTTGGGTCACGACACTTAATGCAGTGCTTGGCACATAGTAATAATCGCTTAATACATACGCGATCATTATCAGTAACAGTATTAGTATCTATCATTATTTTTGTTGCGGTTATTCAAAGCACTTAATACCCTCATCAGTAATTGATTATAGTGCTAATGAGAAGCAGCGTGGCTCAGTGGAAAGAGCCCGGGCTTGGGAGTCAGAAGTCCTGGGTTCTAATCCCGGCCCCGCTGCTTGTCAGCTGTGTGATTTTGGGCAAGTCACTTAGCTTCTCTGTGCCTCAGTTATCTCATCTGTAAAATGGGGATTAAGACTGTGAGCCCCACTTGGGACAACCTGATCCCCTTGTATTCCCCCTCCCCAGCGCTTAGAACAGTGCTTTTCACATAGTAAGCGCTTAACAAATACCATCATTATTATTATTAGTCGTTTCTGCAGTGCTACTCAGCGTCTTAGCTCTGCCATTCATGCTTCTGCTGGGCTACAGAAGAGAGTCGGAAAGCTGCAGAAAACCTCATTACGAAGAGCAAATAAAACAGTGACATTAGCTGAGCAATTACTCTGTGCAGAGCACTGTACTGAGTGCTTAGGAAAGTACAACAGAGTTGATAGGCATACGTCCTCCCAAAGTGAGCTTAGAGTCTAGAGGACAAACAAAAGCATTCGAAGGGTCGGACCCATTTACGGCCGAGAAGACCAAAACCCAGCGGGCGGTTGCCAGAGATTCTGCCCATATTTCATTCATTCGTTCATTCAATAGTATTTATTGAGCGCTTACTATGTGCAGAGCACTGTACTAAGCGCTTGGAATGGACAAATCGGGAGCAGATACAGTCCCTGCCCTTTGACGGGTTTACAGTCTAATCGGGGGAGACGGACAGACAAGGACAATAGCAATAAATAGAATCAAGGGGATGAACATCTCATTAAAACAATAGCAAATAAATAGAATCAAGGCGATGTACATTTCATATTCGTCATCTACCGCCCACATTTGCCAACAGTTATTTCACGATTACTGCTGGGCCCATTCACCTCGCTAAACGGCCTAGGCCAGGGGTCTGCACTGGGGCCTTTGAGCTATCAGTGGGCAAAGAGACACGCAATTTATGCTGTCTTCTTCCCACACTCCGCATGATGTCATTTCATCATGCTGCACATGACGGAGTGTGACGTGATGACGTCTCTGCCCTGCATGGCGGCTTCAGAGCAACGGCCGCTACGCCTACAAGATGGAGCCCACCCGTGGCCGCCGTTAGCAAGCGTGGCGCCCTGTGCCCGGTACAGATGAGCTCTTTTGCCCCTGCGCGACCGGGGCAGCCTCCTACCTTGCCTGACTTGGCTGGCCCACTTTGGCACCCCTGCTGCTTTCTGCGGGCCTAGCGGGTGGCCCATACAGGCGTCACTGGGGATTACGAGAAGCAGCATGGCCTAGTGGATAGATCACGGGCTTGGGAGTAAGGAAGACCTGGGTTCTAATGCTGGCTCTGCTGCTTGTCTGCTGTGTGACTATGAGCAAGTCATTTCTCTTCCTTTGTGCCTCAGTTACCCTGACAATATAAAGGACATTAGGAAGTGAGCCCCATGTGGGATGTGGATCATGTCCAACCTGATTAGTTTGTATCTGCCCCCCATTCTTAATACAGTGCCTGGCCCAGTAAACATATACCATTTAAAAAAAAAAAAGGAAAAAAGAACCGGTTGAGCCTACCCTGCCACTCAGTGAGGTATGGAGCTGCCATCTCGGCTTCCTCTCAGCCTCTTTCTGGCTCAGAGGGGCCAGGCGGCTCAGCTTCTACACAGTCTCTCGCCGTGGTGGCGGAGTTAATGACATCGTCCTCCCAGCGCCCATTCCCCGAGTGGTTGATTTTGCTCGAGAGTTACATCTGATTCCATAGGCTCCCAACCCAAAGACATTCTTCAGTCAGAACCCCCCTTCACTTCCTCGGGAAGCAATATGGCATTGTGGAAAAAAACGCAGGCCTTGGAGTCAGAGGACTTGACCTCTAATTCTGACTCCGCGACTTACCCGCTGTGTGACCTTGGGCAAGTCACTTCATTTCTCTGAGCCTCGGTTCCCTCATCTGCAAAATGGGGATTCAATACCTTGTTCTCCCTCCTCCTTAGACTGTGAGTCCCAAGTGGCCCCTGATTATCATGTATCTACCCATGCTTGGCATATAGTAAGCACTTAACAAATACCGCATTATTATTATTATGATTATCATTATCGGTATCGCCCCAAAGACATTCCATCTACTTGCAAATTGAGATCTAGAACCCAAGTCTCCCGATTCCCAGAACTGTGCTCTTTCCACTGGGCCCTCAGCGGGGCAGAATATGCTCTAAAGCCAGTTTCATCCTCTGAAATGCTGCCGTGTTTCCGAAAGGGCGAAATAAATGTAAATGAAGAAGGGAATCAGTAGACAGTGTCCTAAGCCCTTTGACGAGGTTCCCCACCAAAGGCTTTTGAAACAACTGCGTAATTATGGGATTGATTAGAATGTTCTCTCATGGATAGAAAACTGGCTAAATAGAAAACAAAGGGGAAGAATCCGTGAGACCTCCCCGGAACGGAGCCGTGTAAAGATGGGATGGCCGGGAAACAATAATAATAATAACGTTGGTATTTGTTAAGCGCTTACTATGTGCCGAGCACTGTTCTGAGCGCTGGGGTAGATGCAGGGGAATCAGATTGTCCCACGTGGGGCTCCCAGTCTTAATCCCCATTTTACAGATGAGGTAACTGAGGCACGGAGAAGTGAAGTGACTTGCCCGAAGTCACACAGCTGACAAGTGGCCGAGCCGGGATTCGAACCCATGACCTCTGACTCCAAAGCCCGTGCTCTTTCCCACTGAGCCACGCCGCTTCTGCAGGAACTGGTTTTGTTTAGCTTCCTTATAAATGACTTGGCAAAGTGCGCAGTGAAATCTCCAAATCCCCAGCTGACACCAAGCTCTTCCGGGTAGCAAAATGTTATGCAGATGGAGCTGTACTGCGGAAAGTCCTCCAAAAATTGAGTAGGTGAGTTGATAGATGGTGGATGACCTGGGAACAGGTGCAAGTTAGGGTGTTTGGGCAAAATGACCCATGTTCTAAGCCACTTGAGGTCGGATTCAAGGCTGCCTGTCAAGGCTCAGGCGAGAGCTCTCCAAATCGGTGTTAGTTGTGCTCGGAGATCATCGTTCCAACGGGTGACAGCAGCCAGATTGGCCAAGGGGTAGATAAGGGGATAGTGAACCGGCACATGTAGACCCTATTCTGGATAACTAAAACTAGGTAGTGATAATACACTTCAAACAAGGGTGGGCTGTTGGCTATTTATCCACTGGCTTGCCTAAAGGGCTGAGAATAATAATAATGGCGGGATTTGTTAAGCGCTTACTATTTGCCAAGCGCTGTCCTAAGCCCTGGAGGAGATACAAGGTAATCACGTTGTCCCACGAAGAGCTCACAGTCTTCAGCCCCATTTTGCAGATGAGGTAACTGAGGCACGGAGAAGTGAAGTGACTTGCCCGGGGTCACACAGCTGACAAGTGGCAGAGTGGGGATTAGAACCCTTGACCTCTGTTGCCCTCCAAGCGCTTAGTACAGTGCTCTGCATATAGTAAGCACTCAGTAAATACCGCTGAATGAATGCCTCCCAAGCCCATGCTCTTTCCACTAAGCCGCGATGCTTCTCATGTTGCCGGGGCGATAAAAGGTCTTTTTGAAACCAGTTTACCTCCTGCCTTGTATTTGGAGCAGGGTCTGGGCCCAGCTACTGATTTCTCCTCAGTGTATTTCGAAGGAGACTTAAGGTGGCGGTATCCAGGGAGTAAGAATTGGTGGTGGACCTCTATTTATTTAATTTATTCTTTCGACCCAAATTTCTGATCTCTTTGGGGATGAGTTTTTCACCTGGACTGTAAGCTCGTTAAGGGCAGGGACGTGTCTGCTAATTCTACTGTAGAGTACACTCCAAAGAACTTGGTTCAGAGCTCCGCACCTAGTACGTGCCCAGTCCATATCATTGATGGATTGATTGATAAGGAAAGCAAGCATATTTGCCAATTTTACCAACAGCTGCATTATTTAGTGTGGTAAAATCTCAACCGGAAACAACCAGGCTTCTGCCGTTTCCCGGCTTTCAGGTTGAGGGTTCGACACACTAGACTCCTGAAGTTTCCGGGCAAACTGGTTCTGTTTGATCTGAGGACGTAACGACTCCTCTCCAGCTTAGGGGTACATCTTCAGACAAAAAACTGAAAACCATTCTCCTCAGCCTGCTGGCCCGGGGCAATGTCCACCACTCCATTTTTGCTCCCGTTTCACTGCGATCTACCTGACCGGGGCAGTTTGGGGCATTCTAACTCCCCCTCCCTCCTCTCCCAGTGTCTACCAGCTGGTCGTCAAGGAGGAGAGACTGCAGAAGGCTCGGAGGGCTGCTGACATCATTGAGTGCTTCTCCGTGCCCGTGAGCTACAAGAATGCTTCCACCCTAGACTCGCCTCACTATTTTGCCGCTGAGCTGAAGCCCATCAACCTTCCCGGGACCCAGCCATTCACGGTGGGCGACAACAAGACCTACAATGGCTACTGGAATGCCCCCCTCTCGCCCCTGAAGAGTTACAGCATCTATTTCCAGGCTCTCAGCAAAGCAAACGGAGTAAGTATGGAAGGGGGTGGTTGGCTACGAGCTCGGACGTATACCTGTCGATTATTTGGCCAAAAAGGCCGGGGAAACCTAGCCCCCGGATGTCGCAGTGGTGACGTTGCACGGTCCATCAGAAGGACAATGGAGGGAGCCAGGGAATAGGAGCCAGAGGATGGGCCTGATCCTCCAGGCAGTTCGGAAGGGGGTGGGATCAACATCCAACAATAAGCGAATTTGAGAGGGAGTCATTTTACATAGGAGGGATTAGCACAGGTTTGGAAGTCAAGACTTTGCTGGCTGTTGCTCATCGAGCAGCCCTCACCATGTTTCTCTGTCTCGGGAACCTGAGCTGTAAATTTTACGGGCTAATTTCAAGGAAATTGGATGGCTGATCACATTCAGAGTTACAGTGGTACCTTTTCATTTAACTGCCCGAATTTTAGCCCTGTTTTTTTTTTCCTTTCCTTTTTAGATAGATTCTCCCCAACAGCACCACTGTTTGCGCTATCTTGAAATAGGCAAATTTGGTTTTGGTTCGTTTTGTTTGTTTCTTCCAATTACAAAGACATTTCTACCAGCATAATTTACACAGTTCCACTACTGACTGGAGAAAAAATGAAGATATCAAACATATTTAGGTGTGTGTCTCCATCTTATCTTGCCCACCCCCATCATGTGTGATAGTTAATTACTTTTTGTATCTTTTGAAAGAAAGAAATTCTATCATCTAGATTTTATCTCAAAAACAAAGAGAAGAATGGAGATGGTAAATACAGGGCTGATGATGGGTTCCTTCCTGTGGCCAGCGACTGTGGGGGTTTGATTGGATTTTGCAATTTTGCATTTTGCAAGGCTGATGTAGAGCTTTCCAGGTTCCCGTGAACGAATCCACTGGCATTTACGAGTGAAATATTTGCTTATTCTGCAAGCCACAGGCTCAAACTCCATCAGTGTGTACGACTTCTAGCCTAATAGGTTTGTGGCAATTTCAAATGTGGCCCTCAGATGCCTGATGGGAAGGAAAATGGTTTGCACAACTGAGGACAAGCTGAGTCCAATGGGCAGATAGTCTGATGCCTTCTCTTCAGCATCTAATTTCCACTCATCATAAAGCAAGATAACTGATGTTTGGCACCTCTGATTAAAGCAAGCTGAGGATACTGGTTGTTTCTATTCACATTAGGATGAGATATATGGTTCTGAGCCCTTCTCATTACAGCTGCTGAGTCCTTTCCTGATGGCACCCTGGTGTGGAAAACACTCTCCTCCCCAAATGCCTTCCTCTGGAGACTCAGAGACCCTGGAAGAGCTTAATTTGGTCCAAATGGCTAAGTAGCACCAAAAGCAACTTTCTCAGTGGCATGCAGTGATTGAGAACAATTTTTTATTGTTTCGATTTTGCTCTTCACAGAATGGGCTCTGCTGAATCCACTGTTCTACTCCTCTCTGGTACCATTAGTCGTGATTTTTATGTTGAAAAGAGCATAATTAACAGCTGGATAGAAGACAAGCGTGGCAAATTAATGCAGAATCGGATCATGAGCTGCCTTTGTTGGGCATGGCTATTTTCTGTTCCGCTTTGTTTGGGAAGAAGACTTGCACTTCTGTGTAACCCTTCTGCTCTGCTGTTGCACACTTAGCCTATCTAGGGCCTCTGCCAGACCTGGGAGATGAAGAGGGAGTGTGAGAAATCGAAAAAAATCATTTCCTTTTCTCTGGTACTTGTTCTTTTGGCTACTAGAATTGCGTAGCCTCGAGGGAACTGTCAGAAACCGGATGTTCTGTAGAAATGGGGCATTGTGTTTCAAGTAAAGGAATGCATCAACAAGGGATTTAGGGAAAGAGAGGTTGCCTTGAGTTTAGTGTTCCCTTCTGCATCATCCTTGCACTTAGATTTGTACCCTTTATTCACCCCACCCTTAGCCCCGCAGCATTTAGGTACATGTCCGTAATTTATTTATATTAATGTCTGTCTCCCCGTCTGGACTGTAAAGCTCCTTGTGGGCGGGGGACACGTCTTCCGATTCAGTTATCTTGTACTCTCCCAAGTATTTAGTAGTACAGTGCTCTGCCCACAGTAAATACTGAATAAATATGATTGCTTGATTGATTAGCACAAAAATATGTAGTATTGTGGCCCATTAAAGGAAACATTTAACGATTCACAAAAGGGAGTCTCAGGTGCTTAATCCAATTCAGTCACTCCTTTAACTCAACTGACAGTCTTGGTTCTTGAGACAAGTGCCCTACCGACTTTGGCTTCTCCCCGACTGGGTAACCACATTTACTCTATCATGTATTGTATTGGATAAGAAAGATGGCAAAAGATGCCTCAGTCTTAGACTTTCGATCACTGAAGAGTGAGAACATATTCTCTCCCTGCTAGAAACACAGTAGCATCCTTCTCATGGGTCATTTTTCTGTCATCCATCCATACTGAAAGTTCTGAAAGTAGGTTATGGATACGGACACAAAAGCCCTCATCTCTCAAGAGAAAGAAGTCATCAGTATCACCAAAAATACTTATAAAGCAGCTATTGTGTGTAGCGCTCCATTTTGGCTTGGGGGGCATAGATCAGAAGGCAAGATATCCCTTCAGATATTTTCCAGACAAGGGTATGCATTAAGCACTTGCATCTGACATTAAAATAAATTCTGGATAGGTACCTAAGTGCTGTGGGGCTTAGGGTCGGGGAATATACAGTACTTATAGGGTACAGCTCGAAGTGCATAGTGATGCAGACGGTAGTAAGCTTGTTGTGGGAAGGGAATGTGTTTATTGGCATATTGTACTCACCCAAGCACTTAGTACAGTGCTCTGCACCCAGTAAACGCTCAACTGATACAATCGCCTGACTGACTGATGGCAAAGGAGGGCTTAGTGGAGAAAATGGAGTTACTCACCCCTTCCCCTCTCCCCCGGCATCCGGGCGAGCAGTTGGGGTGCCGAGGCCGACAAAGAAAGCTGGACAGGGAAGAACAACAGTCATCCCCCTCAGGCACCGGAGAAGTGCACTAAAGGAGCCGCAGTGCCCAGTACCAGCCACTCTGGCCCTACTGTCATGGGTGGGCTCTGATGGGCAAGGAAGCACCAGGACAGGCGATAGAGCAGCCTTGTTGGAGGGGCCCAGATTGACCCCCGCGGATACCGGGTCTGGATCACTGGTGAGGTGTAGGAGGAAGAGTAGGCGGTGGGTGAAGCAGTGAAAACTGTGAGCAGTTTTGCCAATCTGACAACCACCATATCCCCTCTTCTCAAATGAAAAGACTCAGAAATGAGTGTGTTTCCTCGCTTTCGAGAAGCACCATGGCCTAGTGGGAAAAGCAGGGGCCTGAGAATCAGAAGACGTGAGACCTAATCCTGGCTCTGCCACTTATCTATTGTGTGACTTTGGGCAAGTCACTGCAATTCTCTGTGCCTCAGTTTCCATTTCTGCAAAATGGGGATGAAATCTTATTCCCTCCTACCTAGCCTGTAAGCACCATATGGGGCAAGGTCTGTGTTCAGCCTGATAATCTTATATCTACCCCAGCAGGTAGTACAGAACACGCTACCTCGTAACTGCTCAGGAAGTACCATAAGTATTACTTTTTTTCTCTTTTTTTCTCTCTACCTCTCTTTCTTCCTCTTTTTTTTCCATCTCTTTTTCTCTCCTCCTCTCCCCACCTTATCTGTGTGTATTGAATGGTTGGTTGCTGGCCCTCCAAATGCTCAGAGACTTCATCTGATTTGACATCTCTTCAAGAGAAGATCGCGGACTTCTGCTTTAACTGAGGTCCACACTGCCTTTGGCCGTTGTGGATAAAATGAGTGCCGAACGGCCAGTGCTTTTCTGCTCTGTTTTGCACAGGAGGCACCCAGTTATCCCATGTTCTCTATCTACCTCATTGCTTTTCCTTATCACCTCGATGAAATCAATTGGTGGTTTTTATTGGGTGGTTACTGAACGTTAAACACATGGGAGAGTTGAAGAGAACGGAAGGCGAGCATTTCTTGCCCTCAAGGAGCTCCTAATTGAATGGGGGAACGTTACAATGATTATTCACTAATAGTGAGAGCAGAAGGGCAGACAGGGATATAACGGGGAGCAGAATGAACACGTCAGACTTGGCTATATCTTACTGCTCCTCCTGTCCTGGAATCAGAATTTTGTAGCGTGCCACGGTCACTACACTCTCAGAATGACTCTGTTAATCACCACCTTCTTTGAAAACTGATTTTCATCTGCTGAGGGACGGAAATAGAAACATTGGCCAATTCCCTTTTCTGGACTAGAAAATGCACTACTACAAACTGAATTTCAGAACAAGTATTTGCTATTTTTGAAGTAGGAAGTTTTAATTATTAGATCATCACTATCAACACCATCAACAGTAGTTATTGAGCATCTCCTGTCTGCAGAGCACTGCACTAGACCCTTGGGGTAGATACAGAATATATATAGCAGGATTCCAGTCCCCGAGAAGCTTACGTTCTCACTGGGAAGACAAGCCGACACGAACCGATGAACGATAGCTTAAAAAGTACGAGAGTTGTTATGACTACAAGTAGATAAACACGGTAGTGAAACACAGAGAAAGTGAGTTAGGGATCACGACAGCAGAGAAAGGCCAGAGTGGAGCAGGGAGACAGATGGACGATAGTTATGGTGAGAAGTAAAGTTCATCAATTCAGATTCAGAAATATCTAAAAAAAAAAAGATTGTTTTCTCTTCCTTTCTCTCTCACCCTAAAAGTAAATCTAGTGCACCTAGAGTGACAGATTTAGCAGATTTAGATTTAGGAGGTATTCTCATGGGAGAGTCTCATCATTATCTTCTTCCTATGCCCACGACTTGAAAATAGAACAAAGAATCATGCTGGAAACAGGAGACAGTGGTCCATCTTGCTCTTTTTTTTTTTTTTTCATCCTCCCAGTCTAGTTTGACATGTGCTGGCTGGGGCACCTTTAGTGTGGGAGAGGGGACAGAGCAGCTGGCTAAGCGGTGGTCTTCCTGCCAACATAGAAATGAGATTTCCCACTTGGGAAAGCAGCAGTCTTTCTATGGTCTCTGCGTTGGAGCTGTAGCCCCCTGTATTGATTGGGTTTTTGTACGGAATGAAGAGGCGGCATTGATAATGGGTAGAACGTTTGGCTGAGATTTAGATTCTGATCCCGACGGCACCACTCGTTTGCCGAATGACCTTGAATAGTGATTTCATCAGTTGATGCCTCAATTTCCTAAACCTTATAATGGGAGACTATAATATCTCCCTTCTCTCTTCCGACCTCATTGAGCTATTATAAAAATACGTTATATAATGCCACTACCTTTAATCTACCTTTGAAAATGGAATTTTGTAAAACAAAAATGATTTCTGGAGCCGCCCCCATCTTTGGATCTAGTCCACCAAAATGGATGGAAAAAATAGGAGGTAAAACCCAGTGGGAGAATAACAAAAGAGGCAGATTGCTGGTTGCAGTTTAGCTCTCTAGTTTAAGCGTGTGTAGATCCTGCCCTGTGAAACCTTGTCCCTCATTTCCTGTCAGTGAATGGTTATTTTTGAAAAGTCAAGGAGTTCCTCCCACTTTTCTCATCATTTCTCGTTGCCACTGGGTTGGATTTAGGCTCTTGTTCCTCAATTTCAGTATCAACAAACAAATAAGTACCAATCCTACACAGAGCATCTTTCCAGGTCTGTGCATCTAATATGTTTTTTCTGAATACGTTTTGGGTTTAGAGGAAACAAAGAGTATCACTTGAGAATGGTTGTGAAGGAATTATCAACTGCAGTGCTACCAAGGGTCACTGGTTTAAACATAAATTTAAAAAAAATCTCTAGAAGAAATTGATCTGTCAACTACTTAATTTGCACAGAGTTGCTGGGATTCTGGTATTTTCTCTAGGCACGATGCACATTGGATAATGTCCCCTACCTCATAGGCTGCACTCTGACCCCCAAATTAATTTCTGTACTCAGAGAAGTACAGTGGAAGTGGGAGATGTAAAGAGGAGTGTGATATGAAAGAGTCGAGAAGTAAATCTGTCCGTCACACGTTGTCCTGGTCAGACCCTTATTGGAGTGGAGTGTGTTGGATTGTGTCTGCCTTTCGGGAGGAATGGAGAGAAACACGTTTCAAAGGATGAGAAAACAAGTCCTGGGAGGAAAGGTTAGAGTGAAGGAAGGAGTTACCCAGGCTAAAGAAAATGGCTATGGAGTGCTCTGAAACCTGCATAACGGGGTTCTCTAGGAAAAATGGAGATTAAGCCATGTTCCATCAACAGTCTGAGGACAGGATCAGAGGACATGGGCTTCAGTTACACCAGGAGAGATTTCGATTGGACAGAAGAAGCGTCTGACCATCCCAGTGGTGAAATACTGGAATAATTGACTATGGAATTACTTTCCATCCAGATCTTTTTTAAAATAGGCATCCACCTGCCCTAGATGATTTACCCATTCTTACTCAGAAGAAGGTGGCTGGACAGAATGACCTCGCAAAGTCCCTTCCATCTTTATTATGCTGCTATTTATTCAGTCAGTCTGTCAGTCGTATTTATTGAGCACTTACTTTGTGCAGAGCACTGTGCTAAGCACTTGAGAGTACTATACAACACTGAGATACATTCCCTGCCCACAGCGAACTTCCAGTCTAGAGGGGGAGGCACACATTAAAATAAATAAATTACAAATATGTACATAAACGCCATGGGGCTAGAAGGGGGCGTTAGTTCTTACTGAACTAAGAAGCTGAAGAGTAGCCATCAAAGAACAGAAGTTCTCTGCACGTACAGTTGGGAAATTACCCAGGGAAATGGGAGGGAGGCCATCAAGTGAGGGTAAGCCTCCTAGCTAGTCATCCGATGCATTCTTCCCCTCTATTCCCTCACACTTAGTTTGCAATGCTATTCATCCACACTAATGAGATGGAGACACTGCCTAATACGTGGTCTCATTTCAGTCCTTCCTCTCACTCACCATCAGCTAGGGCCATCTCCTGCCCAATTCGGCAGAAGTACAGGAAGCTGCCATAGAGATGACAGATTGGCTGCCAGTTTGCTCCCCCCACTCAGTCGCACCTCAGCGGCATGAGGCATCATTTCCTCTGAACGATGTGTCCCATTCCCCCCGTTCAGATACACTTAGGAATGGGTTTACATTATTCTGTAGCTTTTCCACAGCCCAGTCTTCCCATCCACCGCAGGGGAGATTTGGACACACTTTGATGCCTGGATTAATAAATTCATGGGTTTTGTTCTCCTCTCCCCACACTTCTTCCTTCATTTTCAGTCTTCTACCCTCCTCAACGAGGATCAGTATCCAGGGCTCTGGCAATTCCCTCTCCCTCATGGGTGCAGAGAACTGTACTCAACCCTTGGGAGAGTACGATATAACAATAAGCAGACACATTCCCTGCCCAAAACGAGCTTACAGTCTAGAAAGGGAGACAGACTTGGATATAAATAAATGAATTACAGATTATGTACGCAAGTGTCGTGGGGCTGGGGGAGCGGTGAATAAAGGGAGCGAGTCAGGGTGATGCAGAAGGGACTGGGAGAAGAGGAGAGGAGGATTTTGTCAGGGAAGGCCTCTTGGAGATGTGCCTTCTAAACTGTCAGCTCACAGGCAGGGAACGTGCCTGCCAACTCTGTTGTGTTGTACTTTTCCAAGTGTTTAGTACAATCCTCTGTACACAGTAAGCATTCAATATCACTGATTGCGAATTAATAAAAGGTAAGAGCAGCTCCCAAGCTACTTCCAAAGAGGCTGAAGCAGGGGAGAGGACAGAGGAATGGATATCCTGGACCCCTTTCAGATCTGAGTACTCTCTGCTCCATCAAATACTCCATTCCTCATTACATCAAGCAGAAACTCCCAACCTTGGGCTTTAAGGCTCTCAATTAACTTTTCTCTCTCCTCTTTCAGTCTCTTCTCCCAGATAAACCCCAGTTTCCACTCTTCAATCCTCTTAGGTTACTCTCTTTACTGTGCCTTGTTATATTTCCTCCCTGCTGTTCTCAGGCTCATGCCTCTCCCCCTCCCTGGAATTTCCTCCCACTACAAATCCAACAGACCACAGGGATCCCCATTTTTAAAATCCTCCTCTAATCCTATCCCTTCCAGGAGATCTTCCCCAATACATTTCTAATCTCCCAGTGCTGTATCCCTCTGTACCAGCTCAGCACTTCTGGGTCAGATGCACACTTGTGTACACGTAACCTCCTTAGCAGTTGTGTGCCTATCTTACGTACCCTCCTATTTACGAACTAATTCCTGGGCATTTTCTCTTATTTGTCTTCATTCTCTCTGAAAAATGTTTTAGTATCGATCTCCCCCACTTGACTGTAAACTCCTCACGCTAAGGGATCATGTCTGCTAGCCATGTTAAGTTTAGTACAGAGCACTGTCCAAATCGCTGCCATTTGTCTGCTGCGTGACCTTGGACAAGTCACTTAACCTCTCTGTGTCTTAGTTTTCTCATCTGTGAAATGAGAATTAAGACCGTAGAGCGCTATGTGGGTTATTAACAGTGTCCAGACTGATTACCCAGTGCTTAGTACAGTGTCTGGCACATAGTAAGTGCTCAACAAATAACATGAAAACCCCTCAATAATACCGATGGATTGATTGATAGTAGCCTCTGAGAGTATAAGGAACTGAAGAGCAGATAACTGCGGGAGGGACACCCAGTCCATATTTTGCCCTTTTCATTCATTCAATAGTATTTATTGAGCGCTTACTATGTGCAGAGCGCTGTACGAAGCACTTGGAATGAACGAGTCGGCAACAGATAGAGACGGTCCCTGCCGTCTGACGGGCTCACGGTCCGATCGGGGGAGACGGACGGACGAGAACGATGGCGATGAATAGAGTCGAGGGGAAGAACGTCTCGTAAAAACCGATGGCGACTAAATAGAATCGAGGCCATGTACATTTCATTAACAAAATAAATAGGGTAATGAAAATATATACAGTCGAGCGGACGAGTACGGTGCCGAGGGGATGGGAAGGGAGAGGGGGAGGAGCGGAGGGAGATGGGGGGAAAAGAGGGTTAAGCGGCGGAGAGGTGAAGGGGGGGCGGTGGTAGAGGGAGTAGAGGGAGAAGGGGAGCTCAGTCTGGGAAGGCCTCTTGGAGGAGGTGAGTTTTAAGTAGGCCCTTCTTCCTCAACTGTGAGAATGTTCTCCTTTCAGAGCTGATCAGCAATGGGGTGCCGGGGGAGGGGAGTTGATACTGATCATTTCTGCAATTTAATATACCTGTGTTTTATTATATCCATAATTTCTAAATGTTAATATCCGCCTCCCCATCTAGACTGTAAGATCAGTGTGGGCAGGGAATGTCTCTACCGACTCGGTTGTATTGTACTCTTCCAAGCACTTAGCACAGGGTTTTGCACACAGTAAGCGCTCAATAAATATCATTGATTGATTGATCCTCACCAAAAGGATACAAATGGATCCTCTTGGCTTCCATCACTGACCATCCAGTGACCCCACGTGAGTCTCCTCTCACACTGAGTGTAAGCAAGGTGTGTGTTCCAGATCACATATGTGCCAGACCACTGCTGGTTAAAATAGTGCTCTGGTTGAGCGAGACCTCTCTTCTCTTCTGTGCCTGTGAGGGAATGTCTTCTAAACCAGCAGACCTAGAGAAATTCCACTTGTTCAGTGCAGTGCAGTAGAACATCTCTTCTTCCTAACCTGAAGCTTCGCCCGACTGGGAGGCTTACAGTCTTAAGCACCGTTTTAAAAATGAGGTGAGACACAGAGAAGTGAAGTGACTTCCCCAAGGTCGCACAGCAGTCAAGTGGCCGATCTGGGATTCAAACCCAGGTGCTTCTGACTCCAGGCTCGTGCTCTATGCGTGGATTGGGAGGAGTAGGTCACTTTCCAGCAAAGGTTATACTCTCCAGGTGCCCAGATGAAGCCCTGTCGATGCTTTCCGGATTTTTCCTGTCCGAGGCAATCAGTGTAAACTCGCCCTCCAAGCTGTAAGCTCATCGTGGGAAGGGAATGTGTTCATTGTTGCATTGTACTCTCCCCAGCACTTGGTACAGTGCTCTGCACACAGTAAGAGCTCAATAAATACCACTGAATGAATAGAATAAATGAATGAATAGTGACGGCCCTGCTCTCTGCGTTTACATGGGCATGAGTAGGGGTGGAGAGGGGCTGAGGGATGACCAGATGAAGCCACGACCCTTTCCTTTTTTTGAACCTTATGCATAATGGGCCTCAGGACCCTTACTTAGCCTTGCCTCCCCGCGTCCCAGTTTGGGGCTGGATCGCCCAGCTCCCGTAGTCCCTGCTCTTCCCTGAATGAATCTTGGAAAAGACGAGAGCGAATCTTCACCTAATCTATTTATTTTTCAGTAGTAAGTGCTCGTGCGCAACCGGGCAGAAAAGAGACCAGAAACGATCCTTGCTCATTTCCTTCTGAGAAGACCAAAGACTCTGAGCTTTGCTTAGTGGTTAACGGTTCTAGTCTCCCTAATCACTCACGGAACTGAAATCTTCTAAAATGGGTGTACGATTATGACGACGATTATTCAACATTTAATTGAGCGTCAATAGTGAGCTAGGTACCCGTAGGCCCTATTCCTACCCAGTGGGCTAACTATCTAAATTAGACAGAGAAAGGCAGGTGCTTATAATAGATGTTTGTATTACTTATCCTCACACTAGAGTGGTACGTTAAAGCCCCTCTGTAATCTCGGCGCACAATTCTGCTGTGACAGTTCGTGCTTCAACTAATGAATAACTGTGCTAATAACAATTAGAATAATAAATTGGCCTTTTATTACATCATTCATCGGAGGATTTCGGAACACTTTGCAAACATCAATTAGCGATTAAGACCCAGCGCATTCCTGTCAGGGAATGCTCTCTCATTAAGCACACTGTGCAGTGGGAGGTACAGAAATTAAGAGATTTTTCAAGGCTCTGGAGGAGCCAGGATTGTGAACTTGAAGGTCTTACTCCCCGGTCGCTTCTAGAAAGTGGGGAATGGGGAATCAGAAAGCTGTTGTCGGCTGTCTCTGAATTTCTGCCATCGAGGAAAGACCTTGGAAATCTGTTCAGCAGACCAGGTTTTCCTTGTTGAATAATCGATCGCACTGGTAGAATTCCAGCAATACTGTCTTTAATAGTCCTGGTCGTCTTTATTAACTATAGTAACCGAAGCATGCAGATGCAAACACAACCAACACACTGGGTCCTGTCTACTTAGATTAATTTGAGTCGGACATCAGCACAAGCTCAGATGAAATCAGTTCTGGTGCCATTTATTCCCTTTCCTTTAACTATTGCCGGTCCTCTTTTTTAGATGGGAACTGAATTGCTACTGCTTCCACAGCATTTTACAGTTAGTTAGAGATTGCAATGCCGATTTTGTACTGTCGCCTGCAGAAAAGCATTCTTCACTCACTGTTCCCAAATGATGAACCTGCCATGTTAAATGGCTCTAATAATTTTGGACAGAAAAGCGACTCAGCACAAACGCCAGGGTAGCTTGGTATTCCGACCGCTTCGAACAGCACTGGCTTCCAGATTTCTTGAGCTCCATTTACAAGTCAAAATAGAATATATATATATTTTTTTTTATCACAATCTGCTCAGCCTGGTTCCTGGAAATAAAGCTGTGCTCTATCAGCCTCCATATCAGTGCGAGCAATAAAGATTCTGAAATCTGACCTTAGCCGACCAACCCAGTTGATGATACACATGATGAAATTTGAAGGCCGCCTGCTCTAATGAAACCGTATTACCGCTGCAGTGTTAGCCGTGGGATGAGTGAATGGAAGAGCTAAGCAGATATGGCTATATGGATGATGGCGTTGATAGAGTGGGTCACTTCATCAGAGTTCATGCCATTCTTATGATGTGCCTAGCATATAAGGGGCAGGAAAGAAGGCCTATCCCACAGTATCCCAAATGAATCCATGTCGATGGTATTTATCGAGCATTTTACCGTGTGCGATCTATAACAAGCTGGCAACCAGCTGTGGAACGGACTTCAGTCATCTTCAAAATGACTCCCAACCATCTCTTAAGGCTTGTGGCCAAGTTCTCAAAGGAGCCAGTCGTTCCCCCGACTGGGGAATATACCTGTTTTGGTATGAAATGGAGCAATGTTGGAAAAGGTCAGAATAATTTGGCCCTCGGGAGGGCGAGGTAGGTTGGGGAAGTAGATTTCTGTGTTTACACACTGTTTTTCAGGATGCAGGAAAGGGGAGATACTATACTATATATACTATATGCTATGCTATTAATCAGACTAGAATAGAACCAACTTATCCATCCAATAATTAACCAGAACATTTATTGCTTTTGTTGACAGGAGACCAAAATCAACTGCGTCCGACTGGCAACGAAAGGTATGTTGGAATGTCTTCCTTCCTGTCATTGAAGAACGGTGACTAGTAGAGGAAAAAGTGATATTAGTGACAGAGTTTAATTTTCATTGCGGTCCTCGGTCATGGGCCGTGTTTTACTCCACCTTGGTTTATCCGTGCCGTGCTGACCAATGCCGAAGGACAGACATACCTTATTTTCAGTGGCATGATTTGTATTTAAACTGCCCAGAAAAAGAGATCAGAACAAAGAAGCAGCGTGGCCTAGTGGAAGGAGCATGGGCCTGGGAATCAGAGGACCCGGGTTCTAATTCGAACTCCGCCACTTGCCTGCTGGGTGGCCTTGGGCAAGTCAATTCACTTGTCTTTGCCTCAGTTTCCTCAACGGTAAAATGGGGATGCATTACCTACCTGCTCTCCTTCCTATTTAGTCTGTGAGCCTGACGTGGAACGTAGACCCTATCAGACTGATTAACTTGTATTTACCCCAGAGTTTAGAACAAGTGCTTGACACATAGTAAGCACTTAAGAAATATTAGTAAAAAGGCATGGGTCACCTCTAGCCGAGAGTTGTCCTTTATCTGCAGTAAATTATTGTAGCTCTTGAGAAAATCTGATGATGATAAAAGACGTTTTTACCATATAATGAGGGAATGCAGGACTCGTAACTTTATCCTTTCCAGGAAAGACTCATAATGGTACGCAAATAATATTGACACAGATTATACGACTTCCCGTGAGAAACATAACGTCCACCATAAAAGAAAAAACACTCAGAGGTGCGGTTGAATTTTGGGCGTCCACTTTACGCAAGACAAAGCAATAATACTCTGGGAAAGTAAAATGGCCTTAGTGCACATGCCAATCCGCTCTGCAGTCTGATGAAATTATAAGGGTTTAGGGAACATCTGCCAAAAGCTTGTAGGGTAATGTATGATGAGGCATACTCACCCTACATTTCATCAACAGGACGGCTCTCTAATTTTTCTCACTCTTGCTATCATTTCACTTCCCATGTGATTATCCTCTCTTCCCCGTTTTCTTATCTGGATTAGCTGTTCACCCACTTATCCAACCAGACTGTTTTTTTCCTTTTACAAATATCACTTCTTTGGTTTTTGATTCCCCTCATTTTTGGACTCCTTCCACATTCTCGTCTGTTGATTCTCCTTATCCTCTGAGATTCCACTGATTTTGACACCGCAGCAACACATCTGATTCTAGAATAGAAAACTGTACTAGGAATTCATATTGGGATGATTTCTCCTTCAGTACAGTTCCTAACACATTGTGGATATCCGGGAAATATGTGGATAGAACATGGGGCTGGGGGTTAGAAGCACCTGGTTCTAATACTCTCAGCTTCCTTCGACACTGTCGACCAGCCCCTTCTGGAGACTTTATCCAACCCCAGCTTGACTGGAGTTTTCCTCTCCTGCTTCTCCTATCTTTCTGGTGCTCCTTCTCAGTCTCTTTCGCAGTTTCCTCCACTGCCTCCCGCCCCATAACTGTGGGTGTCCCTCAAGGTTCAGTTGTGGATTCCCTTCTACTCTCCATCTACACACACTCCATTGGAGACCTCATTCACTTCCATGGCTTCAATTATCACCTCTATAATAATAATAATAATAATGTTGGTATTTGTTAAGCGCTTACTATGTGCAGAGCACTGTTCTAAGCGCTGGGGTAGACACAGGGGAATCGAGTTGTCCCACATGGGGCTCACAGTCTCAATCCCCATTTTACAGATGAGGAAACTGCGGCACAGAGAAGTGAAGTGACTTTCCCACAGTCACACAGCTGACAAGTGGCCGAGCCGGGATTCGAACCCATGACCTCTGACTCCAAAGCCCGGGCTCTTTCCACTGAGCCACGCTGCTTCTCTATGCAGATGGTTCCCAAATCTACATCTCCAGGCCTGATCTCTCTCCCTCTCTGGAGCCTCACATTTCCTCCTGCCTTCAAGACATCTCTGCCTGGATGTCCTGATGTCACCTCACACCGAATATGTCCAAAACAGAACTTCTTATCTTCCTACCCAAACCCTGTCGTCCTCCTGACTTTCCCATCACTTTAGACAGCACCACCATCGCTCCTGTCTCACGAGCCCTTTACCTTGACGTTAGCCTATATTTATCTTTCTCATTCAACCCACATATTCAGTGTCACCAAATCCTGTCAGTTCAACCTTCACGGCATCCCTTAAACCCTCACTTTTCCTCTTCATCCAAACCGCTCCCATGCTAATCCAAGTCTTCCTTGATCACTCTATCAGCATCCTTCCTGATCTCCCTCCCTCCTGTCTCTCCCCTCTCCGGGAGATACTTCACTTCCCCCCCACAGATCATTTTTCTACAGAAATGTTCAGGCCATGTTTCCCCGACTCCTCGTGAACCTCCAGTGGTTGCCCATCTACCTCCGCTTCAAATAGTAACTCCTTACCATTGGTTTTAAGATGCTCAGTCACCTTGCCCCCTCCTAGATCTCATTTATCTTGCCACTTCCAGCTGTTCACTTTCCAACGGTTTCTATCCTCACTGTTTACAAACGTGCTCCCCTATCCTAAAAAAAAACCCTCTCTTGACCCCCTGGGTCCTTCCAGCTATTGCTCTATCTCCCTCCTATCATTTCTCTCCAATCCTATTGAGACAGTTGTTTATATCCTCTGCCTCCACTTCTTTCCTGCAATTCTCGCCTAGGTCACCTCCAATCTGACGTCCACCCGCTTCACTCCACAGAAACAGTCCTTCTTTTCACCAAATATGATGGCCTCTATTCCATCCTAATCCTCCTAGACTACTCAGCCACCTTGGGAACCGAAGGCCACCCCCTTCTCCTTCGAAACCTTATCCAACCTTGGCTTCACTGACGCTGTCCTTTCTTGGTTCTCCTCCTAGCTCTGTGACCGCTCCTTCTCGGTCTCTGTTGTTGGCTCCTCTTCTGCCTCCCACCATCTCATAGTAGAGTTCCTTCAAGTCTCAGTTCTAGGTCCTCTTCTATTTTCCATCTACACCCAGTCCCTTGGAGAACTCATTCACTCCAATGGCTTCGATTACCATCTCTCTGCACATGATTCCCAAATCTTCATCTCTTGCCCTGACCTCTGTCTTTCCTTGGAATCTCACAACTCCTCCCGCCTTCAAGATATCTCCGCTGGATGTCCTGCCAACACCTCAAGTTAAACATATCCAAAATGGAACTTCTTATTCTCCTACCCAAATCCTGTCCTCCCCCTGTCTTTCCCATCGCTGTAGATGACACCACTATCCACCCTATCTCCAAGCCCCTAACCTTGGCATTGTTCTCGACTCATCTCTCTTGTTCCACCCACATATTCATTGTCACCAAATCCTATCACTCTTATTTTGTGGTATTTGTTAAGCGCTTTCTATGTACCAGGCACTGTACTAAGCGCTAGGGGAGATACAAGCAAATAGGGTTGGACACAATCCCTGTCCCACCTGGGGCTCCCAGTCTCAATTCCCATTTTACAGATGAGGTAACTGAGGCACGGAGAAATGAAGTGACTTACCCAAGGTCACACACCAGAAAAGTGGTGGAGTCAGGATTAGATCCCAGGCCCTCTGACCCCCAGATCCATGCTGAATCCACTACACCAAGCTGTTTGTTGCGCAGTTCTATCTGCACAACATTGCTAAGAGCCACTCTTTTCTCTCCATCCAAGCTACTACCAGGCTGATCCAGGCACCTATCCTATCCCTTTCACTACCGCATCTGGCTCCTCGCTGACCTCCGGGCCTCCTGTGTCTCCCCACTCCACTTCATACTTCGCTTTGCTTCACAGAGATCATTTGTCAACAAAAATATACAGCCCATGTCTCCCTACTCCACTAGATTCCCCAGTGACCATCCATCCACTTCCACATCAAACAGAAACTCCTTACCATTGTCTTTAAAGCAGTCACACAGCTCATCCTATCCTACCTCCCATCCTACCTCACCTGACTGATCTCCTACTAACTCCCAGTCTGCAAGCTCCACTCCTCTAGTGCCAGTTTACTCACTGTGACCTGATCTTGTCTATGTCACCACCGCCTCCTCTCCCATGTCCTCCCCCTCGCCTGGAACTCCCTACCCTCCATATATGCCAGACCACCACTCTCTCCACCTTCAAAGCATTATTAAGGTCACATCTCCTCCAAGGGGTCTTCCCCAATTAAGCTATCATTTCCCAGGCTTCCTCTCCCTTCTGCATTGCTTATGCGCGTGGATCGCTGATCTTTGGCCATTTGATATTCACCCCACTCAAACCCACAGCACCCATGTATGTATCTTTAAAATATATGTTATAAATCATTTATCATATAAATGTCTGCCTCCCCCTTTAGACCGTAAGCTTCTTATAGGCACGGAGTGTATCTTCTAATTCTGTTGTATGTCCTCTCCCAAGGGCTTAGTACAATGCTCTGCACATAGTAACCTCTCAATGAATATCAATGATGGATTGATTGATTGGTGCACATTTTATGTTAGATCAGAACAGCCAGTTCAATGAGGTGCTAGGCTCCAGCTAGAGCAAATTCATTCCAGCTCCTTAAAGCGGTATGGCGGAACTGTGAGATAGCATTATTGGTGCGGCACCCTTCTTCTGAGACACAGTTAGTATTTCTGAAGTCACGTGGGAATCCCCAACATAATAGGAGGACAAAGAGAATTTTACCCGCCACACTCGTGTGGGTTAAAGAACCATCCCCATCTCAAAATGACCCCATCCTCGGAGTCAGACTGAAGAAGCCTGGCCACGTGAAAATACACAGTTATGCTACTTGCACCTGTTTATCCAAAGTGTGTGTGTGTATGTTTTTTAATGATATTAAGAGGCAAGAGCTTTTGGAAGACTTTAAAAATTAAGCTTTCTTCTTCGATGTGTGGATCCCCAGTACCCCGTGTTCTCTTTTCTCCTCACAAAACATATCTGGCCTCGATCATGTTCGTAATATCAAAACTGTCATCCAAGTCCCGATGATAGAATGTGTATTACAAGAGCAAGAGGCAAAAAAGAGCCACAGCTGGGTTCCTAGCTCCTATATTGAGTTTGCAATCTTGACAGTTGGAAAAATCATCTTTGATTTGATTTGTAAACTGAGCAAAGTCTTTGAGAGAACCACAGGAGGTCAGTTTTCAAGTTGCTTTGTTGACTACAACTACTCTTTCATCTGGCAAATACTATCACTAGTTCTCCCATTAAAAGAGCCCCCCTTCGAAGAGCTGAATGCCAGATTCAAGGATAATTAAGCAATAAGATGTGCCAGCAGAGTGACATCGGAAATTATCATATCGTTGGGTGGTGTGGAGAACTTAAAGCCGAAATGAAATTATCTCAATCCCTCAAGACGTGCTCTGGACGGTTCCATTTGCATGGTGCAAAGAAGGAATGAGAATTTTCCTTTTTAACTGTAGTTCGTTAGGTTTTTTTTTTAATAAATGGAAACCTGAGAAAGTTGATCATGAGTTAATCCCCCCCCCCCAGCCAACGCACACTTGTGTTGTGCCCCTTCTCGTGTGACCTGTTCACTATTGAAACGAAGAAAAGATTACTCAGGTTTTGATCTTTCTCAAACTTCTCTGGCAACTGAATTTTACCTTCTCATTCCCCAAAGGATGCATTCATTAATGCAGCCATAACTCTGCCCTTAACTGTGTACTTATTTTGTGAGGCCTTGGGGACAGGGACAGCGCATGTGTTCTTTCCCCGTGCTTAGCATAGTGCTTTGCATACAGTAAGTGCATAATAGACTATCATTACTACTGTCCTGAAAGAGCATTGTGGATAATAACCCTGGATAATACAACCAGAAAGCTCCGCCCAGGCTTCTAACCTCTTTCCAAAAGTTCTGAAGAAAGTTTGAAGCTCTCCAGAAATTCTCTTTTTTGCACTTCTATTTTAGGCAGTTCCAATGTCCTCTCTTACCCCTAAGTGTCTCTCCACATGCAAGTTGGTTAATATTCTTTGGTAAACACACACTTTCCTTTAACATTGCAGTTGCCCTTTAAAAATAAGATGCTGATGAAATTCCAATCCACTTGCTCTCTGACATAGAGGGCTGCCTAGAAGCGCTGCCAATTAGATTCCTTAATGACATTGGTGGTGTTTCCTCTATTCTCATTTGAGCCATCCTCCTGGCATTAAAACCCTCTCTTCCCAGATACAGGCTAATTTAGACATTTTATGGTAGAGAACCTTGGCCTCTTTCTGAGCAAGGGCAAGAGATGACTTGTATTTTCACTGTGTTAAGTGACTACCCACTCTCAGAGGAAACTGAGTCAGAGGCTCATCGGTGGTCCTTTTTCTTTTTAAGAGGAACTTCTACAATGAGAGCAAATTGCAATTTGAGCGTCGTGTAGCACATTTTCATTTTTTTTTCCTTTTGTTTTCTTTTCTTCTCTTGTGCATGCTGCCCGGGAACTGTTTTCCTTGTCCTTAGCAGTCCTGGGTAGACCGCAGGTGACCACGTGCTCCCCATCCCTCTTGACCACAGGTGACTATCCGTCCAGGAGAGGAGAGCTCAGGATTTCCCAGCATTCCGACATCTTCCTTCCCTCTGGGTTCACATGTTCTGTGCATGAGAGACTCCCTGTGCAGTTTCTCTGTCATTGTTTTCAAAGAAGTGTTTGCTCTGAATGTGTCCTCTTCACCCGGCTCCTGATGCTTACTTTCTCACCTGGATAGGGCACTGAAAAAATCCCTGGGAATTAGAGGGTGATTTCCCACTGGATCATTTTTAATTATCAAATCTGTCCCCGTTCACGACGACTGCTGCTGATTCCCAAAGCATGATTCTGCATGGCATGTTTCTGCATAAGTGTCCACATCAGCTCAGAAGACCTCATCCTCTCCATAATGAGCATGTGGAGTGGTTTGTAATCCAACAGCCATGGCAATGGTAATTGGAAGGTCATCTGGGCTCCCGACTCTACCCAGCGTAGCTCTCTTGTCTGTTGTTTTTGAGGTCACAGTGTTTCATTTCCTCCTCTATCCCATCCTGTCCATCCTTCCTCTAGAAACTGGATGATCGCCTCCTGGCCTGGGCATCTGGTTCTCTGGTTTCCTCCATCTGGGTGGTCAGAACTCCGTACTGGAGGATGGCACGTAATGGTGCCAAGGGTTTAGCACTGTACTCTCCCAAGCACTTAGGACGGTGCTTTGCGAACACGGTAAGCGCTCAATGAATACGATTGAATGAATGAATGAAGTGTATCAGCCACATGTTTAAAAGGGAAAACAGCTCCTTTAGCTTGATAGATTTTGAAATGTTCTTTGTTTGGCATGCACTTGTTGCCAAAGAATCCTTAATCCCGAGGGTGATGATAAAGGGCCCTGTGGGCAACTGTGCAATCACGATGTGCTCAAATGGATCTCCCACCCAGAGAGTGACCAGTATAATATCGAAGGAAGCATGTGGCAGAAATGATGCCAATAGAAAATATAACAGGAAAAGCCTAGTCTTTGCATTACCTTGCTGCATGAGAAATTATTCTTCTACCCGTCCTTGTTCCTCTTCTCCCCACCCCCACCCCCATTTATGGCTGCTCCATTGTTTTATGAAATATATTCCAGTTGGGTAGACAGATAATGTATTCCTTAAACAGGTCTAATCCCAAATCAAGCCTATCTGTTGCTGCCTTTTGCCTTTTGATGCGATGAATGTGATTCTTCTGACAGGTTTATTTCATTGTGTTGTATTTATTTTCAAGTAATTCTCTGCATTGCTTTACATATTAGGTGTATGGAAACGTTTCTTTTCAACAGGTTGTCCCCCTTCTAAGGGTATTTTAAAAATGTGATCCCCACAGTAGTAGTAATACCAGAAATAAAGGAAAATAATATACACCATCTTGACAGGTATTTCTGAAGGAAAATAAGCATCACTTCTTACTTGTGAGAGTCAAGACTGGAACAAGGTCTCATGGCTTAGAACTGGGAATCCTGCCCTCACCGGACCTGAAGTATTGGTTGTGTTTGACACGGTGTTTGACACATAGGAAGCGATTAACAAGTACCATAATTATTATTATTATTAATGAAAATGACCTATTAATTAGTTTTCATCGACGGAGTCTTCAGCTCAATCAATTTGCCACCGAAATAAGAGCCTCCGAGTTCCCATCAAACTCAAGTTAGAGGACGATTCCTTGCTCAGAACCACCCTGCGGACAGACAGCCTGAACTCAGCAGGCGTCTCTCAGAAAGCTGGCTAGGAGAGAGGACGCAATAATAACGATAACAATAATAACCACAGTAACGATAATAATTGGTATTCATTAGGCACTTCCTATGTGTCAAACACTCCGCTAAGCACTGGGGTAGATACAAGATAACAAGGTCAGCCACAGTCCCTGTGCCACATGGGGTTCACAGTCTAACTAGCATTTATGTACAAATTTTTAAATTATAGAAGTTATTTATATTAATGCCTGCCTCCCCCCTCTAGATTGTAAACTCACAATGGGCAGGGAGCGTGCCCATCAGTTATGCTGTATTGTGCTCTCTCTCCCAAGGACTTAGTACCGTGTTCTGCACACAGTCAGTGCTCAATCAGTACCGTTGATAATAATGATACTTCTGGTACTTGTTAATCGCTTCTTACGTGTCAAACACTGTTCTGATCGCTGTGGTCGTGCAAGTTAATCGGATTGGACGCAGTCCCTGGCCCACACTGGGCTTCCAATCTTAATCCCCATTTTTTACGGATGAGGTAAATGAGGCACAGAGAAGATGTGACTTGCCCAAGGTCACACAGCAGACACGTGGCATAGATCACGGGAATAGAACCCATGATCTTCTGAGTCCCGGGCCTTTGCTCTATCCACTGTGCTATGCTGCTCTGAGAATGGCATTTGTTAAGCGCTTACTATGTGCCAGGCACCGTACTAAGCACTGGGGTAGATACAAGCAACTGAGAGAAGGACAGGTATTTAATCTCCATTTTTCAGATGAGGAAACTGAGCCAATTCACCCCGGCCTTGTGGCCTAAGCATGAATCTTGAGAACCTGTGCGACGCCAAGACAGACATTTTGAGTGTGTAGAAACTCTCTGTGCTACGAGTGTAAGTCTAAGTAGAATAGATCATCTGTGAAGTGAAGCGGATCGTTTTCTTGATGAAAAATTCCCGAGTCCGGGTTTTTGGGATGGGGAGGGAGGTTGGTGGGTTGATCCGTAAGAGATGGAGAGGGAGCACTTCACTCTTCCGGGATCCCTCCAGCTTTCCCAGGATAGGAGTCTTCTCTCCGTGTCCCGTCCTCTCTCGCCTCTTCTACTTCTCTGTACCTCCCCATCGGTCATTCAGTGGTATTTATTGAGTGCTCAGTCTGTGCAGACTACTGTATCGAGTGTTTGGGAATTACACTAAAAGCGTGTATACACAATCCTTGCCCTCCAAGCGGGCACTAAGAAGTGAAAGGCAGATATTAAAGTTAATTACGAGTAATGGAAAGTCACAGAGATTAAAGATCTCGGTGCTGTAAGGTGAGATCTGTATATATCTGTAATTTATTTAACTTCCCCTCTAGACTGTGAGCTCAGTGTGGGTAGGAATGTGTCTGTTGTTATATTGTACTCTCCCAAGTGCTTAGTACAGTACTTTGTACACAGGAAGGAGCGTGGCTCAGTGGAAAGAGCACGGGCTTTGGCGTCAGAGGTCATGAGTTCGAATCCCGGCTCGGCCACTTGTCAGCTCTGTGACTTTGGGCAAGTCACTTCACTTCTCGGTGCCTCGGTTACCTCATCTGGAAAATGGGGATTAAGACTGTGAGCCCCACGTGGGACAACCTGATTCCCCCGTGTCTACCCCAGCGCTTAGAACGGTGCTCGGCACATAGTAAGCGCTTAACAAATACCAACATAATTAGTAAGCATTCAGGAAGTACGACTGAATGAATGACTGAAAGTGCTTGGGAGAGGAAGGCCCAAGAATAGAGTCAATCAATCAATGATATTCATCGAGTGTTTACTATGTGTGGAGCATTATACTAGCACTTGGGATAGAGCTGGAAGATAAGATCTCTGCCGTCAAGGAGCTTACAGTGCAATGAGATGCAATAGGGGGTGAAATAGGGTAGGAGGTAAGATATTAAAATAATAATAATAATAATAACAGTATTTGTTAAGTGCTTACGATGTGCTAAGCACTGTTCTCAGCGCTGGGGTAGATACAAGGTGATCAGGTTGCCCCACGTGGGGCTCACAGTCTTAATGCCCATTTTACAGGTGAGGGAGCTGAGGCACAGAGAAGTTAGGTGATTTACGCCAAGTCACACATCTGACAAGTGGCGGAGCCGGGATTGGAACCTACGACCTCTGACTCACAAGCCCGTGCTCTCTCCACTGAGCCACGCTGCTTAGTTTCCTGGAGGAGTCGTGATCTCCCCTAGCTTGTGCCCCTATCTCTCTTTCGCCATCGCACCTCCCACCTTCTGCTGGAGCATAAGAATCTAGATCCAGTAGGGAAACAGCGCTGGACAAAGCCCGGAACTGGGAGTCAAAGGACCTGGGTGTGACCGTATGATCTTGGGCAGTCACTCAACTTCTCTGCGCCTCAATTTCCCACTCTGAAAAATGGGGATTCAATACATGTTCGGTGCCCTACTTAGACAGTGAGCCCCATGTGGGAAAGGAACTGTGCCCAATCTCATTAACTCGCATCTAACCCAGCACTTGACACATAATAAGTGCTTAATAAATACCATAAAAAATAAATTGGATCCTTCTGGCAGTCGGTGTGTAAGGGACAGGGTCTGGTGCATATTTGTTAAAGCAACCTGACCTGCTGAATCTGAGGCAAACTGTGGGTAAACTTTCTTGGTCCTGGAGTTTCACTGGTCTAGTGACTTGTCACCCCTACAGAGCCTACAGGAAGCAACCCTTCAACAAGATATTACAAACCACCAATTCCCTCTATCTCTGAGCTCTTAAGAATGTTGGCATTAATATATTACCATTGCCCACGTCCTTAAATAGAGCTTCCAAAGATATGACAGACCCAAGGTTATTAATACATTAAAGCTCTCATTTTCCTTAAATAGGTTTTCCAATGGGCCCATATTCAGAAACAGACAGGATTATTATTAATACATTAGAACTTTGAATCTCCTTAGGGAAGCTATGTCTAAAATACTCCATAATGGCAATTGAAAGTGTAAAAGAAACGCAGGTGAACATGGGAGAGGGAAAATAAACTATATCGACTCACCTCATCCTCTGAGGAGAGCTCTGGGTCGGTTGGTGGGATGGCGGCCGGAAGGGGAGGAGGAAAGGGAAGGGAGAGATGTGCGTTCATCTAAAGACCCACGGCTAGAGCTATTCGCTCGATGGTATTTATCGAGCACTTATCGGCTGCAGACCACTGTACTAAGCGCTTGGGAAAGTACAATACGAGTCAGTAGAAACGATCTTCTCTTAGACTGTAAGCCTCTGGAGGGACAGGTTCCGTGTCTAATTCCCATTTGTATGATTTTTCTCCCAGAGCTCAGTCTAACACTCTGCACGCAGTGAGCGCTTAATAAATGCTCTTACTTCTACTGGCCACGAGTAGCTATTGTGCATCAGCCCATTAGAAGGACCTCAAAGAGGGCATGGTGAGGGAACGGGGTTGCCTAGTGTGGTGTGGGGGGGTTGAGGGTGAGACATCCGTCTCCCCCGATTAGACTGTAGGCCGTCAAAGGGCAGGAGGTGTCTCTCTCTGTTACCGATTTGTACATTCCAAGCCCTTAGTACAGTGCTCTGCACATAGTAAGCGCTCAATAAATACTATTGAATGAATGAATGAAAAGGTGAGGGGCTGGAGGTGGGATACAGTAGGAGCCAGTAAAGCTTCCCTGTAACTCCTTAAAGAGACTCTCTGGCTCCAGCACCAAATTTTCCCCAAGTTCATTTTAGGGGATTCCCCAGGCATGAGCTTCTGCTTCCTGCAACCATCCAGCAGGGAATTGGGAAATTGGAGAGGAGCAGAGGGAAGGTCTCCCCTTTGGACCCCAGGAAAATCCTCACAACTGAGCTGATTGGATTTGACTTCCCTCTTGTGGAGTTTTCTCCTTAGGTCTGGATCAGTGTCTGAGGAAAGAGCATTTAAGGTCCAGTTCTCAAACCCTGTGTAGATGTCAACGAGCCGCAGTGTGGCCTAGTGGAAAGAGCAAGGGCCCGGGAGTCAGAGGACCTGGGTTCCAATCCCAATTCTGCTACACGTCCGCGGTGTGACCTCGGGCAAGTCACTTTGGTTCTCTGGGCCTCAGTTACTTCATCTGTAAAATGCAAATGAAGACTGAGAGCCCCAAGGGCTTTGTCTTAACTGACTACCTTGAATCTAACCCACCGCTTAGAACAGTGTTTGGTACATAGAAAGCACTTAACAAACAGCGCAGTTAAGTGTTAACAGTTGTGGCTGTTGCCACTGTTTTTTAGATCACGTTTCTCATGGATTATTTTCTTCAATTATAGGCTGCAAGGACTAGGGTCGCTATTACAGTCCAGACATTTTTTCTGCCATCAGACTGAACACTTTAGCTGTCTGAAAGCCTGTTGCCTCTGCTCCTGTGACCTGTGGGGCTGGAGATCAACTTCGTTCATTGATTCTTTCAACAGTATTTATTCATTCATTCAATCATTAGTATTTATTGAGCGCTTACTATGTGCAGAGCACTGTACTAAGCGCTTGGAATGAACGAGTCGGCAACAGACAGAGACGGTCCCTGCCGTTTGACGGACTTACGGTCTAATCGGGGGAGACGGACGGACGAGAACGATGGCGATAAATAGAGTCGAGGGGAAGAACGTCTCGTAAAAACCGATGGCGACTAAATTGAATCGAGGCGATGTACATTTCATTAACAAAATAAATAGGGTAATGAAAATATATACGGTCGAGCGGACGGTTACAGTGCCGAGGGGATGGGAAGGGAGAGGGGGAGGAGCAGAGGGAGATGGGGGGAAAAGAGGGTTAAGCTATGGAGATGTGAAGGGGGGGAGGTAGAGGGAGTAGAGGGAGAAGGGGCGCTCAGTCTGGGAAGGCCTCTTGGAGGAGGTGAGTTTTAAGTAGGGTTTTGAAGAGGGGAAGAGAATCAGTTTGGCGGAGGTGAGGAGGGAGGGCGTTCCGGGACCGCGGGAGGACGCGGCCCGGGGGTCGACGGCGGGATGGGCGAGAACGGGGGACGGTGAGGTGGTGGGCGGCGGAGGAGCGGAGCGTGCGGGGTAGGCGGTAGAAAGAGAGAAGGGAGGAGAGGTTACTTTGTGCAGATCACTGTACTAAGTGCTTGAGAGAGTACAATATAACAATAAACAGACACATTTCCTGCCCACAGCTAACTTACATTCAAGAGGGACCTTACAGTCTAGAGGGATCTTATTTGTCAGCTTCCTCATAATAATCTTCATAGATCTGTACCTTGGGGTTTGTTTTTTTTTAATGGTATTTGTTAAGCGCTTACTTTGTGCCAGGCGCTGTACTCACTGCAGGGGTAGATTCAAGTTATTCAGGTTGGACATAGTCCATGTCCCACATGGGGTTCAGAGTCATGATTTCCATTTTACAAATGAAGTAACTGAGAAACAGAGAAATTGAGTGATTGTCCAAGGTTACACGGCAGAGAGGTGGCCGAACCGGAATTAGAAACCAGGTCCTTCAAAACTGCCAGCTTCCTGTCCTATCTACTAGGCCACACTGCTTCTCTACGTGTTATTACCCGACATATTTTCTTCCTGTGTCTCCATAATCCCCGCTTCTTTGACGTCTCCTTAACGGTTCCCATTTTCCAACCCTTAATCGTGTCTGCCCTTCAAGTTCTCCCTCTTTCCTTTAACTCCTTGAATCCAACTAGATTCTGAACGGTACTGTGTCCGAGAGAAGGATGACATTTTATGCAACATTTACCCCCGTGCATACCTCCCAGACTTGATTTTTTGCATTTTGCTTATGATTTTCTATGGCTCTCCTTGTTTTTCTGACACACTGCCACCAAGCCAGTCATTTCCCTCGTTGAACTAATTCTTCTTCTTCTTCTTCTTCTTCTTATGACATTTGTTAAGCTCTTACTATATGTCAAGTACTGTTCTAAACACTGGGGTAGATATAATTTAATCAGGTCAGACACAGTCCCTCTCCCACATGGAGAGTTTAAGTACTTGTGTTTCAATGATGTGGCAAAAATGTGGGAACAGAAGCGTCCAATTCACAAAACCGTTCTAAAAGGAAAAGAGAGGCATGGTAAGAGAGAAGAGTAAGGAAGAACCAAGAGAGGTGATTAGGGCAAGAAATCACAGGGGGAAGGGCAGTGTCAACTCCATTTTCATAAGACCCAGAGAGTCACCCTTCATTAGCTACTCAGTGCTTGTTCCTTTTTTTATTGTGTTAACTCAGTCCATCGTATTTACTGAGCACTTACTGTGCGCAGAGCACTGCAACTAAGCGCTTGGGAGAGTACAATAGTGAACAGACCCATTTCCTGCCCACGAATGAGCTCAACAGTCTAGAGGAAGGTGACAGACATTAACATAAATGAAAAAATTACAGATCTATTCGTAAGTTTTGTGGGCTGGGGTGGGAGAATGAATAAAGGGAGTAAGTCAGAAGGGCGTGAGAGAAAGAGAAAAGGAAAGGGAAGTCAGGGATCAGGCCTCTTGGAGGAGAGGTGCCTTCAATAAGGCTTTGAAATGTGTAGGGGGGGAAATAATTGTCTGTCAGATATGAGGAGAGAGCGCGTTCCAGACCAGAGGCAGGATGTCGGCGAGAGGTCGGTGGTGAGATAGACGAAATCGAGGTTCGGTGAGAGGGTTGGCATTAGAGGAAGAAGTGTGTCAGCCGGGTTGTAGTAGGAGAGTAACGAGGTGAGGTAATGATAATAATGATGATGGCATCTGTTAAGCCCTTGCTACGTGCAAAGGGCTATCCTAAGCGCTGGAGTAGGTACAAGGTTATCAGGTCGTCGCACGTGGGGCTCACAGTCAATCCCCATTTTACAGCTGAGGTACCTGGGGCACAGAGAAGTTAAGCGACTTGCCCAAGGTCACACAGCTGACAAGCGGCGGAGCCGGGATTAGAACCCATGACCTCTGACTCCCAAGCCCAGGCTCTTTCTACTGAGCCACGCTGCTTCTCTAGGAGGGGGCAAGGTGATTGAGTACTTTAAAGCCAATGGTGAGGAGTTTCTGTTTGATGTGGAGGTGGACGGGCGACCTCTGAAGTTTCTTGAGGAGTTGGGAAACACGGCCCCAGTGTTTTTGTAGAAAAATGATCTGAGCAGCAGAGTGAAGTATGAGCTGGACTGGAGAGAGACAGGAGGCAGGGAGATCAACAAGGAGGCTGATAAAGGAAACGAGGCGGGATAGGGGAAGCGATGGGATTAACGTGCTGGCAGTTTGGATGGAGAGGAGAGGGCGGATTTTAGCAGGGCTGTGATGGTCTCACCGACAGCATTTAGTGGTGGATTTAGTATATGGGTTGAATGAAAGAGAGGAGTCATGTGCCAGGCACTGTACTCAGTGTGCTGGTGTAGATACCGGCTCAATCAGGTTCGACACAGTCCCTGGACCACATGGGGTTCACAGTCTTAACCCCATTTTACAGATGAGGTAACTGAGGCACGGAGAAATGAAGTGACTTGCCCAAGGTGCCCCAACAGAATTGTGGTGGAGCTGGGATTAGAACCCGGGTCCTTCTGACTCCCAGCCTCATACTCTCCCCACAAGGCTACGGTGTTTCTCACGCCGTTCCTATTAAACTTGTTATTTATAGCTGGCTATTCCGCCAATTGCCCCCTTCCAATCACTGAAGATCGATTATTCGCCGAGGAACTGCTGATGTCACCCGACTATCAGCCGACTGCCACAAACAGCTTGAGGACTACCACCCTTTATGGCCCCCGTCTTTTCCCGGGCTAGCCTGTCAATTTGACCTGACACCACGGATGTGAAATTAATTTGTGATTTTCCCATCCTCATCCCTTTCAAATAGGCTCTTAATATGAAAACCTTCTGTCACCTCCCTGTGAGATCTAGCAGCAATATTGTGACCAATAATTTTTCCCTCTATCTATCCCAGACCTTTGGGGAGTAGATCTGCTCTTAGCCGAAATGAAATGTTTCTACTTCTACACACATTAAAAAAAAAATGCCTTTTAAAGATCCAGAGGAAAGAAAACATTTTCACGATGGATTTGGCTGGATTCACAACAATCAATGACTCTCTTATTGCTTTTTTCATTATTCTGGCTCAATTTAGTATCACTAATCTTAACTCCTTGCTGGGTGTTTACCCTAGTCCTCCCACTGATTGAGCTTATGCTTCCGCTAATCCTTGTTTATAGATTCTTGTCTCTTTTCAAATCACTACCACACCCATAGCACGCTGCTTTCTCAAAAATTAAAATTTGTCTGAAAGCTTCCAGTTCCTGACAGCCACTGCCTTTGCCTGACAACACCAAGTCATGAAAAAGAGTTGTATGCCTCAAGCCGTGTGCATAGAGGTAAAATTTGAGATGAATTAGAGTTTTTCTAATGATGGGCTATTGAGCCCCGATTAGACCGTGCGCCCGTCAAACGGCAGGGACCGTCTCTATCTGTTGCCGACTTGTTCATTCCAAGCGCTTAGTCCAGTGCTCTGCACATAGTAAGCGCTCAATAAATACTATTGAATGAATGAATGAATGAAAGACCATGATGGAACATACAGCTATTTGGGGGAAGCGGATGACAGGGAGGATGCAAGGATACCCAATGGGGAAAGATTGCTGGGATTGAAAACAAAGACACAGTGATTTAGTTCTGGAAAATTAATATAAAAAAGGCCCTGTGGGATTGGGCATAGTTTACATCCAGGAGTTCCAAGCAGCTGATCATAATTAATTCATTGAAAATGGTATTTGTTAAACACCTACTATGTACCTTGGCACTGTTCTGAGTGCTGGAGTAGCTACTAGGTAATCAGGTGGCCCCTCGTGGGGCTCACAGTCATAGTCGCCATTTTACAGATGAGGTAACAGCCCCAGAGAAGTAAAGTGACTTGCCCGAGGTCACACAGCAGACAAGTGGCAGAGCTGGGTTTAGAACCCCTGACCTTTGACTCCCAAACCCATGCTCTTGCCACTTGGCTAGGCGACTCCTCTACTGCTTCTCTGTACTTTGAGTTGGAAGCTTAATCAGCTCGACTTTCCCTGCCACTGAAGGTGAAAGGATTGGAGCGATGTTTAGGACAGAGTTGCAGGAGAGTTAGGCCTTAGTTGTCAGCAGCTCAGGTAGTTGGTGACTGAGGGTTCTTCTCGGGAACAGAACGAAACTCAACATATGTGCCGGAGAATCACCAAGGCAGAGCGCAGGCTGGGTCTCGCCCGGCCTTCTCTCTAAGAGATGCAGGATGGCCTAGTGTTTAAAGCAAAGACCTGGGAGGCAGAAAGACCTGGGTTCTAATCCCGGCTCCGACACTTGTCGGTTGTGTTAACGTGCAGCAGCGTGGCTCAGTGGAAAGAGCCTAGGCTTTGGAGTCAGAGGTCATGAGTTCGACTCCCGGCTCTGCCGCTTGTCAGCTGTGTGACTGTGGGCAAGTCACTTCACTTCTCTGGGCCTCAGTTCCCTCATCTGTAAAATGGGGATTAAAAGTGTGTGAGCCCCACGTGGGACAACCTGATGACCCTGTATCTCCCCCAGTGCTTAGAACAGTGCTCGGCACCTAGTAAGCGCTTAACAAATACCAACATTATTATTATTAACTTCTCTGTGCCTCAGTTACCTCATCTGTAAAATAGAGAGTAAGACTGTGAGCCCTTCGTGGGTCAGGGACTGTGTCCAACCTGATTTGATTGTATCTACCCAGCACTGAGTACATTACCAGGCACATAATAAGTGTTAAATGCTATTATTAGTAGTAGTAGTAGTATTTTCTCAGTTCCTCCTGGACTCATTGACTCTCTGCACATGCCTACATCGTAAGAAGCGATTCTCTCCTCCCTGAGAAAAGCCACAGTGCAAATGATAGCCAGACCCTCCCTCTGGGGTTTTTCAGCAATGGGATGCCCACTAAATCAAACTGATTATTATTTAACACCTAAATTTAGAGATTCTGGGGTAAGAGTAGGGGGTTAACAGTCTTAGAATCTTAGACAAGTTGACTGATCAATCCTCACTCTTCTACCGGTTGAGGTTCTAAAGGAACTGGCCTTATAAGGAAGGTGGCCTTAGCCGTGTTTTCTCTCTTCTCTCCTAGCGCGTTTGCTTTAATGATTATAAATCCTTAATCCGTATCAGGATTTGGCAGCCGGTTTTCCCATTCCCAATAGAAGTCCCCGACTCCTTTTAGCAAATTGCGAAGAGTTCCTAAATTCACTGCAAGGAGAAGTTCAAGATGGGAAATACTGATGTTTTTATCCACATCTGGGGGCTAACTCAGCACCATGATTTCTATCTCCACCCCCACCCCATGCTAAAAGATGTCCTCAACCTCTTGCCGGTGACGCTGATTGATCGGGCTACCTTTCCCATCACCAATTTTGTCACGCGTGTGCGAAACTTGAATAGCTCAGTAAATCAGCACTATTAGAAATAATAGTGCATCCACTGCCTAATTATCTCTATGAATCACAGGTAATGACTCAAATTATTGTTTATTGTTATCATAAAAGCACCCACCATGAATTAAGCCACGTATAACATAAGGAAACCAATGGTCCCTTCTAAATGAACTTATATGCCAATTAGATGCACCACAGACAAGTGAAATGAAGAAAGGAAGATGAAGGTGTGGCATTCAGCTAGCACTTTTCATTGGAGTCACTCTCCCAAGGGCTAAAAAGCACCCTGCCATCACCACCCCCTTTTACAAAACACCATTTTAGAAATTGGCAAGCGGAAGAGCTGGCATTGGTTCAAAGTCCATCCTCTCATGTGATTTTGTGTTGGGCAGCTTCATTGAGTATTTTCTGCAGGTCTAGAACTCACAAATGTAACCTTGGAAATCTAACTGGGCTGGAGAATCTGAGAGGTAGGTAGAAAGAAGACAGCATATTCCATTCCCAGGAAAATATATGTGAGTGCCCTCTGGCTCATGAAGCGGAAGGCAGAGCTCTTTATGAGTAAGAAATGGAGGTAGAGGAGGAAACAAAGAAAAAGAAAACAGAAGATCAGCAGTACAAAAAGGTAGAGAATAGGTGAGATCTAGGCCTCTCAGTAATTAATGAGCGTGCTGTTCCCTAGTCAGTCGATTGTATTTACCAAGAGCTTAGTGTGTTGCGAGCACTGTACTACGTAAGCACTTGGAAAAGTCCAATGCAACAGACTTGGTAGACATGATACCTGCCCACAGGAAGCCTACAGTCTATATTCTCAAGCCTATTAGTTGGCTCAGAAGTCATGCTAGAAAACTCCTTGGCTAATCTCCCTCTTTAACTCAAGTATTACTCTAGATACTGGTTAAGGGGTTGGGATCATTCATTCAGTCATATTTATTGAGCACTTACCATATGCAGAGCACTGGACTAAGCACCTGTGTGCGTACCATGCCACAATAAGCAGACACATTCCCTTGCCCACAACGACGGGCAGGTGAAATAGAAAGAAAAGGGTTAGGTGAGAAGGCAGACGGGGAAGTGGCTCTCCTCTGACCGCCTGGCTCTGCTGGCCCAGTTTGATTTTAGGGTAGGAAGTGTTTGCTCCTATGTTTTCTGATTAATATCTAATTATGCGATGCTAATGGTTGTTTATTTTTAATTAGCGTCTTTCATTTGAAAGGATCCCAAAGTGCTTGTCAAATTACCAGCCCAGTATTGTATGTTGTACGCAACTAAATCTACTGCTGAGATCATTGAGGCATTTGCCTTAAATAAGACACAGCCCATGATGGGTCATGCGATGATTAATATATATTTAAAATAATAGCGTTTGTAGAGGTGAAAGCAGAGTTAGCACGTACTGAGCGTCGACTGGTGTAATACACTGAACGGAGTGCTTGGGAAGTACAAAATAAACAAGAGACAGATTTCCTTCCTACAAGGTGCTTGCACTCTCATACCGTAGACAGACTTGCAAATATTGAGTAATGAAAGGAAGAAATTGAATGTACAATTGAATCGCCTGTAAACAGGGTAAAAGTTGTTCATTTCCCGCAAAAGTTATTTAAACACCGACTGTGGACGAGACATTGTTCTAAGCAGCGGGAACAAAATACAAATTTCAGAATTATTGATGGTCCTGGTCCCCAAGGAGCTCACAATCTAAGAGCAATGAGGAGAGAGGAGACGGGCAACAGATACAAAAGGAAAGATCAAAGAATGAAAAAAAATGAATAAACGAAAAGGATAACGGTAAATACAATAAGAGCAATAGGGCATTGTGGCTAAAAGATCGGGGTTTCAGGTTCCCCACAGTTCAAATTTCAACTGTCCTGGTAGTCACAGCCCCAACCTCTCCACTTCCAGTTGACGGAGAAAGGATGGAGAAGGCCTTGGTTGAGCAGAGCAGTGGCAGTTGGGAAATCCCAGTGGCTTGGGGACAGGGCACTTGTTCTGTCAAACAGCAGAGCTCCTCTTTTCCCCCCTGAGCCAAAAGTTAAAGCATCCAGTCTTCAGGTTGTAGGGAAAACAGTGTTTATCCTTGAGAGGAGGAAGGGATGTTTAGCTGCCTGGTACACTCTTGGGTGCCTCCACTTTCCTTTGGAACATCTGGTCAAGGCCTATGGAAATGCAACCTCCTGAACAGATGGGACCATTTGGTTTGTTCTGGTGTGGTGAGTTCTAGGTCCCTAAAGTATTTAGGATGAATTCCACTGTGTGGAGACTGAAGTTTTATCTGAGTTGTTTTTATTTCCCCGCATCTTCTTTCCCTCCTCTTAAGGAGCTTCCACACAGAACTCCAACTCGGTGGAGCCTGAAAAGCAGGTTGACAACACTGTGAAAATGGCGGGAGTGATAGCAGGACTCTTAATGTTTGTCATCATCCTTCTGGGAGCCATGCTCACGATCAAGAGAAGGTAAGTGTCTGTTTTGCTTCTGCTCCTCTTGGTCCAGGATGACCTTATTCATTGACCCGATATTTGAGAGCCAGTGGTATCTTTGCTTCGCCGGACCCTGCGCTCCCGATCAGTTTCCGGGGGAGAGAATGGCGCCTCCGGAAGACAGGTGATGACAAAAAGCCTCTACGTTATGAAAATGATCGGGAAGCTCCATAGTTTTCCTCTCGGTGAACTGAATCTGAATTGGATAACCCTTGGGTGAGCGTGAGATTTTTCATACTTTTCCGCTAAATGTTGTTTGATATTGTTTTTCCCATTCTGCCCTCTGGGAAACATGGTTAAGCGAAAGTCTGAAATGTTTGTGGGCGAGGACAAAAATCGCATTTGATTTTCAGAGATTTGGTTCTGAAATGTACCGCAGTTCTGCAGATTCTGCACCGAGCATCTTCGTGCTTCTTCGCTTCTTCTTTCATCCCATCTCGTCAAACTGACCTTTCTAGTCCGCCAGAGGAGAAGTGCGTCCTGAACTGCGGTGTTAGTTAATCGGAGCCAAGGCCTATTTACAAAAACACCTGTTTTGCGAAGAAGCAAAACTGACAAGTTCTTCCTCTTCATTTTCTAAAGGACTTTTTATATACTGTCAGTAGCTCGGTGTAAAGGTGGGCTTTTGCAAACATTGTTTAACGAGCTTTTCTTCCTTCCACGTATAGTTAAGAGGTTCTAGACGAATGTGAGTGCTTGATATAGTTAAAGGGTTTCACAGTGGGGTTCCATATTTTGTCAATGAGCCATTTTTCAGCTGATGGTTACTATCCAAACAGCCTGCTGTGAAACTCCCCAGACTTAAGTCATGCATTGCCATGTCCTCTGTAGTGCATCTCTCTCTCCTTCCTAAAATTCCAGTAGCTCCATTCTGTACCAGACCCTTCGATTGATTCCATTTTATTTTTTTTATCATAGTTCACCAAACTTCGGAGAGTTGTATTGAAAAAACAAAACAAAACAGAGCCTTTGACTGATGTCTGCCTCTCTCCTCATAATCAATTGACCACAGTCCCCTGGAAAAGAACTTCATGCCAGCGCTGACACCTTCAGTCTGGCAAAATTCCCATAAGCTCAATGTCATGAGAAAGAATTAAAAAAAAAAATGAATTGAAGCAGAAAATTATGAGGACTCGTGACAATGTTCAAGTTTTTTAGGAGAAGAAAAATATGGTCCTGAGGCCACTGAATTTAGGCCAAAATGTTTGTTGAAACTTTTGATTGGCAGTCGTGGTAACCCACATTAATAATGTATAGTGTCGATGTCTTAATAATACAGATTAGTTCTAAATAAATATGTACAAGTGTGGGTGTTGGGGGAGAGCATGTGGGTGTGTGTAGGTATGTATGTATGTATAAGGGAGGAGGTAGGGAAGGAGCATATATGTACCCATCCATCTTCCTACTACCTACATACTGAACTATGTGTTTTTCTACTAAATATAGGAGCGGTAAAACAAATTTTTCTGGAGGGTTTTAGGAGTGACAAAATAAGTCCAATATAAAATGTTTCATTTTCAGTTGGATATTTATCTTTAGGGTGCTTTTGTTGAATCTCTAACATCCAGTGGAAGGACCAGGCGCATGAATCTACAATCTAGAAGGGATCCCATTCTCCATAAGACAAAATCTGTTCATCCAAGTATCGGGTGGGTGGTAAGCAACTGAAATTCATTAACTTAGGAAGGTGTACAAGCGTAAAATATCAAGAGATTCCTGAAGGTTTGGATACATTCACTGATGATAGATCCCTGATAGATTATTAGAGGGGGAAAAAAAATAGGGAGGTTAGAGGGCTGATTTCGGGAGATTTATGGCTGATAGGTCTAGCAGGTGGTAAGCAACTGAAATTCATCTCAACGGGAAGTTGTGCAGCAGAAAATATCAATAAATCTGAAAGGGACTTGGATAAATTCTTTGATGATAAGGTTAGTAGAGGAAAGAATTAGGAATGTTAGAAGGTACCAGGAAGATAAGCTGCCAGCGAGACTTTCTCCTGGTGTCTTTAGGTGCCGATGTCTGAGACAGAATATTGGAATGCACTATTCTTCTGAAACAAGGGCACAACTCAGTTTTATTTTCTTATTGGTAGCTTTAAAACAGCTGTCTTTGTTAGCATTATCAAAAATTTAAAATTAAAAAATTTAGGAAAATCTCAATTGTTGACCTTGATGTTTTGTTTTTGAGGCCATTTTTCATCAATTGCTAAAAGAAAAGGTGTTAACTATGGACAGCATGGGATTATATTTGGGATTCAGAAAAGGGTTTAGGTAGTAAAGGGAGGCATTTTTGTGAATACAGTGATTTTTTTCTATCCGGTTTGCAATATTGCCTTACTAGCCCTTGATAGTGCTAGGCTCATTTTCTTTCTCCCTTTATAAGGGCTGTACTTGTTTCAAATCCTGGTGAGGGACAGTCTGATTACTCCCCTGTTCATTCCCCAGTTGAGTAGTTTCATCAGGCAGGGAGATTGGGGGGCATTCTTTGTTAATATGCATTTTTCCTTGTCCAGTTAGTCTTAGTATATGTCAGTCCTGCTCACACAGCAATGCCAGGGTTCTGAATATTTAGAATTGTTTGCTTTAGAACAGCTCTAAGTTTCTCCTGACAGAAGTTCCCTCATCGTATCTGATTGCATGTTGGCTGGGATGTCTGGGTAGATGGTATTATTCTTATTGTTATTATTGCAGTGTGGCTCAGTGGAAAGACCACGGGCTTGGGAGTCAGAGGTCGTGGTTTCTAATCCCGGCTCCACCACTTGTCAGCTGGGTGACTTTGGGCAAGTCACTTAACTTCTCTGAGCCTCAGTTACCTTATCTGTAAAATGGGGATCAAGACTGTGAGCCCCACGTGGGACAACTTGATACCTTGTATCCCCCCAGAACTTAGAACAGTGCTTTGCACATAGTAAGCGCTTAACAAATGTCATCATTATTATTCATTCAATAGTATTTATTTATTTTCATTCAATAGTATTTATTGAGCGCTTACTGTGTGCAGAGCACTGTACTAAGCGCTTGGAATGAACAAGTCGGCAACAGACTTATTATTACTATTATTATTATTAATATAGCAGTAATATCTACAAATAGTGGTATTTGTGATATGCTAAGCCTTTAAGTAAACACAAGATGAGCAGACCAGACGTAGTCCCGGTCCCGTCCCGGCTCACGGTCTAAAGGAGAGGGGGGGGAACAAGTATTTAATCTCCATTTTACAGATGAGGAAACTGAATCCCGAAGAAGCCTAGTGAAACTCCCCAAGGTCACACAGCAGGCAAGTGACGGGGCCAGGATTAGAACCCAGGACTCATGACTCCAAATCCTGTGCTCTTTCCACCAGGCCAAGCTGTTTCGACCGAAGCGAATTCACTACAGAGCAGATCGAGAGCCTCAAGCTCAATCTCTCCAAGGGGATAGAGTCACACCAGGTCCTTGGAGACCGAGCCGGATCAGCGATCAGAGTCACTGACAGGCCAGAGCTGTGCGGATAAAATCCGAGTCGACTAAATAGTTTTCTAGCCGAAGTTTCTTTTCATTTGCATAAGTACAAACAGAGGCTGATTAACCCCTCTGAAATAAAGCTTAGTTAAAGGGAACCCACTTTCAGCCTCAGAGGAACAACTACAAGATAGGCTTGTCTTTCCAGGCAATGGTGCAGAAACAAAGTAATTTAATTAGACCAACTTGAAGCCGTACCTTCACATGAAGCTGGAAGATATCACGGTGACATCTGCTTGTGACTCAGGGCACTGTAGTTAATCAGTAGAAGACACGATCCATTTAATTTTCCTAAACGAAGCTTTCTATTAACCAATAAAAATAGGCGGACGAAGAGGGAGGGGATGAATTAATAAGATATAGAGACATAGTAGGATTGAGCACATTGAGCAAATGCAGTGAGACTCTTCTGAGTAAACCACTGGGCTCTTTTTTTAGGGTTTTAAGTACTTACTCCGTGCCAGGCACTGTTACTAAGCGATAGGGTAGATAGAACCTAATCAGGTTGAACGTAGTTCACGTCCCACCCGCCACTGCCAGTCTTAATCCCCATTTTAAGGGTGAAGCAACTAAGGCACGGGGAAGTTAAGTGACCTGCCCAAGGTCACTCAGCAGAAAATGGGCGGAGCCGCTGTTAAATCCCAGATCCTCGGACTCCCGGCCTGTGTTCTTTCCACTAGGCTACGCTGCTTCTCAGCTTGAGTTGGGATGCATATATGTCATATATGCATCTAAATCAATCAAGCAATAATGATGTTGGTATCTGTTAAGCGCTTACTATGTGCAGAGCACTGTTCGAAGCGCTGGGGTAGACACGGGGGAATCAGGTTGTCCCACGTGGGGCTCGCAGTCTTAATCCCCATTTTACAGATGAGGTAACTGAGGCACAGAGAAGTGAAGTGACTCGCCCACAGTCACACAGCTGACAGGTGGCAGAGCCGGGATTCGAACTCATGATCTCTGACCCCAAAGCCCGTGCTCTTTCCACTGAGCCACGCTGCTTCTCAAATCAAATACTATTGATTACTTGATTGTTGTAGAAGTAGCATTTATCGAGCGCCCATCTGGTACGGTGCCCTGTACTGGACAGTCGGCAAATACAGGATAAAGAAATGACACGGTCCTTGCCCACCAGGAGCTTACGCTCTAATGGGGGAGACAGATCATTCAGTCAAACATAAAAAATATTTATAACTCGAGTGATCAAAACAAGTAATCGAGACCACATATACTCATGAATGCTACAGAGGGCGTAAATAACGGGGGACGGGGCCTGTGTCCGATCTGTATATATAGTATCGAACCCAGCACTTAGGGCTTTAATAAGTAACCTGATCGTTGGGTGGTATTAAGGGCTAGAGTTGGCTAAAGGGGAAGTGGAATGGCCTAATGGATAGAGCACAGGCCTTTAAATCAGAAAGGCTGGCTTCTAATCTTTGCTCCGTAACTAGTCTGTTGAGTGACCTTGAGCAAGTCACTTCTCCGTACTTCAGTTACCTCATCTGTAAAATGGGGATTAAGACCGCGAGCCCCATGTGGGACAGGGACTGTGTTCAACCTGATGAGCTTGTATCTGCCCCAGCGCTTAGAATCATACTTGTCACATAGTAAGCGCTGAACAAAATACCATTATCGTTAGTTATTATTATTATTATTATGATATGGCTCAGGGTGCTAGGAGGTCAGTCAGAGAAAGCTTGGGGAAGAGGTGGGATTTTTGTGGAGCTGGGAATGTGGAGAGAGCTATGGATTTGTCTGATGTTGGGAAGCGGGGAGAGTTCCAAGCTTGAAGAGCAGAGTGAGGAGATGAAGTGGGAGAGTGGAGAGTGAAGTACTGCTAGCAGGTGAACTTTGGAGAAATGAACACAGCGAATTGGGAAATGACAGGCAAAGGGAGCAGAAAAGCAACGTGGGATCAGATGCTCGAGAGCTCTGAAGCCGACTGTGATGCGCAGAGACCCAGAGTAGCCAGGGAAGGGCTTTGGGAAGAGGAGAGATGTGCCGAGCAGTAGCGGGTGGTATAAGATTAGAGTGGGGAGAGGCTGGAGGTTGGGAGACCGGGGGAAAGCTAAATGCACGAATCGTCTTTTGCAGATCTCCCCCAAGCCTTTTCCTATCTGCATCCAACCTCCTCCCGTTATGTGTAAGATTGGGAACGCTGTCAGAAAAGGAACCCAAAATTAAGCTTGAATTCAGGCCACTTTATGGCAACCAAGTGTAACGCAGAAAAGAGGTTGAGTCTCAGGGGCTTAGGTTGTCTTTTACCTCCAGGTAAACAGGGCAGATGCCTTCTCTTGGGGCTTCCCGTTGGCATCATCAACAATTATTGTGGAGTTCTCACTGTGGGCAAGGTACTCCCTGCATGCAACCAGAGCTTTAACCAAAGTCGGAGGTGACATGCGCCGGATTTCTACTTCAGCCTCCTGGAGTGAATGAGACTCCAGATGAAAAGCTCAGTAGTTTCTGCTGGACCCAAAGAAAGTTCAAGGGATTCACAAGATGGTCTCCCCTTCAGAATCCACTTAGAACATGGAGGGTGCTGGGTCAGTTGCTGAATCTTCTCTCCTCTTAAAAAGACCTTCTTACTTGGGACTCTGCACCATTTTAAATGTTCTTTTCATGGTATTTGGTAAGTACGCGCTCTGTGCCAGTCACTACACTGAGCGCTGGGATAGATGCAAGTCAATCAGGCTGTACCCAGTCCCTGTCCCACATGGGACTCACAGTCCTAATCTTCATTTTACAGATGAGGTAACCGAGGGACAGAGAAGTTAAGTGACTTGCCGAAGGTCACACAGCAGATAAATGGTGGAACTGGGATTAGGACGCAGGTCCTTCTGACTCCCAGGCCCGTACTTGCCATCTAAGGACTGGGTCCCCGTATTACTCCTCCCCCCTGCTCTAATGCCAGCAGGGATTAAAGACTGGGACGATGACTGTCACAATTCCAGAGAGCGCAAACACTTTTTAAAAATGATATTTGTTAAGTGCTTACTCCGTGTGGCCTAGTGGAAAGAGCACAGATCTGGGAGTCAGAGGACCTAAATTCTAATCCCAGCTCCATCACTTGTCTGCTGGGTAACTTTGGGCAAGTCACTTAACTGCTGTGTGCCTCAGTTTCCTTATCTGTAAAATGAGGAAGAAGACCGTGAGCTCTATGTGGGGCAGGGACTGTGTCCAATCCTATTATCCTGTACAGTTCCGGGCACATTGCAAGTGCTTAACAAATAGCACAGTATTATTGTCATCATGTGCCAGGCGCTGTACGAAGCAATGGGGTAGGTACAAGATGATAAGGTTGGACAGAGTCCACGCCTCGCCTAGGGCTCCCAGTCTTAATCCCCATGGAACAGATGAGGTAACTGAGGCACAGAGAAGTCAGGTGACTTGCCCAAGTTTACCCAGCAGGCGAGTGGCAGAGCTGGGTTCAGAACCCAGATCCTCTGATCCCAGGTCTGTGTCCTTTCCCCCTGACCCCCCGCCCAAGTTAAGTGTGTAGTCTATTGACCCCAGTGCTTGGCAAATCCTGGAAGTGCTTCTTCCTTTATTTTTTTTTTTTTCAGCTAGATAAGGAAGAGTCCTGAGTCACTTAAGAAAGACTAGAGTTGAGATGATGGAGTCTGTTCTGTATGGGATGCAGCGAGGTAATGATAATAATAATAATGTTGGTATTTGTTAAGCGCTTACTATGTGCAGAGCACTGTTCTAAGCACTGGGGTAGATAGAGGGTCAGCAGGTTGTCCCACATGAGGCTCAGAGTTAATCCCCATTTTCCAGATGAGGTAACTGAGGCCCAGAGAAGTGAAGTGACTTGCCCCCAGTCACACGGCTGACAAGTGGCAGAGCCGGGATTCGAACACATGACCTCTGATTCCCAAGCCCGGGCTCTTTCCACTGAGTCACGCTGCTCCTCGTAGCCTCGATTAACTAGATCTGACACTAACACGGGGACCATTATTAGGCACTAGCAGGGATTAAAAATTGGAATCCTGCCTTTTAACTCTGCCTCACCCTTGGTCCCAGGAAACAACTGCCCCCTGCCCAGTTTGTTAAGTGTGTACTACGTGCCAGACACTGCACTAAACGCTGGGGTAGATGCAAGCTAAGCCGGTTGTACACAGTCCCTGTCCCACAAGGGACTCTCGGTCCTAATCCCATTTTACAGGTGAAGTAACTGAGGGACAGTTACCTTCAAACCAGCCATTTTATCCAAACCAGCCTTATCTGTCAAGCCAGCCGCTAGTTCTAAAAATCTTTTGAGAATCAGCTGAAACAGCATCCGGTATGATTATCTTTGTACTGATTGAGCACTCTGTGCAAAGCAGTTCACTAAGCGTTGGGGTAAATTTCAAGATACTGATTAAGATAGGCGTGGAATTCTTAAATCTCTCAGATGAGAGAGGTAAATGAAATTTTCAGTGGTATTGAAAATGCTGAGCTTGATTGCCCTGCCCCTGAAGGCAAAATGATGCCAGCTCAGGATCAACACAGTTGGAAGCATGCTCACTCCCCCCCTCCCTTTTCTTTCTGAAACAAGGTATCGGAATCACTCTTTGAGCATCAATCCGCTACTCTTCTGCTGGCTCCATTCCTCTCCAATCCCTCCCCGACCTGCTGTAGGAGAAGCAGAACGGGGACAACTGCCCCAAGGCCCCAAAAAGGTCATCTGTCCCCTCCGGTCAGTCAGAAGCCCAAATTGAGAACAGTGCTTGGCACATAGTAAGCGCTTAACGAATACCACCATCATTATTATGCTCCCTCCGGAGTGTTCCCCACGACGGTCTGCAAGGACGTGGGAGTGAGAGGAAAGCCCGGGACACAGGGTGAAATTTCCCGCCCACTTAAGTCTGCAGCGATGACTCCAGAGCCCCCCAACTGTCCCCTGCCGCAAAGAAGATTTGGGCTAGTTGTCCCTAATAGTAATAATAATAGTAATAGTACTTGTTAAGCAGTGTTCTAAGCACTGGCATGGGCACAAGTTAATCAGGTTGGACACAATCTCTGTCCCACGTGGGCCCTTCGCTCTTAATCCCCATTTTACAGATGAGGTGACTGAGGCCCGGTGAAGTGATTTGCTCAAGGTCACACAGCGGACATGTGGCGGAGCTTGGATTAGAACCCAGGTCTTTCTGACTCCTAGGCCCATGCTCTATCCACTAAGCCACGCTGCTTCTATCTTATGAATATTTCAAAAGTCTACTATTAAATCAATCAACGGTATATTTGTTGAATACTTACCGAGTTCAGAGCACTGTGCTAAGCGGTTGGGTGAGTACAATACAGCAGAATTAGCGGACACATTCCCAGCCCATAACATGGATAAAAGAGCCAGTATAATTTCTCAAATGCCACTGGGAAGAACCTACAAAGTCTTCGAGCGAGGCAGGCCCAAAGTTTCTTTCTGGTAGTGGATTCCATGAAGGTTAGGAAATGTAGAGAAGCAGCGTGGCTTAGTGGAAAGAACACGGACTGGGGAGTTAGAGGACGTGGATTCCCATCCCGGCTCGGCCACTTGTCTGCTGTGTGACCTTGGACAAGTCACTTCTCTTCTCTGTGCCTCAGTCACCTCATCCGGAAAATGGGGATTAAGACCGTCAGCCCCACGTGGGGCAACCTGATTACCTTGTATCTACCCCGGCGCTTAGAACTGTCCTTGGCACAAAGTAAGTGCTTAACAAATACTGTGATGATTATTATCAGCCTTTGCCATTTCTTCCAGCATTTCATAATTCAGTTTTGTAGTCATCACTCTGCCCCTTTCACACGTGTCAAGCCAAATAATTGTGCCAGGAGTTTGTGGAAGAGAATGGATTGCGTGTCTAAAGTCCTTCTCAGTGTGGAATCTTTGGTATGATTTGTTAGGCAGCTCCTTCTCTAAGGGACTAACACCTTCCATTCCAGAATAATCATGGCCAAGGTACCCCTTGCATTTATAGTTTGGGAAAATCAGAGGACAAGCGATAGCAGCATGTACTGAACCCGGTCATTGGGTGGTGACTTGCACTTGAGGAAGAATGTCCTTTGACTCTGTTAAGAGGTCACTGCAATTATGCTAAACATCCCCAGGCTTCTTATTCTAAAACCTAAACACTTTTGCAGGGCAGCAATCTGAGAAGGAAAATGAGACGTAGTGCCAAACCAAAAGCTGTTTTCTCACAGCGTGAAAGAGCAGATATAAAATGGAGGTCAATGAACCTGTTGAGGCATTTGAGTGAATGCACAAACCCCTCCCTGGTCTCCTCTGTTCCCTAGAGTTCGATGGCATATCTCCATCAGAAAAGAAATATCGATGGCGTCGATATTTTTCCAGGAAGAAGAGAAATATAGCCAACCCTGCCCGTGAGCAGTTCAGGGGCAATCCGTGCAACGATTGCCTAGCATTAAATGGAAGCGGTGTCTTCATCATTCAGTCAATCGGTCGAATGGTATTTACTGAGCACTTACTGTGTGCGGAGAACTGCATTAAGTGCTTGGGTTGTGTTCAGGGTTACAGAGAGCCAGCTGGCAAGACTCCCGGGCCGGGCTTCTACCCACGGCTCTCTACCGCCGCTGACTTCATTTCTTTTGACTCGAACGAGTTTGGTTGAAAGGAGTCGTGGTGAGGGCAAAGACCGTGCATCCGGAAGAGAAGCTAACACCTCATTAGGTTCAGTGAGGCTGAAGTACTGTGAACATTTCAAAGGAACAAGATTTCATATCAATCTAATTATTGCTTGTTTGTTTTTTCTTTTTCCCCCCTTTTGGACATTTTCTTCATCTGACTGCCCATCAATATATAGAAGAAATGCATATTCCTACTCCTATTACTTGTAAGTACCTAGCTGGAGATGACGTTTCTTGAGCATGCTTTTTATAGTGGAACAGTAGTTTTCCTCCCTCAACAATTATTTTTTCCCTCTTGTTCATCTTTGTCTAAGTAGTCTGTACCTTTCCTTTCTCCTCTTCATTTTAGAAACCCTTTATCATCTTTGATTTGTCTTGATTCCCGTCCCTTAGTGGTCTTTCTCACTGATGTGCAATGCTCTGTACACTGGAATGTGTGTTGTTTTGTCGTTACCTAACCTAGGAGTTAGAGACACAATGTGTTAATAGAGGCTCAAGTAGGCAGGCGGAACGAGAGGGGCCGCGTGAAGCAGTGTACGATGTTTGTGCGTCAGATTGCGTACAAACTCTACCAAGAGCAGTGGGCATTTCTCCATTTTGCGAAGGCAGATGTGAGTGGTTCAAGTTGACTCTGTCGTCCAGTCCTTGTCTTTTTTACGTTTCTTTGGTTTGTAAATGAAACTTGAGCCTCCCTAGGTTCAAAGTGTATTTTCTTCTCGTGGTACCTGCTCTCTTCCCCAGATATCTTTAGTCCTCTGTGACTAGTTCTAGGCCAAGCTCCTCAGTCTTGGAGGGATTCTGCCCGAAGATTCAGTTCTTCTGTGAACTTGGGTGAACCATGAACTGTTCTGCTTGTTTCCTCATCCGTCAAAGCAAGACACCAATGAATACCTTGCCGAGATGTGAACTGATGACTTAGCTGAAGAGCAAAGTTCTTTCGGTGCCCCAAAAAACTCCCTGGTCGTAGATAAAGGGCACAATGAGCCAATTTCTCCCACTCTGGAGCTGCTTTCTGAAAGTAAACCCGGCCCTTCGGTTAAGTTGCTTCATTAACCCTCTCAGGTACAAGGATATCATTCAGTAAGTTACGATGGACTGACTAATAGCCCGTGAGAATTAATGCAGCTTTCGAAGAGACTTGTCACAATCCCCAAGAGAATTTTAGCAGTGGGGAGAACTGGGTACTTTCATGATTTGGCTCAGTCACACCCTCAGTGGTGCCCTACCGACATAAAATTATATAACGTCTTCCAGAACACCTCATGGTCCGTCTAGGCCCTCAGAGACTCTTCCTCAGTGATCGCGAAGACCTCTTTGGGTTAAAGTTGAAAAGGCGGTTCAGGGTGGGCGATAATCCTCTCCAGTCTCCCTTCTGCGGAGCAGCCTTGCCCTTTCTAGACATGGAGGGAAGATGGACCTCCAAGCCATCTCTGCTCTGGACCCAGCCACGGCAAACAATTTTGCATCCTTTATTCACACCCCCTCAGCTGCACAGCACTTAGGTACATAACTGTAATTTATTTATATCAATGCCAGTCTCCCCCTCTAAACTCTAAGTTCGTCGAGGGCAGGGAATATATGTCCACCAACTCTGTTACATTGTACTCTTCCAAGTGCCCAGGAAAGTGCTCAATAAATATGATCGATTGATTAGAGCATTCCAGAACATCAGCTTGAACTTCCAGCTTTCTTCTTAGTGGAACCACTAAGCCCCTGGATGACAGGATCACTTGAGGGATCCTTTAGAAGGCTCTGCTTCCCCGAATTCCTAGCTACTTTCTCCGTCAAGAAGTGGTTCCATGTGGACACCATTCTCCGGGACACTTTGCCTTGGGCGAAGCATAGTGCTGAATTTGTATCCTTCACAGTGAGTACTGTCTTCTCAAAATCGTGATCGCCTAGATTATTGTCAGAGACTTGTTAAGGTTTCAGACGCTTGCTGCCCACCTACACGTAAAGACTCAGAGTGAAGTGATTCGATAACAGAAGCGTGACTTGTGCTCACAAACCCCCATTTAAAAATTCAATATACCACAGCTCTTTTACAAAACACCCCAGGGCATCAGACCTGAATTGCGCAGATTTGGATTTCACCTTTAAATACCGTAGATGTCCTAAGAAACAGTTTCGCTTGATTTACTTAGCTTGACAATTGTACAACTACAAAACAGAAAAATGGGATTTAATTTTCAAGCACGGTAAACAAAGTAGCATTAATTAATGAAAACAAATGAAGCCCTTAAACTGGTTTCTTTGCATAAAACGTTTTAATATGATAATCTATTATAGTACTAAGAATTATGGGTTAGAGGATCTTAGAAATACAATCAGGTCTCTTACCTAAGACCTCAGGCTTTTCACTGTTTTTTTTTTTTTAGGTCAAGTTATTCATCACTCCCAATATCTTTAGTTTGGCTGTTATAATATTTTCTAGACCGTTAGGGAATTTATGTGATTTATAGGTTCAAGCGTGGTTATTGGTCGTAGTTTAGGGAGAGTAGCTCCTGGGAAACAAACTCTCTAATTCTTCCAGCAGAGTGGAAGGGAATAAAGATCCTGGTATCTAGGCTACTGGACATGGTTCTTTTGTCCTTAACACTAATGGGGAAGTTCCACTTGAGTAAAGACTAGACTTTACCCTCAGAGTTAAGACAAAAGTTCTTCATCAGAGCTTGCTTCCCTATGGGGATACCTTCAGCATCGCTAGAGAATGTTGGAAGGGGCGACTGCATTGAGATTGCTGTAAGAATGACTCCATAATGATACATTATTTCCACTTCTGTAAATGGCAAAAGCAACACTCACTTTTCTCTAATGTCCTGAACCCCAGTGTTTCTAGACAGACTGTCTGGGCCTGTTCCCTTTTCATGCCTACTACGGTGGGATTGGAAAGCAGTGAAAGTTGTCAGAAGTCAGAATCAAATGTAAAATGTTGGCTTCCGTCAGAGCAGACATGTTTTTCTTCTGGCCTCGTGATTGGACATTTCCATGAGCTCCTGATTGATTCCGGCCCAGGGGTGATTGATAACTGTTGCCTCTTGACAAATAGCTACATCCTGGGCTGCTGCCTCTTGGCAGACAGCTGGATTTCTGCCACTTTGTATGTTGTGCGAGTTTGGGATCTTGAGGGATAGCACAACAGAAGACTAGAAGAACCACATCTGGGCAGAAGAAATTGCCAGATTCGAGGAGATTTAGGGGCTATGGCTCCCACTGATCTGGTCTAATCCGTCATTCAGGTTTCACACCCACGATGGGCCTGAAGGCCTGGGGAAAGGGCACTGGGGATCCCTCCCCTGTCAGTTCAGCAGCCTCCTTCCTGGCTTTTGGCCTTCCCATCAGCACAGCCCCAGAAATTTTATCCTATAAAAATCCCATCCCAGATTCCTTTTTGGTACTTAGTAAGTGCTTACTATATGCTAAGTGCTAGAGTAGATACAAGAAAATGTGTCGGGATGCAGTTCATGTCCCAGCCAGGGTTCACCATCTATCTTAACCCCATTACACAGATGAAGAAACTGAAGCCCAGATAAAGTACCTTGCCCAGTAAACCAGTGGCAAAGCTGGGACTTGAACCCAGACTGAGCCCAGACTTGAGCCCAGTCTCCTGACTGTCGGTCCCTTGGTCTCCGTAAAAACATCCCCTTCTTCATTTCCACATGTCCGCCTGTTCTCCACCCCACCCCACATGCGCGCACACACACACACACATACACGCATATTTGTTAGAGAGAATAAACATCCACTCCCTGCCTGAACTCCAAGTTGATGATAAAGCTTGGATCATTAACCTGGAGGCGGGACCAGCAATCATGTACCCTCACTGATTCTACCAGCAGCTACCGGTCCCAGCTTCTTGTCACGTCTCTTTGAAAATGTTGCTTTGACGGAGACCACAGAGGCCATGCATATCTAGGAAGGATTTCTCCTTTTAGAGCCAGGTACGCATCTGGGTCTAGAAAGCACAGAAGACGGGGGACGGAAAAGTTGTTCTCTCTGCTATAGTTCTGGAAAACATGTGATTGCACCCTCTGAAGCTGGCCAGGGAAAACAAGGATCCCTATTTGCAAAACGGCAGGAAATGTGCTGCTTTTTACAGAGGTGCCATATTGTCTGGCATTTTTGCAAATTACCTACCACGCCAGTGTTCTTTGGTGTATCTGAAAAATGCTGGTGGAAATGATGGAGGAGAAACGGCCTCGCAAAGGTGCCGGAGCAGGGTGCTGTGAGCATCCTTGTCACCTCTCAAGAGCAAGAGGAAATTGAATGAATTATGAGTGTCCTATGGATCAGTGAGGATTAGAGTCCATCTCCCCACACACGCTTCAGAAATGACCCAGAAAACAGTTGGGAATTCAGAAGGGTCTCTACGAAATCGATTTCTGGGAGCCGGACCACCTGGGCCAACTCTGTGACTCATTTGTCCGCATCCCGAAAATCCCACAGGAGAGTTTAGATGCCTTTGGAACAATTGGCTGTTTCTCCGGGTGCATTCTCCGGGGAAAACTCCCGTTGTCCTGTTTGCTCCCTTCTCCTGCAAGCTTTCTCTTTAGTCTGGATTTCCTCCACTATCCCACATATTCATCCACTGCCCTCGGCCTAGCCTAATTCCCCTCGAATCGCCCAGCAAACTATAAACCCTTTTTTTGGCCAGTGAAAGCTGCAGTTAGTACAGTTAGAGAAGCAGCGTGGCTTAGTGGAAAGAGTCCTGGCTTGGGAGTCAGAGGTCATGGGTTCTAATCCCGGCTCCACCACTTGTCTTCTGTGTGACCTTGGGCAAGTCACTTCACTTCTCTGTGCCTCAGTTACCTCATCTGTAAAAATGGGGATTAAAAAATGTGAGCCTCACGAGGGACGTTCTGATGATCCAGTGTCTGCCCCAGCGCTTAGAACAGTGCCCTGCACATAGTAAATGCTTAACAAATACCATAATAATTCTTCTTATTATTACTACTAGTATTAGTACTTATTAGGAAGCTCTGGATAATTATCACTGATAGGTGGAGGCCCCCTGCTTTTTATTTTTTATTTTTTTTAAATGATACTTGAGAAGCACCTATGTGCCAGGCACTGTACTAACCGCCGGGGTAGGTACAATATAATCAGGTTGGACAAATTCCTCTCCCAAGTGGGACTCACAGTTTAATAGTTGGGGAGAAGAAATCCACTGAAAGAGACTGTTGAAAGACACATAAGGAAAGATGAAACAATGAAAACCTCCCAAAAACCTGCGAGACGAGGATGAAAAGAAATCCAAACAATAACACAAATGAAGCAGTAGAGTACGAGGCTAGAGGAGCAAAGTGTCGGGGTCTTTGAGGCTCTGAGGGTAACCGCCGCAACCATAACCTTCCCAACGCTGTAAATTTTGGGAAGGCCTCATGCAGCTGCTATTTGAGTCTTTCCCCAAGTCCCGGTAGCCCGGAGAGGCAGGCAGCGGGGTTTCCAGTGGCTTCTTGGAGGCCCAGTGGGGTGGAGAGAAGCCAAACATGATTTTTGCAGCCCTGGGATTTTCTCTCTGCGATGTGTCCGTTGTGTGACCTTGGACAAGTCACTTAACCTCTCTGTGCCTCAGGTACGTCATCTGTTGGGTGATTGAGACCGTGAGCCCCTCGTGGGACGGGGACTGCGTCCAAGCCGAAATGCTTGTCTCCACCCCAGCACTCACTGCGATGTCTGGCACATAGTAAAAATGATAATTATGGGTAATTGTTAAGTGCTTACTATGGGGTAAGCACTGTTCTAAGTGCTGGGGTAGATACCAGTTAATCAGCAAGTGCTTAACAAACACCATAATCATCATTATGATTACTATTTGACTTGGTAACACGTGTAATTCAGCGTGATTGCTCACGATGATGTGACCCACACATGGGGTTCCAGAGATCCGGTATTATACCGGAAAGTCCGATTCTCATCCGGCCCCTCTCCTAACCCTTTCTGATGCGGCGCCGGATTCTTTTATGAGAACGGTTGTTTATTTTCAAAGCTAAGCCTCCAGAGGCTGTGACTCCACTATTGAGTTTGAATCCCAGCTCTGCCACTTGTCAGCTCTGTGACTGTGGGCAAGTCACTTCACTTCTCTGTGCCTCAGTTCCCTCATCTGTAAAATGGGGATGAAGACTGTGAGCCCCACGTGGGACAACCTGCGTCCCCTGTGTTTACCCCAGCGCTTAGAACAGTGCTCTGCACATAGTAAGCGCTTAACAAGTACCAACATTATTATTAATTCTGAGGCTCAGACATTGTGTTGCAGTTCACAAAGACTTGGGAGTGGAATGCAGAGGCTCTGAGCTGGAACAGTCCTGGTTTCCCAAAGAAAGGTACTCTCGGCCTGGCTGCTCTCCACTAGGCCACACTGCTTCTTGGAAGTTTTGATTTCTTTGGTGCTCTTTCCAGTGCCCCTTTTCTGCTGAAAGATGCCAAAAATGTTGACTTCTAGATCTCAGCCCGAATGGAAAGGTTGATCCCAAAGACCAGAACTGAACAACTCTGGTAGAGGTGGGGACAAGGCTGCTCTTTGCAAAATCTTTCTACCAACACTTCTCTTTCCCTCACCAGTGGTGTGTCCTCCTCCTCCTGCGGCTCCCTCTTTGCAGTGGACCGTTTATTGTGCCCCTCTTGTATGCTTATCACCTCCCCCTTAATTGAAGCAACGGAAAGACCCTTATTTTTTTTTCCATTTCCCACATCCTATCTTTGTTTACCGAGTCCTGGTAGGAATGGAGCCACGGGGCTGGAGCTAAGGGATTTTTGTGGGTTGTCCACGTGACACATTCCAGGCTATTAATGCTAATACCTGGGCCTGTTATCCAATGTGCTCTGATGGGACTTTCTCAGGACTAGAGCAGAGTGGCTTCAGCAAGGTCATTTCCCTTGCAGTCAAGGGTTTTGGGGACAGGGGAAGGGAACCAGAGGTCCCAGCGTGGCCTAGTGAATAGCACCCAGTCCTGGGAGTCAGAGGACCTGGATTCTAATCCCGGCTCACCACTGGCCTGTCATGTGACCCTGAGGAAGTCACTTCATTTCTCTTGGCCTCAATTTTCTCATCTGGAAAATGGGGATTGAATACAAGTTCTTCCTCCCACTTTGACTCCCATTTAAGACAGGGACTGAATCCAATAGCTTTATCTGTAAACTTTATTTGGCACGTAACAAGCACTTAACAGTTATCACTGTGATTATTGTTATTGTTATTTTTCTGGTATTTGTTAAGCATTTAATACGTGCCAGGTACCGTGCTAAGCACTGGGGCAGATTCAAGGTAATCAGGTTGGACACAGTCCGTGTCCCACATTCATTCATTCATTCATTCAATGGTATTTATTGAGCGCTTACTATGTGCAGAGCACTGTACTAAGCGCTTGGAATGTACAAATCGGTAACGGAGACGGTCCAGAAGCACTGGGCTCCCAGTGTTTATCCCCATTTTACAGGTGAGGAAACTGAGGTATGGAGAAGTGAAGTGATTTGCCCAAGACCACGCAGACAAGTGGCAGAACCTTATCTAGAACCCAGGTCCTTCTGACTCCCAACCTCATGCCCTAACCACTAGACCTCACTGCTCTCTGTGTCTACCGATTCTCTCGTATTGTTTTCGCCCAAGTGCTTAGTGGAGTGCTCCTCACACACGAAGGGCTCAATAAATGCCGTCGATTGATTGGATGTGCTAGATGGCAGCTTTTGTCAAGAGTGGGAATTGTGATGGACAGTAGCTTGCGTTGTGATGTGTACGGGGGCCTCTTAATCTGAGACCTCTGGGCGTCAGCCTCATGAGCCTCTGCATGAATCCGACCCTAGATGGGATAGAGTTTGGTTTTCTGGGTTGTTAGAATTGGGGACTTTATTTTGAACACAGATGCTCTCGGGCAAAACACATACCGGTGTCCCGGGCCCATATTTTGAGCGTTCTTATTTGTTAGACTTATCTTCCCAGGTGCTGAAGTAAATTGGCTCGAACTGTAGATTGTGCTTTTGAAGAAATGACATGTACTAGTAGACTCATTTAGCTGGAGTAGTGTAATGGTTCCAATAACTGCTTTGAGCCGGAATTTTAAGGTGCACTACTTCTAGAAAAACACACTGAGATGTTGTAGTTATTTGTGCCAACCATTCTGAAGATAGCAGCGTTTATATGTTTCTATTGCTTTGGGGGCAAGAATTATCATAGAATCTGTGGGCTGTAAGGGACAATGAACGGTCTTCTAGTCCATCCCCCTGCACTCAGGTAGGACTATTCATATGCCACCTTAATTAAGAATCAACCCCCCCAGGAACACATTCAAATGATCCTGAAACTAGTTCAGGATAATAATAATAATAATAATCATGGTATTTTTTAAGCACTTAACTATGTGCCAGGCACTGTACTAAGCGCTGGGCTGGATACAAGCAGATCAGGTTGGACACAGTCCCTGTCCCATGTGGGGCTCACAGTCTCACTCCATCCCCGTTTTACAGATGAAGTAACTGAGGCCCAGAGAAGTGAAGTGACTTGCCCAAGGTCACACAGCAGACAAGTGGCAGAAATAGGATTAGAAGCCATGACCTTCTGACTCCCGGGCCCGTGCTCTATCCACTATGCTAAGCTAGGATCAGCATAGTGTCGTGGATCGACAATCAACCTGGGTTGGTGAATCATCTCAAACAGTCCAAGATTTTCAGCGGTTACACAGAGCTGTATGTTCTCACAGGATTCTGCTACCTGGGCAACTGTCATCCGATTATGTATAGATAGACAGGATCCAGCATTGCAAAATGTCCTTTAGAATCCTGAAAAAAGATGTAAGTTTGGCATTAACGTTGCCGCAAACTTGAGAAGCGGCAGGGCCTAGTGGGAAGAGCGCATGGCCAGAGAATCAGAGTATCTGGGTTCTAATCCTGGCTCTGCCACTTGCCTGCTAAGTGACTTTAGGAAAGTCACTTTTCTCTGTGCCCCTGTTTCTTCATTTGTAAAATAGAAATTAAGTATATTTTCTCCCTCTCTCTTAGACTGTGAGCCCCTTTCGGGATAGGGACTGTGTCTAGCCTAAACGTATTATATCTACCTTAGTGCTTAGTACAGTATTTGACGCGGAATAAGTTCTTAAATATCACTGACTGCTATTATTACCATTGTCATTAGTCTCCCCATCGTAATTATTATCACGTGGCCAGGTCTATGGAGATTGGAAGTGGGCACTATCAACCAGGAATGTGAAAGAAATTCTTTAATTCTACGGTAAAGTCACAGCCTTAATTGATGCAGTCTAGCTGTCACTTGCTGGGACAACATTGGAGTAGGCAGACAAGAAGCAGGAATAAGGTGAGTCTTCAAACAGGCTTGGGGAAGATGTGGTACCCAGAAGCAGGATCTCAAACAGCTCCTGACATTCATCCATTCATTCAATAGCATTTATTGAGCACTTACTATGTGCAGAACACTGTACTAAGCGCTTGGAATGTACAAATCGGTAACAGATAGAGACGGTCCCTGCCCTCTGACGGGCTTACGGTCTAATCGGGGGAGACGGACAGACAAGAACAATCGCAATAAATAGAACAGCGAGCCTAGTTTGCAGCCCAGCAAAGGCCAGATATTGATAGTAACCGTGGCATTTGTCAAGTGCTTAATCTGTCCCAAACATCGTAGCGGGTGCCGGAATACGAGATCATCAGGTTGGACAAAATCCCTGTCCCACGTGGGGCTCGTAGTCGTAATAGGATGGAGAACTGTTGTCGTTTCCCCATTGCACCAGTGAGAAAACTGCAACGCACAGAAAGTAAATGACTTGCCCAAGGTCACTTAGTGGCGGAGGAGGGATTAGAATTCAGGTGCTCCAAACCCCAGGTCTGAACTCTTTCCATCAGGTCACCTTGCTTCACTATTCATTTGCCCAGTGGGAAGAGCAGCTCTGACCAAACATCTCCTAACGACAGCATTTGTATATTTCTTTTGCCTTTGAGGCAGGGATTATCATAGACTCTGTGGGCTGTTAGGGTCATTAAATGGTCATCTAGCCCAACAGTAGCGATACGTTCGAACATAATGATATCATTTGATTCACTGAGAAGCTTGGATTCCTGGGGACCATTCTTTGGATTTAATTCCTGGCCCTCCTGGGAAGATGTTACTCTCCTTTAAGAATCCCCAGAAGGCAGGGAACACTCCTCTGGATCTCCCATTCCTCTCTTTTCATTGCTGGTTTATAGCCCAGGGGCCACTGAAAGCACTTTTAGGGGACAGACGCCTATTGGGGTGATCTTCAGTGGTCACTGAAAGTTTACAGTTTTCCCACACTCTCCAGTAGTGTAGTCTTTGCATGAGTGACTAGCAGGGCCAACATCTGTCAGCATGTTAATAAGACCTTATTGTTTCCGGCCATTTTTTAAAATGCTATTTGCTAAGTGATTACTAAGGGCCAGGCATTCTACTTAGGGTAGATGCAAGCTAATCAGGTTGGACACAGCCCATGTCCCGCATGGGGCTCACATTCTTAATCCCCATTCTACAGAAGAGGTAACTGAGGCACAGAGAATTTAAGTGACTCGCCCGAGGCCACACAGGAGACAAATGGCGGAGCCGGGATTAGAACCCAGATTGTCAGCCTCCCAGGCCCGTGCTCTCTCCTCTAGGCCATGCTGCTTCTCTCTTCTCTATTTTCTGATCTCCCCCTCTTCAGTAGTCGCCCTAATAGGTCACAGACTGTATATTAACTGTTGATTGTCTTTACCCTAGCATATAACACTCTGCACAGTAGGAGCTTAGTAAGAGCCATAATTAGGCAGTCAAAATTGGGGCTCTGGATCGAATCAAATTGGACACCCGTGGGGCTCACCACAGTGGCTCAAACAGGGGCAGTTGTCGGGTGTGAGTGGGTTTTGCCCCTTCTGGATTGTTCAGGAGTAATAACAGTGCTTTGGTTCCATCTGACCACCCTGGAGTGGTGACTTTTTCTTGATAGTGGCGAATCCCACCTTGAGTATCCTTGCCTGGGCTTCGTCTGTCCCGGAATCTTTTCAGGTGCTCTGTGCGCGGGTATTTATCCTCCAAGTGCCACGGCAAGCCTCACTATTTAAAACAGCATCCATCGCCTCGTCCACACTGTGCTGGACTCCGTCCTGGTGCTATCCGAGGCATGACGAAAGCCTCTTGAAGTGCGAAGCCCCCTGTTTCTCCAACTTCTGCCAGCCTCCTCACCTGGGAGATGCTGCTTTTTTTTTTTTAATGTTAATTGTTAACTGCTCCGTATGTGCCGAGCACTGTACTAAGCGCTGGAGCGGATATAAGCAAATCAGATTGGACACAGTCCCTGTCCCACAAAGGGCTCACGGTCCTAATCCCCACTATACAGATGAGGAATCAGGCACCGAGAAGGTAAGCGTCTTGCCCGAAGTCACACACCGGGCACGTCACGGAGCTGGAGCTGCTTTTATCCTCGGCTAAGGACAGGCTTCAAACACAAAGGATATGTGGGTTATAAATGCGCCACCTGAACACTCATACATTTTGTTTCATGTTTGCCTGTTTATTTTCCCCTTTATTTATGTTTTTATTCCAGAGAAATATTCATTTTCTTGTCCATTGGCCTATGACTGTGATGAGAGGGCTTTGATTTTTTCATTTCCCTCCCTTTGACCTGCCTGTTTGAAATCACGGTTTCATGTGTAAGTTTCCCGTTTTGAAATTCTGCACCGATTTTTGTATCCCAATTATGAATGTTTGAAATTAATGAATGGGGACAAAGTGAAAGCAATATAAATGCGACCATCTTGGTATCGACGTCTGGAGATTTAGGTAGTGATGAAATGAGTGTTTCATTCATCTTACTTCATTGAATTAGAAGGAAAACACATCAGTCATGAATTACTGAACCGAGAGGATCTATAAGTCAGTCATTGCATCCTCTTAGTCAGGGGAAATAAAAAATGAAGTTTTGCTCTGTCTTGATGGGTGATATACTCTCTTTAACAGGTATAGTGATTTCTTATGCTTATGTTTAAGAAACTTATTTTCCACAACGAGGGGTGAATGCCTTGAGAAGCAGGGTGGCTCAATAGAAAGAGCCCAGGCTTGGGAGTCAGAGGTCATGAGTTCGAATGCCGGGTCCGCCACCTGTCAGCTGTGTGACCGTGGGCAAGCCACTTCACTTCTCTGTGCCTCAGTTCCCTCATCTGTAAAATGGGGATGAAGACCGTGAGCCTCACGTGGGCCGACCTGATGACCCTGTATCTCCCCCAGCGCTTAGAACAGTGCTCTGCACAGAGTAAGCGCTTAACAAAAACCAACATTGTTATCATTATCATTTAGTTTCAGTAGCTTGGGTGCATGACTTTTGCATGCTGCTACTTTGTATTTTACTTGGCAGAAAGCTAGGAAATTAGTTTCAAGATGAATCGATGAGTTTGAGAAATTCGACACTGGCAACTGAAATACATTATTGAGAAACACCAGCAACTAAAGCACAGGGTTTAGCTTTCACCAGGGGCATCAGTGGGTGAAGAGCTGCAGGGATTTCTCACCCTAATATTCAGTTGGTGCTGTGAATTCCAGAAAATCATAGTTCACTCCTGGCTTTCACGCACTATCTACCTGGGTTCTCTAGGCGGAGAGTAATACATTCAAAAAACAACTTTTTTTATAATCCTCTATTCTCCACTGGCTTTCCCAACAACCGAGAATGTGACTCCCTTCTCTCCAGACTGTAAAATCACTGATGACCTTGCCGGATACTCCTGCCAGATATATCTGACAACACTGCAGTTTGGACAGCCCCCAGAGATAATCAAAATATTTAATCATCTTTTATTCATTGAGGAGCAGCGTGGCGTACTGGATAGAGCGAGGGCCTGGCAGTCAGAAGGACCCGGGGTCTGACTCCGGCTCCGCCACGTGTCTACTGCGTGACCTTGGGCAAGTCACTTAACTTCTCTGGGCCTCAATTACCTCACCTGTAAAATGTATATTAAGAACGTGAGCCCAGTGTGGGACTGGGACTGTATCCAACCTGATTAACCTGTATCTACCCCAGTGGTTAGAACAGTGTTTGGCACATAGAAAGAGCTTAACAAGTACCATTATTATTATTATCCATCGTATATGTTTAGAACTTTGTGCAAAGGAGTGTACTATTTGCTGATTCACATATCCTTTGTGGACTGTAGAGGATCCACAGCCTAAAAGAGAAAGAGGAACAGCCACCAGACATATAGGAAGGAAAAAATAAGAAGCAAACAAGAATAATAATTTGACAAATGACTGTACCTTTACTGTTAAAGAAGTTTTCAGGAGCATCCCTAGCAGTAATAATAATGACAATAATGAGGATCGTAACGATGGGGCTCACAGTCTAAACGGGAGGGAGAATAGGTATTCAATTCACATTTTACAGATGAGGAAACGGAGGCATGGAGCGGTTAAGCAGAGAGATGAGTGGCAGAGCTGGGCTTTGAACCCAGGTTTCCTCACTCCCAATCCATGCTTTTTCCACTAAGCCGTGAGTTCTGCAGAAGAAAATGTGCTACGTCTTCATAAGCCTTTTCAAAATGGAAAGGATGGTGACACATGGGACAGCAAGTGGATTCTCTTAAGCTGTTGGATGCGGCTAGGTTTTTGGGGCATTTTCACAGGCAGTAAGATCTTGATTGGCCACCTGCCTCAAGACTGAGCCCACTTTGGGAGAAAATGATGAACTGGGTCATCCCGATCCAACGCCACGTGGATGGGCCAGAGTCTTGGAAACCCACTGGGGCGATTTGAGCCCGTCCCCGGACTCCTCAGATCTAGTGGGTGGCACATGAGTGCTGCTGGTCGGCCCTCTAAGGTATCTGCCGGAATCCTGGGTCCCTGGAGTGCCCTCTACACGGAATCATTTCTCCTACCGTGGCTCCCACCGCTGTGGATACTTCCTGCCTTCAGGGCTGCCAGAGGGTGTCCAGGCTTTGCCCAGCAGAGAGACAGACTTCTCCCCTTTGGCTGAGACCTTTAAGGAACAGGTTTCTGGGGCCGGCAAACCGCTGCCTCCACTACCGGCATGAGCGCTTCCCAGTCGGTTTTGAAGTGTTGTTAGGATTCACCTGGAAATGTGCCGCAGGATGGTGGCCATTAAGGCTAAGTTAAAAATATGTTTTCCTGGAAAGTAGACCTTATTCACGGTATCTGCATCTCACTTTCGGCAGCCTAGGAGTATCAGTAAGGTCATAGGGTTGGACTTGAACGCCGATGTCATCCGCTCGGGTTATTTACGAGAAAAGGAGCTAAACCCGTGTAAATGGGTATTTTCCTACAATGCATATTTTTGGTGTTCCAATTTAGTAAGATGAATAATTTGCAAATTTCTTCTCCCTATTTATCTCCACCCTGGCAACACTTCTTGCATAAAGATGGGGAATCAGTTGTTAATACCACGTATCTGCAACTGTAATAACAGCCAGCCGGTAGACTGCTTCATTAGCTCTCTATTTTTTTTTTCTCCTGGCATCTTCTCTTATCGCTAAAAGTGAAACATCCCTTAATTTACCTGTAATGACATTTTGACAATTCAATCAGTTCATCAGATGTTGATTGCACAAGACTTTTCTTCCAATAACTGTCCAGTCTGGTGGGGACTGAAGATGCATAATACATGAGACAGAAATCTTCTCTTGATGCCTCGAGACAGGCCCCAGTATTAGGGCGGTTACGTGTGCTCGGCAGCCGATGGCCGGCTCGGAATTAACGCTGATGTTCCCGTCTGGATGACCCAGCTGAGGCTGATCGGTGAAGGAACGTGATCTATGTCACTGATAGGGCTGGTCGGAGATTCAGAAACACCCTTTCGAGTAGTCCGCTTTGAAGAAAGAAGAAATGGCATTCTCAGATTAAGAATTCTCCAAGTGTACAGGCTTTAGATCAGAGTCTGGGCAAGGGACCTAAAAAATTTAAGGGAGTTGAGCAGGGCAGAGGAAATTAGACCTTACAACAGAGACCTTTTCTGGGCCCCAGGTCTGCACTGGCAAACTCAGTTCCGTAGGGATGGGGAAATGTTGAACAAAATGGGCCCCAGAATTAAATTTTCCTGGAGAGAGTATTTTCTGAGGACTGACAAGGTTTTCGGAATCCATATTGACTGCTTCTTCTCTCATACAGAGCCGCGTGGTCTAGCGGAAAGAGCATTGGCCTGGGACTCGGAGGACCTGGGTTCTAATTCCCTCTGCCCCCTACCTGGCTGTGTGACCTTGGGCCGGTCACTTAACTTCTCTGGGCCTCAATTTCCTCATCTGCAAATATGGGAATTCAATGCCTGTGCTCTCTCTTCTACTTAGAATGTGGACCCCTTGTGGGATTTGATTATCTTGTATCTACCCCAGTGCTCGGTACAGTGCTTGGCACATAGTAAGCACTTAATAAGTACCACAGTCATTATTACAAGACCAAAATTAGTGCAGGGAGGGGTGAGGCGAAGGGGAATCTCCACAACTGAAATAAATCCCTTGGGCTGTCTGTAGATGAAATCGAACACTTCCTAGCTCAAAGAAACATTTACTAGTATAGAGGTTGTCAGTGTGTGTCCTTGGGTCAGTCAAGTAAATCGATTCTTTGCCTTGTTTTTCCAGCCCACAAAACAGTGATAATGATGAGACCTTTGAGTTAGAAATGGTGTGAGAGTCGGTCGCAAGGGCTTGGAGATCTTCTCCCTCCTTTCTTCTCTCCAGATGTTCTGGAAAGATCTTGTTCCACTATGTGATGCTGTGACACGGAGCCAGGTTGTGTGATTCTGGAAGTATGTAGTCAACAAACTTTTCAAGTAACCCGATTCTGGCTAGGATCCTGGTAGCAATGGCATGAAAGCAGTGAACCGTCATGATAGTTCTACAGGTGGATCTTTCACCTTTCTTCTTGAAATTAATTAGGGCAGAAGTATCTGTGAAATCCTCTTTTAGGGGAAGCCGGCAGGAGAGGGAAAGGGGAAGGACTGGGCATGAGTGACCTGAAGCCAGAGCTCAGAAGAGAGTCCAGAAAGCCAAGACCTAGGGCTCAGCAGGAACGAGAGAGAAGAGGAAGGGGACACAGAACAATCAGCTAAAGACCTCAAAATGAAGTTGAGAAGCCACAGAAAGACTGAGGGAGATAAGAAGAACAACAAAAAAAAAACCCTCAAACCCAGAAAACAAAGAGGGGTGGGGTTGGGAGACAGCTGAGGTCTCCTTTTCTCCATAATGTCTTTCCAGGTTTCAGTTAAGTTCTTCTCTCTTCCCTTTGCTGGAGGTTTGGAAGGCCAGTTGTTGAGTCCCGTTATCTGAGAACGAGCAGAGATGGACCTTCACCCAAACCATAGCAGCGGTTTGCCTTGTGTCATCTAAATTTGGAAAGGACCAGTGAAACACAGTCTCTTCCGGTAGGACAGTCAGCACCTCCAAACCAAAGGCCTCGGCACAACCAGAAAGGAAGGAAGGAAGGCCTTCGCAAAGTGTTGTGCACTGGAGCATTGCAAGGGGAGAATCTAGCTTGTAATTCTATAACATTTTTTCCCGACAGTAGGGAAAGTACGGCTTTAGAAAACCCGATGGCCCGTAGGCAGACACGGGCTCTTGAGTTTTCAGAAGGAGCGCTTCTTGCAATTCTAATTAGGTGTGAAATGAGGAGGTAGAGTCTCTTCTGCCAGAAAGCACGGTTTCCCTTCACTCTGCCAGAAAGCTTTGTCAGAGATAGGGAGACTTCTTCTGACAAAGCGTTCTTGTCTTGGGAGAAGGCATCACGGTGTTGGAAGAATAGTTACGCAAGTGCATTAACTTGTATCCATCCCACTTAGTGTAGTGCCTGGCAAGTAGTAGGACCTTAAAAAACAGCAGCACTACGTCACCGGTCTCTCTCGGTGCTGTATACGTTAAGAACGTGACATCTTGTTTAGGAGAAACAACTGCATTTTTTTTAACGGTATTTGTTAAGCACTGACTATTTTCCAGGCACTCTACTAAGCGCTTAGATAGATACAAGTTAATCAAGTTGCATACCATCCCTGTCTCCTATAGGGCTCCCAGTCTTAATCCCCATTTTGCAGATGAGGTAACTGAGGCCCAGAGAAGCCAAGTGACACGCCCAAGGTCACACAGCAGACAAGTGGTGGAGCCAGAAATAGAATCCGTGCCCTTATGACCCCCAGGCTCATGCTCTATCCACTAGGTCACCCTGCCTCTCTTAGAATCGACATCCAGCAAAATACGTCTGGTACATCCTAGTGGTTTCTACGCGTTGATAACCGCTTCAAGTTAAAAATCTCACCGAGGCCGATTGTGCTTTTCAGCAGCGTCTGAGAAGTCCGTCTTCAGTCGTGCAGAAAGCTTTCCGTATCCAGCCCAACGTCACAGTGCGGCGTAAGGAACTCTAGGGACTGTTTCTATTAGCGAATCAGTGACCCTTGTGATTGGACTAAATTAGCACAAGAAGACAAGTGATATCAAAGCAGAGCAAGGCTAACTATTGTTGTTGTGGTTACTGTGGTTACGGCAACTCAACGCAACACAAATATAGGCAGCCGGGCTGCACCTGGCCAGCAGGGAAGTCACCCGGGTGACGATTGGTGGCTTCTTTGAACCAAGGAGGGACTTGAAACCTGACTTCATCTTTCTTGACCTCCGGTTGCTTTTTGACACCATCAACCACTCCCTTTCCCTAGAAATATTCTCCAGCCTTGATTTCACTATAACAGATAGAGTCTCCTGCTTTTCTTCACACTTTTGGCTTTTCTTCGTCTCCTCACCTTTTAACTCTGGGTGTCTCACGGGGCTTAGTTCTTCATTCTGTGTACTTGCTCCATATGCCCTCCCTCAGGCAAGAAAGTCACTCCTATGGCCTTAGCTGCCACCTCTAAGAGAATGACACCCAAATCTACCTCCCTATCTGCCTTACGTTCTTTTATTTTCTCTGGCCCTACATCCCTTTAAACTCAAAATGGTGAGACCTGAAATCCTTCTCTTCCTGTCTCTATCCGGTTCTCCTCCTTTCTCATCATGGCTGACAACGCCACCATCTTCCCTGTACTAGAGGTTCATAACCTTGGTCTTTTCTTCGACTCCTCTCAGGCTTATGCTTCCCACACTCAAAGTTAGTCGCTAAATCCTGCTGGATTTTCCCCCTCAATATTTCCCAGACTTATCCCTTCCTTGCCACACTTTCAGCCACCTCTGGGGGCCAAGCTCTCATCGCCGGCAGGGCCAGGTGGAAAGAGCATGGACCTGGCAGTCAGAGGACATGGTTTCTAATCCTAGCTCTGCCTATTCCTTGCTGTGTTACCTTGGGAAAGTCACTTCACTTCTCTGGGCCTCAATTCTCCTGTTCTCCCTGCTACTTGGACTCTGAACCCCATATGGGGCAAGGACCGTGTCCAGCTTAATTGACTTGTATCTATCCCAGCACTTAAAAAACAGTGTTTGACACGTAGTAAATGCTTAGCAAATACCTAAAACAAAAAATCTCCCAGAGAAACTATCCCAGCTTCCTTACTGACCTCCCTGCCTCCAACCCTGGCTCCCTTCCGTCCAGTCAATCCTACATTTGGTTTCCCAGATTAATTTCCTAAATGCCATTCAGAATACATCACTTCCCTCCTCAAAAAACTCCTCAGTGGATTGGCATTTTTCTGTTGATCAAACAGAAATTTACCTTTATATTTACTCTTCGTACCCGTGTTTTACTCTTGTGCCCATTTTATGCATGCATTTCAGGTCTGACTTCATTAATTAGATTTCAGACTTCTCAAGGGTAGGCACTGTGTTTTCTCATTTTAATGAGCATGCAGTCAGATGTCCTGCATGCTTAATGTGTACATTCCAAGCATTTAGTACAGTACTCTGCACATGGTAAGCGCTCAATAAATACTGTTGAATGAATAATAATAATGATGGCATTTGTTAAACGCTTACTATGTGCAAAGCACTGTGCTAAGCACAGGGGAGGATACAAGGGGAACAGCTTGGCCCACGTGGGGCTCACTGTCTTAATGCCCATTTCACAAATGAGGTAACTGAGGCACAGAGAAGTTAAGTGGCTTGCCCAGAGTCACACAGCTGACAAGTGACAGAGCTGGGATTTGAACCCGTGACCTCTGACTCCCAAAACCGTGGTCTTTCCATTGAGCCATGCTGCTTCTCTGAATACTAATGATGATGAGTCTATTAATCTTGGGGATTACTCAGGGAATCAAGGTCCCCAAGTTGAACTGCCCTGGATATCCTGTCCCAGTCAAAATACATATCCCAATCAGGCTTTATCAGTAAGAACAGACAATCTTGGGGCAACTAGTGGGCATAAGATATTCTTCTTAGAATATCTGTGCTGCCTTGCCCCAGGCCCAAATCTTAGGGGTACCCCGGGGCCCCCAAAGCCACCAGCATTTAAGATAGTCCAGGGTATAAATGAATGTTCTGTCACAGGTCTGATTATTTAAGCCGTAAGAGACACTTGAACTGCCTGACTTAAGTACTTTCAAAATATTTCTGTCAATATTGTATTTAAAGAGGTTTCTTCATTCTCAGTCAAACATACAACTAAGCAAAGGGACACGAGAAAAACACTTATATTTGAAGAAAGAGAGAGTCCATCGTACCTCTGATTACCTTCCAGGATAATATATCATTATATTTTAGGTAGTCAGTATCTGATGTTGCAAAGCAAATGGAAAACATGAGCCATGCTTCAGTACTGCTTTTACCTTAGCTGAACTATGCAAAGCATCTGGACCTAGGCATCGTATAAAGCTTTCAAGTTGATAGAATATGTTTCAAATTAGAATGGTGGAAGGGGACCACCAGGACTAAATAAGCCTGAAAGCTGTCCCTCTGGAAGTCGTACGGGGGGGGAGAGGGATGTTTTTGTGACCCCCTCCCGGGTCCCTGATCAGGGTGGCCCTCCTGGAGTTGGGCAGAGCCACGTGAGGGTGACACTTAGGGGCCACGGTACACATTTTACAATGCTGCTGACAGCCAAGCAGGCCCTCGGGCTTGACCTTGCCTTTCCTATCCATCGATCAATCTGTTCCATACCAGAGGTCCCGTTGGCTGGGTGCAGCAGCTGTGGAGCTGAGGGCCCGGAGCGAGAGCGACTCTAACAGAACCCTGGGCTGGCTTCAAGGCCTGTTTGAATCATGTCAGGTCTAGGTGGATGAGGCTGCACTGATTCCTGAATTTAAGTCCTCCCCTCGGAAGGTTGGTGCTGTACTAAACCATCCCAGCCCCCTCCCCACCCCAGTAATTCCCATGAGGAAACATCCCTCCCAGCCTGGTTCCCCTGGAACTGCCCGCAGTGATTTTCCCAAGGTCCGCAGACAAGAGGGTTGGAATGCTGGGACACTCAGGAGAGTCCATAGAACTCGTGCCCACGAGTAAAACTTGAAAAGTACAGTTGCCCTCCCTGGAGTTACAAAGCGGGGAATCAGGTTAGACAACATAATCTAGAAAGGTTAGAAAAAATGCTCCCTAGACTACCACACCACATCATGAATGCAATCCCCTTCACCTTTATAAATGGATTTTTTTGTAAGACATCAATGAGGTTGGCTTGAACATCCGAGGTTACTTCCTTGTTTCGTAAGGTGAAGTGATCGTACAAACCAATTGTCTTCTCCTCCTTCCCTTCACTTCCTAAATTGCTCTTATATCTCCCTGTCAATCAGTGGTATGAAGTGTTTACCATGTGGCTTACTAAGTGCCTGGGAGAATGTGATACGCTGGGCAGACACCATCCCTGCCTTCAATCTGTTTTTTTGGCACCTGATTTCTATTTACCATCCCTCCCTCCTGTTCTAGTCTGCATGCCATTCCTGCCTCTTTCCTCTTTTTCAAACCACCCTACCCCTACTTCACAAGATCACCCAACTAAATTCCTCCTTAAGGACTGCTTAAATATTCCATCACCCGTGCTTCTCCTTGTCGTAGTAATACCCTCAGCATGTACTGTCAGTTATCTGGTTAAGTGCTTTTATGTATTCTTATCTGTAGTCTTCTTAATGTCCCCTTTAGATTATAAACTTTTTGAGGTCAAGGTCCCCCCCCCTTCGCTTTCTTTGGTTTTCTTGGTTTCTCACCTGGGTGCTACTAGTTTATTCTGCACAGTGCAGAAATGGTTGTTGATTGAGAAGCAGCATCGCGTAGTGGAAAGAGCACGGGCCCGAGGATGAGAAGGACCTGGGTTCTCATCCCGGCTCTATCATTTCTCTGCTGTGTGACTTTGGGCAAGTCACTTCATTTCTCTGTGCCTCAGTTACCTCATCTGTTCACTGGGAATTAAGACTGTGAGCCCCATGTGGGACATGGACTGTGACCAACCCGATTCTCTTGTATCTCCACCAGCTCTTTGTACAGGACCTGGCACAAAATAAGACCTTAATAAATACCACAAAAAAAAAAGACCCATGTATGAGGGAAGTAATGTATGAAACAGCTCTTTTGTCCATCTCTCTGATGATTTCACCCATCTTCGTAATTCGTAAGCAAAACCGGGGCTTGTCCAAGGGAGGTTTATTGGTGAAAAAATCTTACCACCCGCCCCCGTCCCAAAGATTGGTTCCGATTGGCTCTCAAAGTTTTTATCATTCAAGCTGCAGATTGTTCAGGCTGCGGCTTCCAGTTCCTGCTTGCTGGACAGCGATTCATCAAGAGCTCTCATGGAATGCCCCGGGTCCCTTTTATAACACAGCTGCACCAGTATCTCAATTAACAGATCACTGACCTAAAAACCGGAGGACCGTAGGCATGGGCCAGAGCTGTGCACAGAATTCCCGAGAAACGAATCAAAGTCTCATTGTCCGTGATGACAAGTATGAGATCTTTTGTTTGTTTTGTCTTGAAAAAGTTATAGTATCAGATGCCAGTTTCCATCAGGCTGAACCGAGCTTTTAGAACGATGCCTGACTTGATTTTTCATACTAACATGAAATTCTTTGAACTCCTACTCCTGAAAGAAATATAAAGATGCGTTTTGCCAAGTTTTCATGGATCAACGATGCAATTTTCAAGGTTGACATGGGAGTGAGAATATTCCATGAATTCTGGATGAGTAGCGTCGGTTTCCCATTGTAAAGATTACCGGATACAAATGTTTGAGGATACCCATTGGTTACACCTTGTCATTTGAACTTTATATCCTAGTTGGGAGATAATCTTGAATTGTGTCCTTAATTTCTGAAATGTGCATATGTTGTCGTGTCCTCAACAGAAAAAAGAGGGAAAAGACTCGTCGATCGTTTTTTGTAGCCTAGAAATTCCAAGTGTTTAACTATTGCAGCATATACATTCTCTTCAATTGCTCAATGTCTTGAATACCAGTGGAGCCAAGAGGTTCCCAGAACTCCCTTCTCATGCTTCCCTCTCCCCATCATTTACTTTCCCCTCCATTTTCATCCTTGTCATTTTACTTACCCTAGAAAAGAGAACATACTTCTTTTTTTTCCCCCTCCAAGCCTATTACTTGAATCACGGATCAACCTCTCCTTTCGATTATGATCTGCAGTGGCCATTCAGAATAGGATTTTGCTTTCTTAGAAAACCAAGTTTCAAGTACCCAATCAGAACTAACTCTCTTGTATTCTGTTTCATTTAATTTGATGTTGAGGCAGTGGGAATAAAGCTGGAATTGAGTTGGGTCTTTCCACTCGGTCCTTTCCAAAAACTGTTTAAGGATACGTACATCGTGGTGTAGTGGAAAGTACACCAGGCCTGGGAGTCAGAGAACCCAGGTTCTATTCCCAGCTCTGTCACTTGTCTGCTGTGTGACCTTGAACAAGTCACTTAACTTTTCTGTGCCTCAGTTTCCTCATCTCTGAAATGGGAATTCAATGCCTGTTCTCCCTCTTACCGTTTCTGTGAGCACCATGTGGGACAGGGTCGGAGCCCGACCTGATTAACTCGTTTTTACCCCATTGTGCTTTGAACAGGGTTTGATTCACAGTAGGCAATTAACAAATACAGTAATAATAATGATGTTGATGCTGATAATCGTCATAATAGTACATTTGATATTCCTTTTCTTCTTGGCCAACAAAGGCATTACCTCGTTTTCCTTTCCTTCTGATTCATCTCTATTTAGGCTTCTATTCAGGTAGGCTTCTCCTGAGCCTGTGCTCTTTTTCCCACTGAGGCCTTATCATCTTCCTGTAATCCCTTCAACCATGAAAATCGGGTATGTCCAAGGCAAGATTCTCTGCATTTCCTAAAGCACAATAACGATACTTGTCCCATTCCCATATGCCTTTTCTCCACATTATTTCCAGATGGGGAGAGAGAGGGAGATTTCTCTTCCAACTGCAGTAACAAAGCTAATTTTTTTTATTGTCTCGACTCTACTGGGACGTCATGAGCTAGATCTTTTCGTAGTAGACAGCTGTAGTTGCAGGTAAATACCAGACTAGATTGTGATGGTAGGCCACTGGAAGGACACAAGCTATTAAGTCAGACCGGCAGCACTTTCTTTTCTGGAATGACTGACGTAGACATTGAATAAACCATTAATTGACTACCCCCTTTGAACCCCAAGACAAAGCACATTCACTGTTATTGATGTGATAAGATCTGTCCTCTTTGGTTAGCAAAAGACGGGCAGGCAACAATTTCAAAAGGCCCTGTTTTCACTGAGCCATCCATACGCACTTTAATTCCGCTTTCATTCTGTTTGCAGCACTCTGCATGTAAAAGTCCAAGATGAAGTGTTGAAAGGGCTGCAGTCGGGCTTATTTTCCTTTACCCTTATTATGCCTGAAGAAAGTTGACCATGATTTCCCTTCTCTTGCAACCGCCTTAAAGGAAACTAGCCAAGAAGCAGAAGGAAACTCAGAGCAGCACCCAGAGAGAGATGGGACCTGTTGCTATGGCAGAAAAGACCACCACCAAACTCAGCGCGGCTCACAATGAAGAAGTGCTTTCTTCCAGTTCTCAGGATGTTAATGGATTCAGTAAGTTTCTGCTGCCTGTCACAGGTAACCCCGGAGTCAGCTGCCCTGGATCTGTCCCTCGGCATTTACATTTTCTCAAGGGTGCTGATAGAATATTTTAAGATATGAAAGGCCAGCCTTGATGGTCCAATGATGACACTAAGGGGTGGATCAGGCAAAAATAATAATAATGATGATGATGATCACAATGATGACGATAATGTATTTATTAAAGCACTTAGGATGTTGCCCGGCGCCGGGCTGAGTTCGTGGGTAGGTACAAGATAACCAGCTTTGACGAAAGAGGCCTCTCATGACCTGAAAATGAATTCTCTTCATCTGGTTGGCGATGGGAGGTTATCCAACTTGGGGCACAAAGTAACGCTGCATATTTTAAACCCAATTCACCCGGCAGGAATGAGTCTTAAGATGTTTCACCTTGTGGCCGCAGTCAGTGGTTAGGAAACGACTCGCTTCATTAAATGCTTATCATAATGTAATAAGTAGTAATCAAAATCATGACCGTCTCCTGACCCTCCGTGGCCCGAGGGGAATCGGATGTGGGCTGGTCATTCCGCCTCCTGTGAACTTATGGGCCCGGCCCGAAAATAGCATCGCCTTGACGCTACCTATCGGTCCCTGCGTATGCTACTTGAATTGAAATCTGGCCAGGTCGCCAGGGTCGACGCTCTACCCTTTACAAAAGTCATTTTAGGATCTCTGAGTAGTAGCTAGGGTCACCCGGCTGTGCCTCTTCTAAATGATGCTTCCCGAACTCCTCTGTCCCCTTTTTGAAGCAGTGGCTCACTAGTCAAAATCCAGTGCAAATCCTGCTGATGGCCCGCTGGCCCCCGTCCCCATTGCTGCCTCTGCAGAGCTGATATCTACTACAACTGGGCGGCCCATTGTCGGTATCTAGATTGTTAGCTCCTTGTAGACAGGAACTTGTCTATAAACTCAGTTACGTTTCACTTTCCCGAATGTTCAGTCCAGTGCTCTGTACACAATAAGAGGTCAGTAAATGCCATTGATTGACCAATTATCCCAGTTTCTGAAGAAGGAAACAGGGCATATAAGGAAGCTCCTGGAAGGTCTGAGCCCTAGTTGGGGGTATCTCACCCCATTTTTCCAAGGAGCTAGAAAAGGTATCCTAAACTCGGCATTTGTGATTGGTGTGGGAGAGCACGTAAGTGAAATTTATCTGTCAGAAGCGTCGTCTAACGTGAAGTGGGTGCATAGGCTCACCCACACATACGGTCTCCCTCAAAGTCTTCCATCCCACTGAACACTACAGAACCTCAGTGATCATTTGGTGACCGATGAAAACAAGCCCCACAAAGGCCTTTTCTCCTCTTCTTCACCTCTGTTCAAATCCAGGCCCATCCCAGGATGCCATTTTAATTCCCCTAGAGATTCATTCCATCTCATCCTCTATCAGAGCTATATATTATCCCTATATAATCTCTTATCTGACAGACTTCTCGACGCGGTCCTTGGGTAATTCCCACTTGGCAGGGATGGTTCAGAGAATTCTCCACTTCTTCCGAGCAAGGGTGACATATATAGGAATTGGCCAGTAGAGAAGATTTCAATACCCCATTTTCCTGGAAAAATGATACTATTTATAGGAGGAAAGTTGATGGGGGAAAGGGGAGCTTTAATCAAAATCAAATCCTAATACCTTTAAAGACCTTCTTGGTCTTCTTTTGTCTTAGAAAAAGAAAAGTAAGCTACAGTTTTCAGCAAAGGGAGACTGGCAGAGGCTGACGAATGTAAATGACCAAGTTGCACTCATGTCTATCACCTGCACTGATCATCTTTTAGGGGCTTTGGTGTTTAGGTATGGAATGCCTAAATAAACTCCCTGGATTTCCTTTCATGGAACCACAACAACATGACAGGAAAACCAGGCTGCTGGTATCACTAGTAATCAAATTTCTCCTTGACCGTGCATTTTTTATGTTATTTGTTAAGCACTTCCTATGTCCCAGGCACCATAATAAGTGCTGAGATAGATATAAGCTGATTAGGTTGGACACAGTCTATGTCCCACATGGGGCTCAGAGTTTTAATCCCCATTTTACAGATGAAGTAACTGAGGCACAAAGTTAAGCGATTAGCCCAAGTTTTTACAGCAGACAAGTGGCAGAGCTGGGATTAGAGCCCAGGTCCTCTGACTCCCTGGACTGCAGAATCAGAACCATGCTGATTCTACAGCTCAGTATGCCCTTGATTACAAATCATTCAAAGCCCCAGGTCTCATATGGAAAAACACATTAGAAGAATTGTGTCATCATTAGAATAGAAATGTTGGTCTAACTTTCATGGGCAAGAATATTTATACAGGAATAGATTTAGTTGTATTTATTGAGTGCTTACTATGTATAACACACTGTATTAAGTGCTTGGGAGAGTAAAATATAGCACTGTAACAGACACATTCCCTGTTCACAACGAGCTTGAAGTCCAGAGGGATTTTGTCTGTGGAAGCATCTGAGAATCTAAGGTAGGCAAAAATAAGAGGGCTAGTCAGAATAAAAATCTTAAAACCCAGAGAGTTGCCCAAGCACATTCATAATGTCTGAGAGTAATAATAACAATAATAATAATAATAATAGTGCTGGTATTTGTTAAGCACTTACTATGTGCCAAGCACTGTTCTAAGCGCTGAGGTAGATATAGGGTAATGAGGTTGTCCCACGTGGGGCTCACAGTCTTAATCCCCATTTTACAGATGAGCTAACTGAGGCACAGAGAAGTTAAGCGACTTGCCCAGGGTCACACAGCTGACAAGCGGCAGAGCTGGGACTTGAACCCATGACCTCTGACTCCCAAACCCATGCTTTTTCCATTAAGCCACACTGCTTCCTAACGCGATACAACTTTAGAATCTCAAGTCGATCCATTATGGAATTCCCGTTCTAACCCTACAGTGCCTCACCTACATCTTAACATTCCCCATGAAAATCATTTTGACGGGTGTTTAGAAAACATACCATTGAAATGTAGAAATTGGTTCAGAAATTACCTTGCTGTAGATTAAATTGAATCTATTTTTATGGTATTAGGGAATAGTATTCCCGTTTTGTGTACTGGAATCTTTTTGAGGCACCAAGAATATTTTTAAATGTGTCAGGCAATGGGGAAAAAGCATGATCCATTACAAGATGAATGATTATAACGCTGGAAATTATCCTAGGTGCCCAGGCCCCGAAAAATAAGGATATTAATTTAATACTCAGCCCTTTGTCTTATTGACAAAACCCTGGGCAGGGGCTAAAATTGAGAGTGCTGTTCTCTTTCAAGCAAATCGCTCCGTTGTGTTTTACAACATTAATCCAATCAGCACCTTTTTTTAAAAAAACACCTCACAATAACATTCAAAGCTAATCATCATCTGCATTTCCTGATAATGTTGTTATCAAGGTGTTGGATATTTCAGAATGGTTGAACATTCTCGAGGTGGAATGTATCTTGTTTACCCTGGGGAAAAAAACAGTATGCGCCTTCTTGAAGGAAATATTCATTAGTATTTAGTCATCTACACTTGATATTACAGTATGATATTTTCTAACGTAATTACTCTCTAGGCTCTCTCTATCTCCGTATATCGGTCTAAATTTTCTTCTTTATGTCTTTTGTACCTAGCATCATCTTCTCCTTGTTCATTTTCTGTCCAAAGCAAAACACTGCAAAGCAAATCTTTGTTGAATTCCTACTACTCAGGTACCGGTGCTATTATTTGGTGTTGCGTTTGGTATATTTCCTAAATTGACATTTTACTGACTCTTCTCCAGCTGGGTTGCAGCTAACGGTGTTTTCATTTCTATGCTTTTATTCTATTCGCCTTCTGTTGATTTCCATCATTACGTGTCCTGTGGGTGAATGGAATTTCATCTCAAAGTGTCATCAGATACTGTTCCGTCAACCACGCTGCTAGGTAAGGAAGCAGGTATGGTCAAGGCCTTGGGGAAGTTTCCGCTTTCAAAAAGTCTCCCCTTCTCCCCCCGCCACAGCCAGTGGGCTACGATGAGCGATTCAGCCTCCTAGGCAGCAGAAAATGCTATTGTCTAGGTGTGAGGCCTCTGGATTCAAGTGAATTCTTTAGGAAGCAAATTGGAGATGAGATTACCACTGTTTTGCTAAGGAATGAGAAATATATTTACTGAAACCTTCACAGAGCTTAGGTACCCCTGAAAAAAAAAAATCTGTTAGCTGGGCCAACCCCATCCCTACTTCAGATACAAAGTAAACAGATGAGAAAACACTGTTGATTTCTGTTCCATTAGAAACCGGGGAGCCAGAAGAAGCCGGAAACAATGAAACTTGAAGAAAATAGCCAGGAGGAGAAATCTGAAATTTCTCTATTCCCCTAGGGAAACAAATGATAAATAATCTTGATTCTCCCCCTCGGGCTCTGGAAGGGAGAGGGGTGTGGGAGCCCTGTCTTCCCCTCTTGGTGCTGCGTTGGCTGCAGGGGAGCTGGGCCCAGCAATCACGCAGCTGTTGATAGCGAGAGACGGCTGCAGTCGTCTCCCTCTGCAGAAAGGTGCAGCCGTACAGCTGCAAAGCAGGAGAATCTCTGCCTCCAAGGGCTCTACTATCCTGGTGGCTTCGGGCTTTTAAGGCTTCACAACTGGAGCGGAGCGCTCCTGTAGAAAGGCAGTGATAATGGCGATGATGATACCGTGCCTTGTTTTTATCTAGCCCTTTGTATTTTTTCCAAAGGCCTTTCACATCGGTTATCTCGGTTTATCCTGCAGAGGACACCCCTGTAAGGGTAGGGAGAGGCAGGGATGGTGATCCCTATTTAGCAGAGAAGAAAACTGAGGCACAGAGAGGTTAACTGACATGTGTAAGGTCACACAGTAAGGCCAGTGAGATTAGGTGGGATAGGAACCCAGGTCTCCTGAGGTCCAACTGCATGCTGTCTCTACTGTAACCTCTCTCGGGATAGACTAATTCTCCCCCACCTCTTCGTCAGGGCATCTTTAGACACATCCACGGCAGCACTTTTCCCCAAGACATCAGCAGCCCTGGTTGCTTAACAGGTGTCCTGCAGTCTTTGAGCCAGATGTTCTGTCTGAAAACTTCTCACTTTATTCATAGAACCAAGTGAAATCTTCATAGTCATGGGGCCATGGAGTATCCTGCGGAATCTCAAGCCAGGGTTTTTACTGCATGCTTACTGTGTGCAGAGAACTGTACTAAGTTCTGATCTCCTCCCTTCCCTGCAGATTTTCTGGGCTGAGTCATTTTAATGTCTGTCTTCCCTACTAGACTGTAAACCCCTTGGGGGGCAGGGATCATATCTACAAACTCTATTGTACTGTTTTCTCCCAAGTACTTATTCCAGTGCTTTGCACAAAATCAGCACGCAATCAATCATCGGTGGTATTTGTTTAGTGCTTATGACACGCGGAGCACTGCGCTAAATGCCTGGGAGAGTACAGAACAACAGAATTAGCAGATATGCTCCCTTCCCGTAATGAGCTTACAGTCTAGAGGGTGAGAGAGAGACATAAATATAAGTGATTTGTAATAATTTAAAGATATGTGCATAGGTGGGCAGAGGGGCTGGAGGTGGGGTCCCAAAGGTCAAAGATCCAAGGGGCACACACAGTGTAGAAAGGAGAGCAAGCTGGGAAAAGAGGGCTTAATTGGGGAAGGCCTCTTGGAGGAGATGAGAGCTTCGAAGGTGCAGAGAGTGGTGGTGTGGCATATATGGAGGGGGAGGGAGTTCCGGGCTAGGGGGAAGACATAGGAAGGGGTCGGTGATGAAATATTCATGCATTCATTCAATAGTATTTATTGAGCGCTCACTATGTGCAGAGCACTGGACTAAGCGCTTGGAATGTACAGATGGGTAACGGATAGACACAGTCCCTGCCCTTTGACGGGCTTACGGTCTAATCGGGGGAGACGGACAGACGAGAACAGTGGCAATAAATAGATGATATCAAGGCACGGTGAGTAAGCTGGTGCTAGAGGAGTAGAGATCAGTGAGGTGAGTCAGACGGGGTGAGGTAATTGAGTGCTCTAAAGCCAATAGTAAAGAGTTTCTGTTTGATGTGGAAACGGGTGGGCAGTCACTGGAGGTTCTAAAGGAATGGGGCGACATGGATTGAATATTTTTGTTGAGAAAGGACCCATAGAGCAGAGGGAAGTCTGGTCTGCAATGGGAAGGTCAGGAGGGATAGGTGAGTGCTTAGATCAGCATCATAGCAGTTTGTATGGAGAAGAGAGGATGGATTTTAGTGATGCTGTGAAGGTAGAAACAACCGAATTTGGTGGAATGAGAAAGACAAGTTGAGGGCAACGCCAATGTTAGGAACTTGTGAGATAGGGCAGATGGTGGTATTGTCTACGGTAATGGGAAAGATGGGGGAGGGCAAGGTTTGGGTGGGAGGATAAGGAGTTCCTTTTCAGAAATGTTTGGTTTGAGGTATCGACTGGACATCCAGGTAAGATGTTCTGAAGGCAGAAGGAAATGCGAGATTGCAGGGAAGGAGAGAGTTTGGAACTGGAGAAGTAGACTTGGGAATCCTCGGCATAGATGTTGTAGTTGAAGCCGTGGGAGTGAATGAGTTTTCCAGTGCACCGGATGTAGATGGAAAAATAGAAGGGGACCTAGAACTGAGTCTTGAGGGACCCCCACTTTCAGAGGGTGGGAGGCAGAGGAGAAGCCAGCAATAGAAAACGAGAAGGAACAATCAGAGATATAGGAGGAGAAGCAAGAAAATGACACTATCAGCGAAGTCAAGGTAGGATGAATTTTCAAAGAGAAGAGCGTGGTCTTCAGTGCTGAAGACAGCTAAGAGGTCTAGGAGGATTAAGATAGCAGAGGCCGTCAGATTTGGCGAGAATAAAGTCATTGGTTACCTTAGAGAGGGCTGTTTATGTGGAGTGAAGGGGGCAGAAGCCAGATTGGAGGGGATTCGGGAGAGAATTGAAGGAGAGGAAGTGGAAAGAGTGGGTGTAAACAACTCTCTCAAAATGTTTGGAGAGAAATGGTAGGTGGGAGAATGGGTGAGAACTGGATGGACCCATGGAGTACAAAGCAAGGTTTTTTGAGGATAGAGATACGTAAGTGTGTTTGAAAGCAGTAGGGAAGAAGCCACTGGAAAGTGAATAGTTGGAAATGGCAGTCAAGAAGGGAAGAAAGGAAGGGCCGTGTGTTTTAGAAAGTTATGAAGGGATAGGTCCAAAAGCACAGGTGGAGGGGGTAGATTTAGAGGCCTCACGTGGGACATCCTGATTACCCTGTATCTACCCCAGCATTTAAAACAGTGCTCTGCACATAGTAAGCGCTTAACAAATACCAACATTATTATTAGACTGCAGGGAATATAGGGAGAGTCAAAGGGGGTGGAAGAGGGGATGGGAATTGGAGAGGAGCCGGGGAGATTTTAGGGGATTCTGCCTGATGGGTTTCATTTTTGTCGGTGAATTATGTGTCCAGGTCATTAGGGGAGAGAGATGTGTGGGGGCGGAGGGAGGGGGCAGGAGGATCAATAAATATTTCTTATAGACTGACTGATAGGAGTACTGATCTGGAGGGAAGTGAAGATTCTCTGTCTTTTTGCTGAGTTTCTCTAAGGGATACCTGGGTAGGTCAAAGAGAAGAATTCTACCCAGAATGTCAGGAAGGCAGGAAATCCAATAAAGTTGAAAGCACTTCCTTATTGGGAAGGCAGACACTGTTTTTGAATGTGTTCAGTGATTTGAGCGTTTATTCTGAGCGGTGTTCTGGAGTAAGCGTCCGGGAGAGCATAGTAGAATTAGTAGGAACGATCTCTGTCTTTAAGGAGTTTATAGTCTACCAGGGGAGACAGACGTTAAAATAAATTACAGGTCGAGGGAAGCCACAGAGTTCAAAAATATGTACCTAAGTGCTGTTTTGGAGTGAGTAGCTAAGTGTTAAAGTGGGTGAGGATTAAAGTGTGCAAGTGATACAGAAGTGTTGAAATATTGTATCTACTCCAGCCCTTAGTAGAGAACTTGGCATATAGAGAGCACTTAACAAATACCACCATTATATCCTTATTAGGAGGAGGAAGACCGGCAATGGCAGGAAGGAAATAAAATGGGAAGAGAGACTGTTGAGGAAAGGCTTTCTGGAAATATGATTTACGTGGTCTTTGAAAACGAGGAGAAAAGAAAGGGGAGCGGGTTCCAAGCAGGAGTGAGGGGTCAGTGGTGGGAGAGAGGAAATGAACCCAATGAGTAAGTTGATGTGAGGGGAGACAAGTAGGTGGGTGGATCTGTAGCGTGGCTCAGTGGAAAGAGCACGGGCTTGGGAGTCAGAGGTCATGAGTTCGAATCCCGGCTCCGCCACTTGTCAGCTGTGTGACCGTGGGCAAGCCACTTAACTTCTCTGTGCCTCAGTTACCTCATCTGGAAAATGGGGATTAACGGCAAGCCTCATGTGGGACGACCTGATTACCCTGTATCTACCCCAGTGCTTAGAACAGTGCTCTGCACGTAGTAAGCGCTTAACAAATACCAACATTATTATTTGTAGCGGGGGAAGAGTGAGGCGAAGGAGTGGGGCGAGAGAGCGGACTGCTGCCTTAAAGCCACAAGTTCAAAGATAACGAGCAAAATTCTGCTCGTGTGGTATGTGCTCCCCGGAAGCTAAACTTCAGTGGAAAGAGCCCGGGCTTGGGAGCCAGAGGTCATGGGTTCGAATCCCGGCACCGCCACCTGTCAGCTGTGTGCCTTCGGGCGATTCACTTGACTTCTCGGTGCCTCAGTTACCTCATCTGTAAAATGGGGATTAAGACTGTGAGCCTCACGTGGGACAACCCAATCACCCTGTATCTCCCCCAGGGCTTAGAACAGTGCTCTGCACATAGTAAGCGCTTAACCAATACCAACATTGTTATTGCCGTTATTATTAAACCCTTAAGGAGGAAGTTGGAGATTCACTTTCAGCACAGTAGGGGACTGGAGAACTGGAGAAGTCATCTTCTTACCGGTCCCGTGGGGGGCCTAAAAGAGAATGAGTGCAACTCCCCCCCCCCCCCCCCCCCCCCAGATTTTCCAAATACTCTCAGGGTGCAGTTTGCCATTTGGGAAAATCTGACCTTGTAGAGGGATCCCAGAAGGCCGAAAAGGGAGCTTGTGAACTAGGGAAGCCAGGGGCTGGATAATTATTCAGGGGTTGTACATAAAGAGTTCTTTGGAGGGAAAGAGAGAGAGTGTGTGTATATGTGTATGGTGAAAAAGGCCAGCCCGTTGCTATGAATCTGAAAGGAAATGCGTAGCTGTTCAAACCCTTAACCAGTAGAATTTCTCAGACCTGTCATTTTGGATTATCTGTATTAGCTTTCTTTGCCAGCCACAGAAACCCATCGTAGCTGCTTTAAACTTTGCCCTGAGCGGGTAGCAACTCAAGAGTTTGAAGGAGAGAAAATTATAAGGAAGAGCATAAGTAATCCATTTTATCAAGCAAACAGCTAGGAAGAAGGAATGGTAAACCAGGCTTGCAATACATCATGTCGGGAGGAAAAAAAAGGTAGGAACGTCTGTTTATTGGGAAGATCAGATTTCTTGGTTACCCCAGGACTAAATTGGATGAAGGAGAAATATTGGAGGGTTACGAGTGAGCCACATCTTGTTTCATTTAATATTTTCCTGACATTATCTAATATTTTCATCAATGACTTCAATGATAGAATAGGAAACGATCTGATTAAGTTCAGGTTGACACTCCGCCGGGCGGGGCCGCTAACGTCTCCGAAGACAGGAATAGAATCCAATGTGACCTTGACAAATTAGAGAAATGATCTGCCAAAATCAGGGACAGGAACGAGGAAGTGCCCTTGAGGATCAGATAAAAAGCCCGAGTTCTGCGGCCCCTGGCTTTAATGAGAGGATGAGTGCAGAGCAAAGGCTTCGGGTGGAAGCACCGATAGAATTAGCCAGGGTTTCTACGTGCTGATGCTATAACGGTTGGGACAGACAATCAGTGGTATTTATGAAGTTCTTACTGTGCAGAACACTGTACTAAGCACCGGGGAGAGTATACTACGACGGAGTTGGTAGACGTGATCGCTACCCACAAGGAGTTTACAGTGTGCAGGGGGTGGGGGCAGACATGAAAATAAGCACGGTGGCTGTACTCATCCTGATACCTCCTACCATCAATTAATTGTATTTATTGAGCGCTCACTGTGTGCAGAGCACTGTACTAAGTGCTTGGGGAAGCCCAGCGCAGAGATAACTCCTACAGTAGCATCTCCACCTCCAGGCCTACTGCCCAGGGCTGGGTCCAGACATTGGGCCAGCAACCTAAGGGTGAGGAAATCAACCTCTTGTCAGAGAACAGCATAAGCCCCCCTCTAGACCGTAAGCTCGTTGTGGGCAGGGGATGTAGCTGTTTATTGTTATATTGTACTCTCCCAAGCGCTTAGTGCTCTGCACACAGTAGGTGCTCAATTAATATAATTGAATGAACAAACTAGTGGGTAGGACACAGGACCAGGAGTCTGGAGACTTAGGTTTTACCCCCTCATCTGCCACACACCTGCTGGGTGACCTTAGGCAATTCACTTAACTTCCCTGGGCCTTAGTTTCCACATCTGTAAAATGGGGATTGAAAGTAATTAGACTGTAAACCCGTCAAAGGGCAGGGACTGTTTCTATCTGTTACCGATCTGTCCATTCCAAGCGCTTAGCACAGTGCTCTGCACATAGTAAGCGCTCAATGAATACTATTGAATGAATACCTATTCTCCCTCCAACTTAGATTATGAGCCCCACGTGGAACAGGGACTCTGTTATATTGTAATCTTCCAAGCACTTAATACAATACCGTGCACCTAGTAAGAACTCAATAAATGTGATTGATTGATTGCTCTGCCCACAGTAAGCCCTAAATAAATACCAGGGCTAGCACCTTTCCTAAGTCACCACTTGGAGATTGGATTTATTTAGCCAAACCTCCCCCGTGACTGCTAAAAACTTTCAGGTCACTTTGGAAATATAAGCAATATTTCTATTTTAAATTCAGTTTGAAAACTCGATAGAGCAGCAGAAAGCAGCATCTGATGTGTTGAAATGCAGCCACGTTTAAGAAAAACACACATTTTGCGTTGAGAAGGAATTTGGATTTTCATCCAGAGAGGTCGGTGAGGGCCCTCTAGACTGTATGAGCCATGAAGGCAAGAATCATGCCTGCAAATTCTATGGTATTCTCCCAAAAGCTGAGCTCAAAGCTCTGCACACAGTAGGTGCTTAATAAGTATAACTGATTGATTGATTGATTTGAGACCTTAATGATCCATTCATTGGGAGTTCAGCACTAAAAGGGCCCAGGTGGTAAATTAGCAGTGTTATTAGTATCACCATCATTGTATTTGTTAAACACTTACTGTGCTTGAGAAATTATACCAAGTGCTGGGATAGATATAAGTTTTCCGGGTCAGGCACAGTCCCACTGCCACGTGGAGCCCACAGTCTGAATGGGAGGGAGAACAGGTATCTTATTCCCATTCTACACATGAGAAAACTGAGGCCCAGTGAAGTGATTGCACAAGGTCACACGGCCGGCAACCGGCAGAGCTGGGATTAGAACGCCAAGGCCTCGTGGCAAGAGCACTGGGTTGGGAGTCAGAGGTCGTGGGTTCTAATTCCAGTTCCGCCACTTGTCTGCTGTGTGACCTTGGGCAACTCGCTTCACTTCTCTGGGCCTCGGTTCCTCAGCAGTAAAATGGGGATTGAGACTGGGAGCCCCATGTGGGATGGGGATTTGTCAACCTGATTACATTATATTTACCCCAGCACTTAGAACAATGCTTGGCTCAGAGTAAGCGCTTAAAAAGTACCGTTACTGTTCCCTTCTAGACCGTGAGACTGTTGTTGGGAAGGGATTGTCTCTATTTGTTACCAAATGGTACTTCCAAGCCCTTAGTACAGTGCCCTGCCCATAGTAAGTGCTCAATAAATGTGAAAGAATGAACCCCAGTCCTCTGATTCCCAGGCCCATGCTCTTTCCAGGAGGCCACACTGCTCCTTTGGATTCAAGTCTAACTTTCAGAGATATTTGAAGATTCCCATTGAATCCTGAAGCATAATCTAGGGGACTGAAGATGATTTCTTCAGGAATCTGGCAGGAAGCTGCCCGCTGAGGTTTGGAGGATAATTTGGGGCTTCTTAAAAGTGGTGGAGAGAGAGAGAGAGAGACTCTTTAAAAAAACAAAAAAGAATAACGAGCTTCAGCCGCTTTACCAACAGAATCCATCACCTGCAGCTCGACAATATTGGTTGCCATCTGTTTTCTGTTAATAAATGGGAAGGCTTTGTAACAGGCAATGAGTCACCAGCTCAGCTGTGACATGATTTGTTGATAGGAAAGGCCCAGAGGATGATGGTTTTGTCCTCCATCCCACACCTCTCTCAGTTAATCTTTTTTTTTATGTGTTTCTCTAGTTACTTATTTTTCGATTATAATATAAAACATCCCTAGGATGAGGTAATAGGTTTTAACTGAGTTTGTCCCGAAAGTGAATAAAGGTCCAGTTTCCTTCAGGAACGTTAAATTAGCCGTGGCTTAAATTAGAGTCTTCTTCCCCTTGGGATTGAAAGTGTCCATCGTATCTCAGAGAGCAGGCTATTATGGTTAGGTAAACTCAGAACCACCTGACTTCTCTGCCCCGCTACCATCCAACCCCTCTGGAAGATGTCCTTGAATAATTCAGAAGCAGATTGGACCTCTCATTTCCTCCTCCCCTACAATAATCGTAATAATTGTGGTATTTGTTAAGTGCTTAATATGTGCTGAACACTGTACTGAGTGCTGGGCTACATAAAAGATAACCGGGTAGGACACATTCGCCATTCCACATGGGGCTTACGGTCCTAAGTAGGAGCGAGAATAGCAATTGAATCCGTATTTTACAGGTGAGGAAACTGAGGAACAGAGATGTGCTCCAGTTCATACGGCAGGCCAGTGGCCGAGCTTGAATTAGAACTCAGGTGCTCTGATTCCTAGGCCTGTGCGCTTTCCTCTAGGTCACTCTGTCTCTCAGCTTCAACCAGCTGCACCTCAGTCTGGACCTACACTTTGAGAGTGGCCCCAAGGCCAGTTGAAGAGGCCAAAAGGAGGATTTGTTATCTGGAACTATTTTGTGCGTCATCAGTTATCCCCGCCCTGGGCCTCTCTTTGCCAACAGCTCAGAAACGGTGTAAATATAAACAAGGGAGTTGTTCCGTCAAAGAGACTGATAAGACTATTAGCAATTTCTTCATTGAAAATATGGAACAGGGATCGTGTCTATCAACTCTACTGCACTTTCCCGAAGTCTGAGAACAATGCTCTCCACACAGTAAGAATTCAATAAATTCCTCTGATGGATAATTTCACCAGCGAGCTGTTATTGCACTGAAGGATTAAAGTTCCTCAGGGCCCCATCCCCTGGTAAGACAGTTTCGAGGGTGGTGAGGGAGGCAGCATTCAGGGCATCAGTTCTTGCCCCTCCTACATTGGGAGAGACTGCATTCCTAATGCCCCTCGATAATGATATTGAATATGATGACTTTTGTTAAGAGTTACTGTGTGTCAAGCACTGTTCCAAGTGCTGGGGTAGGTACAAGTTAATTAGGTGGTACACAGTCCCTGTCCCGCATGAGGCTCACCTGAGCCCAGGTCCCTCATTTACCACTTGAGCCACTTGGGGCTCAAAGTCTAAGTAGGAGGGAGAACAGGTATTGAATCCCCATTTGAGAGTTTGAGGAAACTAAGACCCAAAGAAGTTCAGTGACTTGCCTGAGGTCACACAACGGTCAAATGGTGGAATGTGGCATTAGAACCCAGGACCTCTGACTCCCAGACCTGTGCTTTTTCTACTTGGCCACACAACTTCTAGGCCCTAATGCCACAGAAACTCTGCTCAGTTGTTGTTCTTCATCAACACGGACTGGAGCTGTTTTCGGCGAGTCCAGTTGACGTGAGATGGAGCCAGACTAGCAAACTGAATCAATTATAAGGGAGGCATCAATTATCCTGAGCCTGGAACAATCAACCTCTTTGATTATTTTCCTCCACAGCCTATCTACTGCTTGGGTTTTCCGGGCTTGCAGCCTTCCTTGCTGAAAAAAAGCCTTCTTTTTATCTTAATGGTATTTGTTAAGCTCTTACTATGTGCCAGGGACTGTACTAAGGACTGGATTAGATACAAGTTTCTGCAGGTATTGCCGAGACCGTTTATGTATTGGCAACTGCCTAAGCTATCAACGTGCAGAGTCATTCGTTTCTCCGACTCTTTCTTGTCTCTCTTCTTTCTTAGTGGTATTTGTGAAGCAGTTATGTGCCGTACACTCTACTATGCTCTGGGGTAAATGCACGATGATCAGGTTTGACGCAATCCCTGTCCCACACAGAGCTCCCAGTCTTAATCCTCATTTTGCAGATGATGGAAGTGAGAAATTAAGTGACTTGCCCAAGATCACCCAGCAGCAAGTGGCAGAGGTGGAATTGGAACCCAGGTCCTCTGACTCCCAAACCTGGGCTCTTTTCCAGTAGGTCACGTTGCTTCTCTGCCATCCACATTCTATCCCGTTGGATGCTGGGAAATCACACAGTTCCTCTACAAAACTTCCATCATCATTTTCAATTTCCGGCCATCTTGTTCCTCATGGAATAAGCAGGTTTGGGGGATTTTCCCTCTCAAAAAAGGGCTGCTAATTACTAAACTTAGCTATGCTCGAGGATCCAGTGTATCGAAGGTGGAGCAGGGGACAGAAGCAGCGGGAGTAGATTATCCAGGAGGGCGACGCATGGAAAACCTGAAGCCTTTTCATCTAGTGACGTGTTCAGCTTCGAGAGGAAGGGTTTTCACTGGATTGTTGTTGGTGATGGAGCCTGAATCTTTTGGCACCTTGAAATTCGATGCAGCAAAGCTGATGGAGTTAATCTGCATTTTCCCCTCCCCTGATATTTATGCAAAATTTACTACTATCGTCTTTTTTAAGTGCTCAATATATGTGTTCAAATGCCCTTGGAAGTACCTATTAAATTGCTCTAAATCATGTATTTGGCATTACGCTGTTATTCAGAAATTCATTAGTCGGTATTTCCTTTTCCTAGCAAAACATTTAATTAGTATTTAATTACTGGAAGTAACTGTCAATGACTAGCTAATTCATTTACGAAGTCAGTAGCCGAATATATTCCTGAACAAAAACCATCAAATGAATAATTAATTCGCTATTATAAATGATTATCAATCCTTAAATCCCCTACGGATTAAGACTTCTTTCGCTCCTGAGACATTGCATTTCAGAACAAAAGAAATTGAAGATCATTTATTTTCCTTGGGAATTGGGCTCCCGTGGAACCGAGAGAAGGTCATTCAGGCTGTTTGGTTTCTGGCCAAGGCTGAACATTCTCCCTGACTGGGCATTTGACAGGGAGGTGTGAATCTGGGGGTCTTGACCCAAGATAAATCACTGAATTACTGAACGGTTGTTGATAATCCACACAGGTCCACTCTGTACTGGACAAGTATTTTGCAGTGGTATCGTACTGTTGACCCACAGTTGTTTTTCTCCTTCGGTAGTGTTGGCCTATAGTGGGAAGGGAGCCTGAGAAGCTGGTGGTCCACTGAGACACAGTAGGGGGATTTTCTCATGCAAAAGTCTTATCCATAGAGTAGAAACTTGGAAGTTCATTCAATCGTGTTTATTGAGCACTTACTATGTTCAGAGCACTATGCTAAGCACTTGGGAAACTACAATGCAACAATAATAAGTGACATTCCCTGCCCATAACTAGCTCACAGGCTAGAGTGGGAGAGACAGACATCAATGCAGATAGATAAAATTCAGATTTGTACGTAAGCGCTTTGGGGCCGGGAGGGGGCAAGAGGAAAGGGAAAAAATCAGAGCATTGTAGAAGGGAGTGGGAAATGAGGAAAAGTTGGGCTTAGTCTAGGAAGTCCTCTTGTAGGAGATGGACCTTTAATAAGGCTTTGAAGCGGGGCAGACTGGTTGTCTGACAGATAGGAGGGAGGGCACTGCAGGCCAGATGCAGGACGTGCGCTAGGGGTTGGCGGCAAGACAGATGAGATGGAGGCAGAGTAAGAAGGTTAGCACTGGAGAAGCGAAGTGTGCGGGCTGCGTTGTAGGAGAGGTGAGGTAAGAGAGGGCAAGGTGATGAAGTGTTGTAAAACCAATGGAGAGGGGTTTTTGTTTGAATCGGAGGTGGATAGGCAACCATTGGAGTTTTTGAGGAGCGGGGTGTCGTGTCAAGAACATTTTTGTAGAAAAATGATCTGGGCAGCAGACTGAGGCATGGACTGGAGTAGGGAAAGACAGGAGGCTTGAAATGATTCACCAAGACTTTGCTCTGTCTTTTTCCTGGGGAATGGAGGAGTTTGGTCAGCCCCGGCCTCCACTTCCCTTTCCGAGAAGCTCCCAGCCCGGAAAGTAGGACAGTGACAGGGGATTTCCATGGAGCAGACACTCGACACCCTCCCCTTTGCTCTCCCCTCGTACTGTCAGGAACCAAAAAGAGCCAGGTTGTCACATGCTCTTCTGTCTAGTAGACGATGGAAAAGAAGATGGTCAGGAAAGAGGGGGATAAGGAGAAGGAATAAAGGACTGAGAGGGAAACAAAGTTTGGAGGGAGGAAAAAGAAATGGAGGAAGAGTCGGTGAAAATAAAGTAGGAGTTACAAGGACAAGAGATAAACTAGAACAAAGAGGAGGAAAACCAAGAGAACAGGCCATGCGAAAAAGGATGTCACGTAAAATATTAAAGGAAATAAAGAGGAAGTAAAGGAAAAATTGAGGAAGGGAAGGATCTGAGGAGAAAGAAACAGGAGGAACAGAGTGATTTGAGGAAAAGGCGAATAAAAGATATTTATTGAGCAATTATTTTGTGCAGATCACTACATTAAGTGCTTGGGCAAGTTAAGTAGAATAAATAGATAAGATCCCTGCCCTCCCTGGGTTTACAGTCTCTTGTTAAAAAATGTGAAAGAGAAAATATTCTGGAAAAATGGTGAGGGTGGGTGGGAGGCTGGTCTGGTTAGTGGGAGAGTAGATAGGAGGATTTTTTTTACATCTTTAAACCAGGCATTAATCCTGAATCTATCTGAATTTTCTTAGTGTCTTGACTTTGAAACCCCAGTTCCCAGCAGCCCCTCTGGCTTAAGGAGAGTTTCCGATTTTTTTTAAGCCAAATGCGGTCCATAATCCAATTATTGAAGAAACTTGAACCTCGAGCCAATAATGTTATATTTAAAAACCCATGGATGATAGCCTTGGCCAAGCCAAAGACTCTGACTTTGGCTTTGGGTATCTTTTGGTGATCAGTTTGTGACCATTATCAAGGGGGTGGGGGGGTGGGGTGATGAACTGATGAATTATTAGGGGAATCATGGTCTGACAGGCCTACAAGGAGGCTGTTGAGGTGAACCTAGATTGAAGCCCGATTTCAACTAGTTGAGCTGACGGGAAACTGAAATAAGGCAGCAGCGTGGTCTAGTGGCTACAGCTTGGGCTTGGATGTCAGAAGGACCTGGGCCCTCATCCTAGCTCCACCACTTGTCTGTTGTGTAACTTTTAAATCAGTTGTACCTACCCCAGTGATTAGAACTTAGAAAGTGCTTAACAAGTACCATAAAACAAAACAAATGTGAAGGGTTACCTTATCTATAAAATGGGGATTAAGATTGCAAGCTCAGTGTGGAACAGGGACTTTTTTCAACCTGATTAGCTTTTATCTACCCCAGCAATTAGTGTAGTGCTGGAATATGGTAAATGCTTAACAAATAACATGAAAGAATAAATAAAGAGAAAGGTTGTTGGATGAAAGAGAATTAAGGCTCCAGACATGCCAGAGCCTTTTCCGGGACTGGTTGTTGCTAGGTTGCTTTGACAAATGCTGTCTACCTTGGTTTGTAAAGGACTTGTGATAATTATCACCACATTTGCTCTATTTGGCAGGATATGAGATGAATGAGCACATCCTAGATTACATTTTTATCAATTATTAGTATCTATGATCTTAGTCTTTCATGTATTTCACTTTTTGAAGTCTATGACGAAAGGAGCCCGATCTTTAGAAATGTTTTTCAAAAAAATTTCCTCATTGAAAACTTAAAGGTTGCTCTCAGGACAGTGAGCTCTAGGTTGGCTCGGCGTGGTGGCTTGGTCGTTTAAAACAATGTTGCCCTAAATGTTTTTTTTTTTTTTCTTTTTCTTTCTAGAAGGGTATAGTCTTTATGCTTTTCTTTCTATTAAGCCTAAAAGAGAAAAAATCCTCTCAGGGATGGTTTGGAAAAAAAAAGTCAAAACTGACGTATCTTCTTCAGCAAAATCAATTTCATTAAACGATCACCCACCTCTATGTATGTCTGTCATACTGCAGTCTTGCAGGAGATTCTTGTCCAGGAAAAAAGGAAAGGTGTGAGAGAAAAAATGTAGACAAATATAGGTAGGTTTTTTTTTTTTTATCAGATTGGGGAATACTGATGGTTTTTATTCTCAGGATGAAGCCCTCATCATCTATCAATATCAAAGGCATGTACTAAATGCCTATGGTGTGCTGAGCCCTGTACTAGGTACTTGAGAACATACAATAGCAATCAGCCAATCAAATGTTTTGAGCACTTTACTGTATCCAGAGCACTGTACTAATTCCTTAGAAGAGTATAATATAACAGAGTTGGTTGACACATTCTGTGCCCAGAATGATCCTAGAGTCCAGAGGGGGAGACAGACATTAACATAACTAAATAAATTACGGATATGTGCATAAGCGTTTTGGGGCTGAGGAAGGGGTGAATGAAGAGCCCGGGCTTGGGAGTCAGAGGTCATGAGTTCGAATCCTGGCTCTGCCACCTGTCAGCTGTGTGCCTGTGGGCAAGTCACTTCACTTCTCTGCGCCTCAGTTCCCTCATCTGGAAAATGGGGATGAAGACTGTGAGCCCCATGTGGGACAACCTGAGTACCCTGTATCTATCCCAGCGCTTAGAACAGTGCTCTGCCCATAGTAAGCGCTTAACAAATACCGACATTATTAAAGGGAGTGAAACCCTTTATTTGCTTATTTATTTATTTACTTACTCTGCATCACCCTTGTGGCAGAGAAGGGAGTGGAAGAAGAGGAAATAAGGGCTTAGTCAGGGAGGGCATTTTGGAGGAGATGTGCCTTCAAAAAGGCTTTGAAGGTGAGGAGGGTGATTGTCGGATATGAAAAGGGAGGGCGATTCAGGCCAGAAACAGGACACAGGCAAGTGGTCGGCGACGAGATCGATGAGATCGGGGTACAGTGAGTAGGTTGGCCTTAGAAAGTAAGTAAAGGATGCAACCTCTCTCAGAGTCACACTTGGAGAGTTTCCAGTACTCTACCAGTTGCGACTACGGGAGGGAGAGTCGAGCAGAGGTATATCTGTTCTATTACTAGCTTGGCCAGGGGCTAGAGAGTGGAAGAAACTCTGCTACAAGTCTAAACTCACCCGTGCTTGGGCAGCAGCGGCATGGGAGAGAGTCAAGGGCAGAGACTCAAGGTTACTGTTTGGAAGGAAGCAATGGTAAATCACCTCCGTGTTTTTACCAAAAATACACTATGGATACGCTACCAGAACGCTTGCAGGGGGAGGTGGGGCATTCTGGGAGAGTTGTGTCCATGACGTCACTTTGGATCAGAGTTGACCTGACAGCATAAGACAAGACAAAGGATGGCAGTACCTGTTTTGGAGTGTACCGTCTAATTAGAAGAAACGAGTGGGCACAAATTGCAAAGTATATGAGAGGTAAAAGATTAAGATGATAGATACCGATGATAGAAACACCACCTATTTTTTAAAGTTATTTGTTACTATGTATGAGGCACTGTACTGAGAACTAGGATGGATGCAAGGTAAATGGGTTGGAAACAGTCCCTGCCCTGAAGAGGGCTCGCAATCTTAATTCTCGTTTTACAGATTAGGTAACAGAGGCACAGAGAAATGAAGTGACTTGCCTGAGGTCACACAGCAGACAGGAGGAGGTACCGGGCTGAGAACCCAAGGCCTCTGACTCCCAGACCTGTGCCTCTTCCACTAGGCCCTGTTGCTGCTATATCTCCATCTAAAATACAGCCACTAATCTCATATCCTGAAACCCATTTAACAGAAAATGCTGAGTTAATTGTACCAAGTACCGCTATAGCCTTAAAATAATTGCGACTTCAGTAATAGACGTGTCAGAGACATCCTTTGGAGATGATGTGAAACTGACAACCCTATTCTAGAGGAGAAAAATTGGATATGGGTGTAATTAAAATCATCACAAGCACCACTCGCGCAATCATTTATTTTGCATTGAGGGCAGCTTATCACGTTACACACTCGCTAAGACTAATAGAATTAAGCTGGGAACAACAGGGCTTCTGTCATTCCAGAAGCTGAAAATTATTGGCTGACTTGAGAGAAGAACTTCGAATGGAAACGGTGCTGTATTTGCAGACTTCTTATCAGTCCAGCAGTGGCTGGGATTGGTGCAGATAGTTTTGCTCTCTTCCAGGAATCATGGCAGACTTCCCATCAACTCTCTCTCCCTCATATCTAGCCCTTCTTATTATAGAATGAAATGATGTAAAGTATTCGCTCCCCCTACCTTTTGAGAGTCTAATTTGTTAGGGACTATAAGGATTAAGGTTCTCCTTGAAACATTTCTTTATCTTTCATTCACCAGATGGTAAGGCACATTGCCTTTGGAGATTGCGTTCTCACCATTTTGGATTTATTCCTTTTTTTTTTTTTCCAATTCATCTTACCTCTCCAAGTGAATGCAGCAGTGTCTATAGAGGTTTTGCCACTGACAGTGATGAGGCTTTCGCCCTTCCAGCTTGTATGCCTCAGTTACACAACCGGTAGGACTGTTCATAGCCAAATGGTGGATTCATGACCATGGGGTGGGGGGGAGAGTAGGATCTAGCGGGATAAGCGGGTCCCCGGGAGTCAGACGACCTGAGTTCTAGTCCCAGCTTTATGATGTTGAGAAAGTGGTTAAACCTTGCTGAACCTCAGTTTTCTCATCTGTACAGTGGGGCTAAAATCTTCCTCTCCCTCGGTGATAATGGATGAGGCGAGGCTAAAAGGAAACAAAAATCCTGAGGAAAAATTATGGCATCTTCTGTCAAGAGTAACAGATGAGCTAGAAATGGAATGTAGATGTGTCTGCTTGACTTTCCTTCTTGGAGTCGAGACTGGTAGAGTACTGGAAACTCTCCAGGTGCGACCCTGAGAGGGGACTAAAGTGATACACTGATCTGGTAATTGGCTCTGCCAGTTGCTTGATGTGTGAGCTTGGGCGAGTCACTTAATTTCTCTGTGCCTCAGTTGTCTTGTTTTCTCTCCTACTTAGACTATGAGCCCTGTAAGGGACAGGGACTGTGTCCAACCTAATTATCTTGTATCTACCCAGAAGTTTAGAGCAGAATTTGAGAGAATAACAACTCAACAAGTACCATTTAATTAAAAATTTAAATATATATGGGAAGTGGTTTGCTCAGAACCACTCATCCTCTTTCATCCTTGTTAGTTTTGTATCTGAGAGTGGAACAAGTGAATAGGTAGGAAGATGGGCTTGTGGTGGGTAATGGAAACCATCTGCAAGTACAAGGAATTATTGTTATGGGTGATGGTGCTATGATTTCCGCAGTCTGTTGCTCTAGGATTAGATGATTAGGGCGTGGGGTGGTGACTTGATTTCTTGCTGATGTTTGTTGCCTGCAAATTGAAAGCCTTGAAGAAATGAGCTAATCTTTGGGCAGGGAAATTCAGGCAGGCCTGGATTAAAATCAGAGTATGGGTGAATTTACTTGGTTTGAAGAAGTGAAGGACAAGGAGTCAAGTTACTGACCTCCTGAGCAGGGTAATGCAATATTCTCGAAGATACTTTTGGAGATAACTAACTCCATTCCATTAAGAACCCTGATAACGGGGGATTTTACATTTCCACGGATCAATTTGGAAAATTCAATTATCGGACAATAAAAAAGAAAAAGGATTTTGTTCATTTTCCAGGGAATCCAATTTTACATCAGCATGGTGAGGGGCGAGTAGGAGAAATAGCGCTTTAAATTTAATCTTTTATCAAGAATAATCAGTTTCAGAGATGATATTTACCTCTTGACTCACTTTAGGCCTCCCCCATCCGTAGAGACATTGACAATAATCTAGAAGATGTACTCTAGAAACCTCTGGGCTAAAACTAAGCTCTTGATTCTTATAGGAAGAGCAGGAATAAACAACTGGTTTATTGGAGAATTTCTGGGTCCACCTGCCTGCAGATATAAACCCAAACTCTTGGGTTCACCCTTTGATTTAGGCCCTGTGAGGTATGAGTTTCTCATCCAGCAGTCTTACCCAACATGCACAGAAGTGGAGAATTTACCTCAGCCAAGTAAACTTAAGCTAAAGAAACTGAACCTTCAATCCTGCCTTTTGGGAGGTCTTTGCACAGCAGAGGCTGCTTGGGTGGAACTTATGCCAGTGAGGATGCCAGGACGTGTGGATTTTTCAATTCTGCCATAGGGGGTTGAATTCTCTAGTGATTGTCGAGATGGAAGTCGACTGTGGGCTGGGTCGGTCATTGTGCCAGCCTTGGGTAACTGAGGTAACTGCTGGTAGTTTGTTACGATTCCGGAGACTAACCTCCGGGATGTTCCAAAATGCCAATCTGGATAAACCTAAGGGAGCGCGTGGTTAACTGAGGTATTTTCTGAGTTAGGCCAGCGGTGTTAATTGATTCCCCGCAACCCAAAGAAGAAACCAAAATGATTCCAAAGCCTAGTCACCGGAGGAAAAAGATGAACTAAGATCTGACATGGAATTCATTTCCAACCTCTCAGATCTCCAAGAAAGTCTCGCTGTGTGTGACCAGAAGGCAGCTTTGAGATTTCTGGGTCAGAAGAGTCGGATGCCAGTACTGTATTTCACTGTGGTTTTCGAGGCCGCTGCTTTGAAAGTGTCTCACTCCTATCTCAATTTGACAACGACTCCCTTCTTGGTTTGGCATTTCTGGGGCAGGTCCGATGAGGTACTAGAATCCTTCTACTCCTTGGCTAGACGGCTATTTTACATCAGTGAACTCCTGCCCCAAACAGGAAGTGATCCTTTATACCCTGGACTCCTATATCCTAATAAATACGAATATATATATTCGAATGTATCCGAATATAGGATATATATATATAGTTCAATAAATATATATAGTATGTTAAATATATATATATAATATATATATATATATGGATTTATTTTTAAATCCCATTTTATCCATATGGAAAATTTAAACAAATGAAGCCAAAATGTAGATGTTCACAATAATTGATGAAAGAGCACAGCCAGTCTATCACTGCCTTTAAAATGCCATTACAACTAGAAGCTACTGCTGGGACAAAAGGTCAGCGATCTCTCTTTATTCCCAGCCTTTCTTTGGAATGAAATCTATTTCCTTTGGTCTCATTCCTGACTGATACTTCTGTTTGTGTTCACCTTTCCAGTAACTTCAAATGGATCATTAGCCTTAATTTTATAATTATCCTCAAACAGTTCAATATTTCGTTTATAGCAACTCATAAACATGTCAGTTCCATCCCTCTTCTCATACATAAGTCTCTTTGTGCTATTTATCATCCAGGCTTCCAGTAAACTATTAGCCTACTTTACTGCCAGAGAAGAGTAAACCTAGAATTTAAATATGGACCTGTCATTGCCCGTGGATCTTTTTCGCTAGCCCATTAACTAATTGAGTGCCGTTTTAAACTCTACTCGGCCTGGACATTGTTTCATTCATTCATTCATTCATTCAATTGTATTTATTGAGGTCTGGGTGCAGAGCGCTGTACTGAGCATGTGGGAGAGTTCATTACAATAATAAACAGTCATATTTCTGTCCAGGCACATCACTTCGTGTTTAAAATATAGGTCCTGATCATATCGGCAAGCCTTCTGAAAATTACTGCCTTTGGGAGTAGTTCAAAATAATGATAGTTGTGGTGTCTGTTATGCGCTTACTATGTACCGAGCACCGTACTAAGCACTGGGGTAGATTCCAGATCATCGAGTCAAAGTAAGAGGGAGAAGAGGTGTTAAAGCCCCATTTGACAGATGAGGGAACTGAGGATCCGAGAAGTGAAGTGACTTGCCTCAGGTCACACAGCAGGCAAATGGCAGAGACGGGACTCCCAGGCCCGTGCTCGTTTTAGTAGGCCGTGCTGCTGTTTTAGGCCAACAGGGAGCCATTGGTGAATGGGTAGAGGAAACTCATCATAAGATGTCCTAAACCCCCACCAAGAAGGACTCGTCGGAGCGATTCTCACCTGCGAAACCAAGCCTGTTCCGTTTTTGATGCCACTTCAGGCCCCACCCGTCCCGTGAGACATAGTGTTAGTATTAGTCAGAGCAGTAGAAGTAATGCCAAGCACTTAGTACAGTGCTCTGCACATAGTAAGCGCTCAGTAAATACTATTGAATGAATAGCACATGTATAATGTCCACCGGGTGCAGGACATCGTAGTAGGTGCTTGAGAAGCACAGGATTGTGACGTGTCACAGTCCCTGCCCACAGGGGCTTTCATTCTTTCCCCTCACTGGAAATACAGCGATATTGAAAATGATCATCTGTTGGTCTAAATGGCGAATCAAGTGTTAAGGAAAGGCCTGGTTTCAGTCCAGAATCATTGACGCCCACGCCTCACGCACAAGGACGGAAAATACTTCCCTCACATTCTAATCTTCTGTTTTCAGACTTAAAAAAAAAAAACTGTCAATGACCATTTGAAACTGATTTTAAGTGTACCGAAAAGTCAAAAGTCATAAATACACTGGAAACCCTCTTCTTAAAACAAACATGGAATGAAAATGTAATCAAATTTTCAGGCCATTTATCTTTCAGAAATCTGGTCTGAGTCATAACCGAAGAACTGTATATTTTCCAAAATAACATTAAGCTATCCATAAGTAAAAGTCACAGTTTTCCTAATATAGATTTTAGATTTACAGGTCTATAATTTCAATCTTGCTCTTAGCACAGTACTTTGAGAGAAACAGTTCAGAATGACCTTTGCGATTTTCCAATCACTCAGCAAATGCTTCACTTCTCTCTGGAAACTTTACAGAAATAATTGTTGAGGTAAACAACCTGGCAGTTAATCTCTTCTATCTTTCGGGAACAAATTACTACTTAGTACATGCTCTACTTTTATATTACAAAATCCTTACTTAACCATTTATTGAATCGGGAGTCTCCAACTCCTCTTATTCCCCTAATTAGTCCCTAGGAAGGCATTATCTGTGACTACAGTCATTGGCATAATGCTTTGGCCTTTCATGGGGCTTTTATTCCAAAGGTTTTAAAGTGCTTTCCACCTTTTCCTTAATGACCGGCTTTTTTCTCAGGTGAGAAACTGAGGCACATAAACACACTATTGGTCATTCATTAAGTCACAAGCTAGGCCTGGAAGAGAATTCGGGACAACCAAAATCCATTAGATGACATTACTTGAACCTCATTTTATTCCGTGGCATTTATTAAATGCTTACTTTGTGCCAAGCACCGGGGTTGAGAAGAGCTAATCCGGTTGGACACAGTCCCTGTCCCCCATGGGGCTCATAGTCTCAATTCCCCTTTTCCAGCTGAGATAACTGTGGCAAAGAGAAGTTAAGTGACTTACCCAAGGTCACACAGCAGACAAGTGGCAGAGCCAAAAGTAGAACCCAAGACATTCCGACTCTCAGGTTTGTGCTCTGTCCATTAGGCCACACTGCTTCTCTTCTTGCCCAGGGTTTTTAATATCCTTATTAGTGTAAACAAATCATTGCTGTGCCACTTCAGGAGTCTGGAGGGCGAGAAGGAGGAAGGTTCCCAACAATCCTACTATTGACAGAAAAGGAAAGGCACAAAATTGCTTTTCCTTTTCTTTTTTAACGGTATTTGTTAAGGATTTACTATGTACCAGGCACCATACCAAGTGCTCGGGTAGAGACAAGGTGATCAGCTGGGACACCATCCCTGTTCCATAAGGAGTTCACAGTCTGTGGGACTCACAGTCAGAGACACAGAGAAGTGAAATGGCTTACCCAAGGTCACACAGCAGTCATGCGGCAGAGACAGGATGAGAACCCACGTCATCTGACTCCCAGGCCCGTGCTCTATCCACTAGTCCATGCTCAACGTTATGATCTATCCAAGTCGCCTTCTTCGGGTGATTGACTTGAAATTGTTATTTAAAGCAGGAGTCAACCACTCCTATTAATTTGGGGTGGGATTTTGATGAAGAGAGTCATGGTTTACGTTTGCCGGAAGTCACCTCTGTTACTTCACAAGAACAGTCGAAGGTGAAAAGCAGCACGGCTTACCGGAAGGAACTCGGGCCTGGGAATCAGGGGACTGGGTTCTAATCATAGCTCAGCTGTGTGACCTTGGGTAGGTCACTTTACTTCTCTGGACCTCAGTTTCCTCATGTGTAAAATGGGGATTCAGTATCTGTTCTCTCTCCTAGTTAGATTATGAGAGCTCTGTGATATGGAGGCTATATCTGATATACATATAATGTATCCACTCCAGTGCTTAACATATACCATAATTATTAAGAGGGGCTAGTGAGGGGTTAAGTAACCACACATTGGTCAAGGGAACCCAGGGTCTGGATAGGCTGCACAATGAATAGTCAAGCAGCCTAGCTCAGTGGCAAGAGCCCGGGCTGGGGAGTCAGAGGTCATGGGTTCGGATCCCGGCTCTGCCACCCATCAGCCGTATGACTCTGGGCAAGTCACTTCCCTTCTCTGTGCCTCAGTGACCTCCTCTGCAAAATGGGGATTAAGACTGTGGGAGCCTCACGTGGGACAACCCTGTATCTCCCCCGGCGCTTAGAACAGCGTTCTGCACATAGTGAGCGCTTAACAAATACCAACATTATTATTATTATTATGATAAGGGTTGGCTATTAAAGTAATAATAGTGTTATTTGTTAAGCTCTTACTGTGTGCTAAGCCCATAGCACTGGGGTAGATGCACGGTAATCGGGTTGGATCCAGTCCCAGTCCCACATGGGGCTCACAAGTCTTAATCCTCGTTTTACAGTTGAGGTAACTGAGGCACGGTGAAGATTAGTGATTTACCCAAGGGCACCCAGCAGACAAGTGGCGAAGGAGGCATTAGAACCCACATCTTCGGGCTCCCAAACCCGTGCTCTTGTCACTAGGCCGTGTTGCTTCCTGTTCCAAGAAACCATCCTTAGCCCAAGGATGAAAGCCGTGACCGGCTGTGAGAACTGCAGTGGGAATTCTGGACCTTTTATTATTATTATTATTGTTATTGTTATCACTTCAGGCTGTGTAGTGGGGATCTTGGCTAGATCATTTCAACCCTCTGATCCCCAAACCTTTTCACTGCCTCCTTCCCAGGGATACTCTCATAATCACTGAGAGCATTTATAAGTTTTCTACCTTCCTCCGGATGAAAAGTCTTATCCGAATCCCAAATATTATTTTATGATAAAAAGCTGGGAAGCAGTGCAGAGGGGAAGCTGAAATTGCGTGAAGAGAGGAAAGAATAATTGGCACAGCGAAGGCCGGCTGGTTTGAGCTACATTTTATGAGCAACCTGCGATTTCCCCATGCCCTTGTTGAATTAGCAATAGAATCGCACATTAGTTTTAAGGCTCCCTCTCGAATAGGAACGTCCTAACGTTTTTTAATTGGGCCTGATAAAAACGTAGCATTACTTGTAGGTTCCTGAGAGAAGTGAGTTGTGAAATTGAGTTTGCATTAAACCTAATGATGGAAAATTAAGCATAGTGCGTCTTTTGGAAATGGCCCGCGATTAAAAAAAAAAAAAAAGAAAAAAGCATTTCTTCTGTATTATAGGAGGTTAATAAGGGAATAGGTGAGGTAAGATACATTGGAAAAGAGAATTCAACTAGGAGAATTAATAAGCCTTGAAATTCCCTCTGTTCAGAGTCCTTACGTTGCCATTAGCACTGGCATTATTATTATTACAAATGGCTTAGGACGATGCTCTTCCTTACATTTCAAATGGGTGAACCTTTTTCATTCTCTCTGTTTGTTTTGCTCATGTATGATTTATACCCCTCTAGGAAGGTGTTTGCTGAAGTTATCCCTAAGGATATAGTACTATAAAATATCCCGCAGGCCCTATATCCGCCCCCCGTATGCCACCCACCCACTTTAGTTTCCTCACTGAGGTGGGACGTTGCTTAATGTTACTGTGTCCGTCATACCCTCTCCTCACCTCCCCGGCCGGGTCCTCTACCGTGATTCCCGGAAACGGACCCGAACGTGGGACCCGTTTATGCTGAGCGTATAACGAGGAACTGGGGCACGTTTCCATTATTGTCATTGTGTATGTTAAGCATTTATTTTGCGTCAAGCACCGTTCTAAGCGCTGGGGTCCCTGCAACTTAATCAGGTTGGACACGGTCCCTGTCCCACAAGGGACTCGCCGTCTAAGTTGGAGGGAGGACAGGCATTTAATTTTACAGTTGAGGAAACCGAGGCACAGAGAAGCTAAGGGACACGTCCCAGGTCACGCAGCAAGCAATTGGCAGAGCTGGGTTTCTTTCCATTAGCATGCTGCTTCTCTAATTCAGACCCAAACAATGCATCTTCACCTAAAACATCCTGACCCAAAAGGTTTTTATATTTGAAGTATCATGTTCTCCCCTTTACTTAGCTAAATGGGACCAGGGAAAGAAGTGAAACGTAAGGGCTGAAAAACAGGTTATTAGAAGCTGGTTATTTCATTTGAAATCAGCACCCTGACAGTCTCTCTCTCTCTCTTTCTCTCTCTCTCTCTCTCTCTCTCACACACACACACACACAATCCCTGTTGAATATGTGGGTGGACATGATTTCATGTTTTACAGCTAATCGCCTGAAAAGATTTTCACTTTGTTGTTACACAACTCAGAAATCTAATCAATTGCCATTTCGTAACTGCCGTTTGGCAAACAAGCCACTCTTCAACTCAAAACGCAGGCTAGAAGGGGCTCGAGTTTGAATATGAAAAAAAGTCAGCCCGTGTTGTCCCTCTCAACGGGTCACCCGTCTCCTCGGCAGAAACTCTGCCGCTCTCTCGTCTCCCCGACTGAATACGGGGAAATGCTGGAAGCGTTCATTCGTCTTCCTGGGTGGCTTGGGAGGCCTCTCCGCTGTTCTTTCTGCTTCCCCGGTCGGCATCAGCCCCACCTCCTCAACCCAAGTATCCTGATTCCCAGGCCCGTCGCCCTTCCGGTAGACCATGCCGCTTCTCACTTCCGGCTCTTCCTGTGAAGTAAAAACAGTGGCTTGTCTCATCAGAATCCAACCCCGAAATAATGGGAGTGGCTCAGTTTGCTTTAAATAAACGAATGAGACACAGCACCTGGAAGTACCAGCGAAGGTAAAACTTGGCTTTGTTTCCCTTCCCGTGAAACAGACAGCAGCCACGGAGAGATGAGCCAGCCCACGCTCACCATCCAGACCCACCCGTACCGGAGCTGCGAGCCCGTGGAGATGTCCTACCCCCGAGGCCAGTTCCAACCGGCCATCCGGGTGGCCGACCTGCTTCAGCACATCACCCAGATGAAGCGGGGACAGGGCTATGGATTCAAGGAGGAATATGAGGTGAGAGGAGGCCCCGGGAAGAGAAAGTGGGGAGCTTCATTTTTCCGTGAACTTACGGGTGGAGGGCGTTAGCGGGAGTCATTGGTTTAAGGGGCTCCGTTTAGACCCGCGACGTCATCGGCTGTCATGCCTTCCTGACTCTTGTTGATTCATATGTATCGTACGCAGCGTTCTAGCTGCTGGAAAGACTCTCTGCTTTGGGCTGTGTCAGGAAGAGCCTACGCTTCGAGGCAGATGGGTAGTAATGATAATAACGATAATAAGTGTGGTATTTGTTAGATTAGAACCCGGGACCTTCTGACATCAGGCCCGCGTTCTAGCCACTAGGCCATGCTGCTTCTCCTCAGTGTGTACAAATCCCATCCATTATTGTTACCCATTCAAATTTCCGCTTGCCCGGATCCTGAGCAAGCAGTAGCACTTTGGGAGCCTGCTTGGCAAGGTGATATCCTTTGGCGGAGATGAGGATAGGGAAAGGAATCTTAATCCTCAGTCAGTGATGTTTACCGAGCGTCTGCCGTTCCCTTAGTCCCGTTCCCTGAAACCACTCTCTACTGGAGACAGTCTGAGAGCTGTTGGTCCCAGGATCCAGGGGTGGGACTAGCGCTTAGTACCGTGGCCTGCACACAGTAAGCCCTCAGTAAATAGGATTGAATGAATGAATGCGGCAACTGGCAGTTCTGCTCGGCAATGCCGCCTGCCTTTCCTCTCTTCCACCTTCACAAGCACAAAACACAGGCTTGTCCAGGGCCGCCATAAACCCCAGGCCATTGGCAGGGGGTGGGCATTGGGATTGAGGAAGGGGGTCCTCCATCAGAGGCCTGCCACTTGCGGAGAAGCCCGTAGGCATTGGCCATGCCAAACTGGCAACCCCTGATGAGCTCCTCTGTTGGCCACCTTTCCATCTGACTTCAATAGGTGGGACTCTTATCCAAGGTAGAATGACCCCCCCAACTACATGATTTGAAGGATACTAAACCTTCTTCGTACGTCCGGGCTGCGTCCATCCACAGATCTGTTGCACTGATTGATTGCTGAGCACTGTGCTAGTCGTTTAGGAGGGAGCAATACGGTAATAATGATGATAATAATAATCATTGTGGTATTTGTAAAGCACTTACTACATACCATTCTCTGTTCTAAGTACTGGGGTAGATACAAAGTAATCAGGTTGGACACAGTCCCCATCCCACATGAGGTTCGCAGTCTTAATCCCCATTTTAAAGATGAGGTAACTGAAGCATAGAGAAGGTAAGTCACATGCCCGACGTCACATAGAAGACAAGTGGCAGAGCCAGGACTAGAACCCAGGACCTTCTGACTCCCAGGCCTATGCTGTATCGGCTAGGCCACGCTGCTCCTCCTAGTACAGTAGAATTGATAGATAAGTTCCCTGCCCACAAAGTAGCTTACGGTCTGAATTGTTTCTTGCCACCAAACACCCCCGCAGAAGGAATGTCAGTAAGAAGTGGGGGAAGAGAATTCATCATTCCATTCTCCTGACCTTATCTCCTGTTGCTTATCACATGGGGCAAGTAGGCTGGGAAATATTTTCAGTAAATTGGCAAGGGCAATGCACCCCTGAAAATATTAGGGCCTCTTTCTATCCCAGCCACCCCTGGTCTCCCACTGGACCTTTGAAGATCCCCATGAAATATATCCAGCCTAGCATCTCCTGGTCCTAACTCTGACTGGACAAGTTCGGGGGCCTGGTATAGTGGATAGAGCACGGGCCTGGGAGTCAGAAGGTCATGGTTTCTAATCCCGGCTCTGCCATTTGTCTGCTTGGTGACCTTGGGCAAGTCACTTCACTTCTCTGGGCCTCAGTTACCGCATCTGTAAAATGGGGATCGAGACCGTCAGCCCTGTGTAGGACAGGGATTGTGCCCAACCCTGCTAGCTTGTATCCACCCCAGTGTTTAGTACAGCGCCTGGCACATAGTGAGCGCTTAACAGATACCATAATTAAAATTACTGTTATTATGCCATCTCCCCAACTATGAATACAGTGATTTGGGTGGCTAATATGGCTGTTTTCTGCTCACCGTAGTACCGGCCCGAAATTCTACAAAGCACAGTTTGAAGGCATTGTGACCCTAGAATAAATGATCACAGTCTGCTCGGTCACCTGTTGACTCTATGCTCCACCAGACCCTATAAGGCCCACTCTGTCTTTCTGGTTTAATCCGTCTAATTAGATCATCAGCTCACAGCAAAGGCTTGGAGAAGAAGAAAACTTAGAAAGGGAGGGAGGGAAGATGTGGGCTAAGAAAGAGAACACAAACTACACTCGTGAAGGGTTGGGAAGACTTAAATTAAGAGGTCTCAAAGGAACTTGGAAAGTCTGCGGCTTCCGATGGGGGACGGTGGAAGGGGATGGGGAAATTTCACTTTCAGCCAGAGGAGAGGAGATGAGTTTCCTGTGCCATTTTTCCTAAAGAGAAGGGAGGGTGATGGAACGTAGGAATTAGAGGAATAGGTGGAGGGGAAAGGATGCGGGAGAGGGAGGAGAGGAAGAGAAGCAGAACGTACACACAGTCTCTCACACACACACACACACACACACATACACAACAGAGGTGAATGGTGACGGAAAGAAGGAAAAGGAATGAGTGTAGTTAATCGAGGAAACCCCGTTTCAGGCAAGCTGTAATTGTAATGAATGAAACAAGCTTTGTGGGGTGGCCAGAAGGTAATATGTTATTACAGCTCCATTAAAACTATTTAAAGAAGCGTGTAACAGCTGTGAGAAATATGATGCAACTTAATGAAGAGAAAACACTTGTTCATTTTTAAGCAACTTTGAGGCATCAGCCGCTCGCTTTGGTTTTTGTTGCGATTTGTCGGGAATGAAACTCTGCGGTTAGGCAACCGGAGTCATCAGGTTTGCACTGGTACGACAGGAGATGAGAGGAAAGCTCCTGGTTTCTTCTTGGCATTATGATCCCTTGTGTAGTCATTAATCTAGGGCTGCAAAGTGGTATTTGTTAAGTGTTTACTATGTGCTAGGCCCTGCTCTAAGTGCTGGGATAGGTCTAAGCTAATTGGGTTGAACACGATCCCTGTCCTAAATAGGTCTCACACTCTTAATCCTATTTTACGGATGAGGTAACTGAGGCACAGAGAAGTGAGATGACTTGTCCGAGGTCACGTAGCAGGCTAGTGGTGGAGGCTAATGGTTTGTTTGCGATCTGTCTCCCTGTGTAGACTATAAACCCCTCATGAATGGGATCATGTTTACCAACTGTATTTATAAAAATAATAGTAATTATTATTATTATGGTATTTGTTAAATGCTTACTATATGCCAAGCACTGTTCTAAGTGCTGGGATAGATACAAGTCCATCGGGTGGTCCCATGTGGTGCTCCCAGTCTTAGTCCCCATTTTACAGATGAGGTAACTGAGGCACAGAGAAGTGAAGCGACTTGCCCAAGGTCACACAGCTGACCGGTGGCAGAGCGGGGATTTGAACTCACGACCTCTGACTCCCAAGCCCGGGCTCTCTCCACTGAGCCGTGCCGCTTATGAATGGGGGCCGCCAGGGTCACGGGATGGATTAATTTGCAAAGTGCTTAGGGGGTGCAGACTTGATGCACTTCAATCCATAAGTACTTTGAAGGTCTTGTGCCCAGACTTTGGGGTTGCCCACACATTTCACAGAGGATGGTAAAGACAGACTTTCGCCTTGGGCCCCTCACAACCTATAAAACCTTGTCTTGGGGCTGTCCTCTGCCGCAGCTCCCCAACCCTAATCTGCTCCTGGGTAAATTTCCGGCCTAATCCCTTCCTATCAGCGTTGAATACCCCAACGCACGGACCCGTATGCCGTGTCGCTCCTCCTCGAGAGAATTTTCACGTCTTTCCTATAGTATCTGTAATCTTTCGTAGTAAAGATCTAGTAATCTGGTAATCTAGTAAAGATCTGTAATCTAGTGTCGGAACACTAGACATCTCCTGTATGACCTTCACTTCTCTGTGCCTCAGTTGCCTCATCTGTAGAACGGGGATTGAGACCGTGAGCCCCACGTGGGACGGGGACTCTGTCCAATCCCATTTGCTTGTATCCGTCGAAGCGCTTAATACAGTACTTGGCACGAAGTAAACACTTAATAAATGCCATAAGCTTGATTATTATTCCCTCCTTAAGGACTGCTTATCTGAGGAGGTAGATACTACTGGGATTATAGCCTGGATCATATATGAATACGTTTTCCCCTCTAAGCGCTGCTTTACTGCTTTCCTCCCCAGGCAAAATCCATAGGTTGCTGCCTCTTAAACCAGTTGACATCAGATCGTTTTTGCTCATCTGATGCATCTCCCCGAGCGCAGGTGATCAGCGAACAGTAGCGCTCAGGCCTACGCACTCCCCGCCCGACTACTTGGACCTGATGTTGGAGGATTCACAGTCACGAATTAGAGTTTTGTTTAAAACGCATCCTCGCCCCTTCATCACTGATCAGTTAACGGCCATAAAAACTCGGGGCAGATTGCTGCTTTAAATACGATCAGGCAGAAGCTCAGGGAATAAGGAGCGGAGTGCGTGTGTTAGTATTTTGGGATCGGTTTTTAAACGTCGTGTGTCTGTGCGCGCCAAACTTGCCTTGCGGCTCCCCCTACTGTTTCTCGTGCCCTGAACTGAAGCGGGTTGTGGTTCACGAGGCAGAAAGACCCTAATAAAGGAATGTCTTGATGATATCTTCTGCCCAGATCTCACCCTCGATGTCTCCCGGGGATGATTCAGCCACAGGGTGGGAGACACCGATATCGCCTTTCTGCGAAACGGCGAATTTTGACTCCGGTATCTATCTCTAGAGTGGGACATTTTTGCCTCACTCCAAGTGGTACCCTAGGCCTATCGGTATCCATCGGAGGTTTTGACTCGGTGTAGGTAAGCTGCGACGCTCTTTTCCGAATCTAGGTAGGTTTTCATTTCTTGGACGATTTGCTTAGGTTTCTAGAGAATTTTTCCTGTGAAGGGCTGATGATATTCTGAGAAACGGACCTATTCCAATCAACCTTTTTATAACTCACAATTAAAAGGTACCACAGTGGGATCAGTAGGAAAGAGAAAGAATGATAATAGTAATAATAATGTTGGTATTCGTTAAGCGCTTACTTTGTGCAGAGCACTGTTCTAAGCGCTGGGGGAGATACAGGGTCATCGGGTTGTAATAATAATAATAATGTTGGTATTTGTTAAGCGCTTACTATGTGCCGAGCACTGTTCTAAGCGCTGGGGTAGACACAGGGGAATCAGGTTGTCCCACGTGGGGCTCACAGTCTTAATCCCCATTTTACAGATGAGGTAACTGAGGCACCGAGAAGTGAAGTGACTTGCCCAAAGTCACACAGCTGACAAGTGGCAGGGCCGGGGTTCGAACCCATGACCTCTGACTCCAAAGCCCGTGCTCTTTCCAGTGAGCCACGCTGCTTCTCAACGTGAGGCTCACAGTTAATCCCCATTTTACAGATGAGGGAACTGAGGCCCAGAGAAGTGAAGTGACTTGCCCACAGTCACCCAGCTGCCAAGTGGCAGGGCCGGGATTCGAACCCATGACCTCTGACTCCCAAGCCCAGGCTCTTTCCACTGAGCCATGCTGCTTCTGGGGAAATCAGGGGAATCAGAATCAGGGGAAAGGGTAGCGAGAAGCAGGAATAAATGGGGGTGTCCAAACAGAATGCTTGACCGCGAGTCCGTTCTGTACTGTGCAAGATAAAGCTTGTCCTTGGCCTTTCTGTTCCCCTTGGGATTTTCAGTGCTTGGCACTGACTTGGATTTAGACTTTCAGAATCTCAATTTTCCTGAAGTTTCTACTCAAAGAGTCGCCCCTTACCCGGTTGCTACCAATGAGAACCCCTCTCAGGATAGCAACTGGAGAGTTTCAGGTTCTCCTCCGGTCTCGGCTACGGGAGGAAGGGTCAGTCGGAGGCCTAACCATTCCATTCCTAGCTTGGGCTAGCGAGAGGAAGGCGATCCGCTGTAGGTCAAAAGTCACCTAAGCTCGGCGGCAGCGTCATGGGAGAGGGTCAAGGGTGGAGACTCAACTTGACTGCACAGAAGAAGGCAGTGGTAAACCACTTCCATATTTTTACCACGAAAACTCTGTGGATACACTACCAGAATGATTGCAGATGGAGGCGGGGCATTCTGGGAAAGATGTGTCCATGGAGTCACTATGGATCAGAGATGATCTGACAGCTTAAGACGAGATAAGACCGGCGAGACAGGCCTGTCCGCCCCCTTTTCCTCCTAACGGCTTAATATTATGTCGCATCAATCAGTCAGGGGTATTTATTGAGCACTTCCTGTGCGCAGGGCACTGTTCTGAGCGCTTTGGGAGCTTACAATACTCTAGCGTTGGTAGACATGTTCCCTGCCCACAGTGAGGTTGCGGAGAGGAAGGCGTATTAATATAAACAAATATTCTGTGGATAGGTACGTAAATCCTGCGTGGGTGAGGTGAAAACCAAATGACGAAAGGGTACGGATACAAGTGCACAGGTGACGTAGAAGGGAGAGGGAGTTAGGGAAAAGAGGGCTCAATCAGGGAAGGCCTCTTGGAGGAGTTGTGACCTTAATAAGGCATTGAAAGTGGAGAGAGACTGTGGTCTGTGGTCTATGGGAGAGAGTTTCAGGCCAGAGGGAAGACGTGGAAAGAGCAGAGTGGAAAGATAGATGAAGTCGGGGCACAGCGAGCAAAGTTGGAGTCAGAGGAGCGAAGTATTTGGGCTGAGCTGCAGTAGGAGATCAGTAAGTTTAGGTAGAAGGGGGCGAGATAAAAGCTTGTTTTGGCCAGGAACGTGTTTGTTGTATTGTACTCACATCGGACCTGGGGTTTCAGTTGTCTTCCCTCGGACTCTTCTGCAGCTTGGCCGCCTTCCATTCTCTTCCCAATGTCCCTTCCAGAGAAATTGTGTTGTGAGGAGTATCCCTTCAGTGTTGATAAATTGACAGCGTCTCAGCCCTCTCGTCGTTTGTGAACCTGGCTTGCTCTGTGATGCTGTTCGGCTCGCAGGTAAACTGGGATGAGAATGTTCAGGAAGCCGGATGAAATTTCTACGGCGGGTTCGGTCTCTCATCCAAGTAGAAATCAAGACTCCGTGCGGTTTTGTCTGGAGGTTTATGTGCCCTTGATGCCAAACTTCCCCTACTCGTCTCCCAGATAGTCATCTTGTTTCAGATTTTATTTATTTACTGTTTTATCATCACCGAGGGACCCAGTGATCCATTACCTTGGGTAGAGAGCAAAAAATCAGTGACAACCTCCATCCCTGATTGTTGACGAAAATCACCAGTGGTGTGGAAGGGTTTACTGGCGTAGGTTGGATTCAATTCCTCACTCTTCCTCAGTCTTGTTATCAGTCTATTGTGCTCCTCTGATTTTGCAAAGCGGTTTCGATTTATCGACACACCATTTTGCCCGGCTGCTTCCAGGGAACGGGGCATAGAGCCACCGGGTGACTTAGGTTAAAGACTTCGGCTACTACTTCAAGCTTCTTGAGCACACAGAACTTCCCAGATGCCCGTAACTATTTTCTACTCCCACCTCCTTGTGTTGTCTTCAAGTGTGGCTCCCTGGTTTTTTGTTATCTCTAACAGCCAGGTGTGAAAACTAAGAGGGACAATACTGGGCCCTATTCGGCTTATTGTTGATGGATATAGGATCAGACCAAAGGCCTTCATCCCTTTGAAGATCAGCCACTCGATCACGAATGACCTACGGGTCTTGGTGAGTTTATGGAATTAGCTAAAATAAGTTAGCAAGTGCCAGAGTCCAGGTCTATAGGCAGTATAAAACACTTGCCTAAGGATGATGACCTCAGTGTAGCAATCTGGGTGGTCAGTCAGTCATATTTATTGTTTCCCGTGTGCAGAGCACTGTTCTAAGCGCTTGGGAAAGTACCAATATAACAATAAACAGACACATTCCCTGCCTACAACGCATTTACAATCTAGAAATTGGTGGTGCTCCCTGCCCTCTGGATCCACCAAATCTATTACGACGCGTTGCAATTAAAAGGTGCCCTCATGATCCTGCCATAGCCAATCTGGAAGGACAATAGTTAAGGCCTTACCAACGATTTAGAGTAGTTAGATGACCCACAGGGAGGTTGATCACTTCTCTTCTTGTAGATTGTGATGGCGAGGGCAGGGACTGTCTCCCTCTGTTACCGATTTGTACATTCCAAGCGCTTAGTACAGTGCTCTGTACGTAGTTAGCGCTCAATAAATACTGTTGAATGAATGAATGATAGCATCTTTGAAACTCAAGGATACCTCCTAGGTAATAATGATGATGATGATGATGGTATTTGTTAAGTGCTTACTATGTGCCGAGCACTGTTCTAAGCGCAGGGGGAGATGCAGGGTAATCAGGTTGTTCCACACGGCGCTCAGTCTTAATCCCCATTTCACAGACGAGGTTACCGAGGCACAGAGGGGTTAAGTGACGTGCCCACAGTCACACGGCTGACAAGCGGCAGTTCCGGGATTAGAACCCACGACCTCTGACTCTCAAACCCGTGCTCTTTCCACTAAGCCACGCTGCTTCTCTTGCCACGGGGTTGAAGAGTAAAGCATACTGATATCAGAGCAGCGCATCAATTTCCTGCTTCAGGTCCCCGCTTTTCCAAAGCTCTCCTGAATTGGCGACTTCCTCAAAATTGGCATAAGCAAATCCCCTAGCTTCCTTTATGGGAGGGATCTCCTCTACTAATTCTGTTGTACTTTCCCAATCATTTAGCACAGTGCTCTTCACCCAGTAAGCGCTCAGTAAATACCAATGATTGTTGGCTTCATTCCCCTGACAGTAAATTCTCCACTCTCTTGGTGAATCATCCTTAATAGTCTAAGGGTTGTTCAGAAATCATTCAAATGTCGGTGTCATTTCCCAGGATGACCAGAGTGGAGCTTCCAACATTTTTGTGAGTGTTGAAGTTGATAGGGGTAATACGTTTAGGTTGCTGTAGACCCTTTAGGGCGTCTAGAAGTCCTCGACTTAGTGAGGGTTTGGGTCTCCGGGCATCCTTCAACCATGGCAACCCTCCAATTAAAACAAAAATGGTGCCCCTATTCTGTAATTTCCTCTGAATATAATTATAACAATAATTACAATCATAATTGTAATACTTGTTAAATGCTTACTATGTGCCAAGCACTGTTCTAAGTGCTGTTACAATAATAATAACGTTGGTATTTGTTAAGCGCTTACTATGTGCAGAGCGCTGTTCTAAGCGCTGGGGTAGATACAGGGTCATCAGGTTGTCCCGAGTGAGGCTCACAGTCTTCATTCCCGTTTTACAGATGAGGTAACGGAGGCACAGAGAAGTGAAGTGACTTGCCCACGGTCGCAGAGCTGACAAGTAGCAGAGCCGGGAGTCGAACCCATGACCTCTGACTCCCAAGCCCGGGCTCTTTCCACTGAGCCGCGCCGCTCCTCTAACTTGTTGTAGTTATAGTGACTTGTTATAGTTGTCAACTTGTTATGGTTACAAGTTGGTCAGGTTTGACGCAGTCCAACCTGCAGTCCCTGTCCCACGTGGGGTTCCCGCTCTTAATCCCCATTTTACGGATGAGGTAGCCGAGGCACAGAGGAGCTAAGTGACCTACCCGAGGTCACCCAGCAGACACGTGGCAGAGCCGGGATTAGAAGCCAGCTCGGTCTCTCTGAGTCCCGAGGCCCGAGCTCTGGCCGCTAAGCCGTGCTGCTGAAAATCAACTCAGATATCTACAGGTAATCCTTCTGACAGGACCATTCGAATTATAAGGAACTGATGATTTAATTCTACTTCACCGCAAGTAGTTCTTTGACCTCTGAGTCATTTTCACGGAACCACTTCTGGTGGTCAGCTAGTCTAGATGAGTTCCTATTAAACCTATTAAACCATTTCCTGGCTAGTTACCTTTTCATTAATCGCACTGGAACTTTTAGACAGTATTTGCTTGGCTAGGATGCTGTATGATTATGGTATTTAGTAAGTGCTTTACTATGTTGCATGCGCTAGACTGAACTCTGTAGTTACCAGACGGTTGGCTTGGACACAGTCCTTAATCGTCGAGTTATTTGTTAAGAGTTTACTCTGTGGACTAAGGGCTGGGGGGAGATGCGAGATAATCGGGTTGATCACAGTACTTGTCTCCCAGGAGGCTCACAATCTAAGATGGGAGGAGAGCAGGCCTTTAATCCCCATTTTACAGTTGAGAAAACTGAGACCCAGAGAAGCCAAGCGATTTGCCTAAGGTCACACAGCAAGCAAGTGAAAAGCTGCATGGCCTGGTAGACAGTGAATGGGCCTGGGAATCAGAAGGACCTTGGACGAGCTATTTAACTTCTCCGTGCCTCAGCTGTCTCGTCTATAAAATGGGGATTAATGCGGAGAGCCCCATAAGGGACATGGATTGGACACCGTCCGACCTGTTTAGCTTGTATCTACCCCAGTGACTGGCACGTCGTAAGCACCTAACAATTACCATAAAAAAAAAAAGTGGGCAAGGAGTACGTTTACCGACTCCGTTGCGTTGTACTCTCCCAAGCGCCTAGTGCGATGGTCTGCACGCAGTAAGCACTCGACGAGCACCGTCGATAAAGTGGCGGGGTTAGGATTCGAACCCATGTCTTCGGGGTCCCACCCCGTGCCCTTTGCCCTAAGCCATGCTGCTTGAAGTCAGCAACCTGCCTTCATTCACTAGAAGCGTAAACCTGAGCTTGCTGGGTGATGCAGGTTCTCTTTTTGACGTCCCGGTTGCCCCGTCAGCGAGAGCTCTGGGCAATTCAAGTCACGGTTAGGCAAGCGTTTGCGTATCCCCAGTGAGCCACGTGACCCTGATACAGCACTGCTGGACCGGTGAGGGCGTGAGATACTTTTTCTTATTCAGTAGGCGGAAGACGGTGTTGGAAACGATTAAGCGAGGAGTAAAACACTGCTATTTAGTTTTCCAATCCCGTGTTCTCTGATGACTATTTTCCACATTTCGGCACCGCTGCCGGGCCGGGCCTAGAAATACCCAGTGATGATGGGTTTGTCAGGTGCTGGGATCGGTGTGATGAGTCTGTCCTGATCCTGAATAATCTTTCTTTTTATTAGTATTCATTAGTATTCATCACCCTGTCAAATGATTGTGACCAAGTATTTCTGTTTGAGAAGTCAACAGCTGATCCCTGGACTCTGGGATAATTCGGGAGTTCTGAGGCAAGGGTCTGATTCCAAAATCAGTGTCATCATTTACGCTCTCCGTAAGCTTTTCCTTAATAATAATAATAATAATAATAATAACGTTGGTATTTGTTAAGCGCTTACTATGTGCAGAGCACTTTTCTAAGCGCTGGGGTAGATACGGGGTCATCAGGTTGTCCCACGTGAGGCTCACGGTCTTAATCCCCTTTTTTTTTTTACAGATGAGGTCACTGAGGCACCGAGAGGTGAAGTGACTCGCCCACAGTCACACAGCTGACATGTGGCAGAGCCGGGATTCGAACCCGTGACCTCTGACTCCCAAGCCCGGGCTCTTTCCACTGAGCCACGCTGCTTCCCTGACCTCGGTGGCATCTCTAACTTGGGAAATGTAACACGCGACCAGTGCTCTTTTCCTTCGTGTTCTCACCAAGCAGCGTGGCTCAGTGGAAAGAGCCCGGGCTTGGGAGTCCGAGGTCAAGGGTTCGAATCCCGGCACTGCCACTAGTCAGCTGTGTGACTGTGGGCGAGTCACTTCACTTCTCCGGGCCTCAGTGACCCCACCTGTAAAATGGCGATGAAGATTGTGAGCCTCACGTGGGACAACCTGATTCCCCTGTATCTACCCCAGCGCTTAGAACGGTGCTCGGCACATAGTGAGCGCTTGACAGATACCAACGTTATTATATTATCATGCCGTGAGCCTAGAAGCTATTTGGATCCGCTTGCTCCGCGTGGTTCTCCGATGAGCCCTCTCGGGTGAAACCGGGAAGTTTTAGGGCACATTGTTTAGCCTTCCCCCTGTGTAGCGAGAGTACATTTCTAAAGAGGGGTCTCAGATACCCACGGAAAGAGCCTGGGCTTCGGAGTCAGAGGTCATGAGTTCGACTCCCGGCTCTGCCACTTGTCAGCTGGGTGACTGTGGGCGAGTCACTTCACTTCTCTGGGCCTCAGTTCCCTCATCTGGAAAATGGGGATTAAAAGTGTGTGAGCCCCACGTGGGACAACCTGATGCCCCTGTATCTCCCCCAGCGCTTAGAACGGTGCTCGGCACCAAGTAAGCGCTTAACAAATACCAACATTATTATACCCGGATTTCCACCAAATGGCCGTACTGCCTAATCCGCAAATCGTAACCCGAGTCTTTGAACCAATGTTCCCGGATGACCGAAGTTTCTGGAGAAGCAGCGGGGCCTAGTAGAAGTTCCTACAAGTTCTCTAGTTCCTAGAGAAGCAGCGAGGCTCGGTGGAAAGAGCCCGGGCTTGGGAATCAGGGGTCATGGGTTCAACTCCCGGCTCTGCCACTTGGCAGCTGTGTGACTGTGGGCAAGTCACTTCCCTTCTCTGTGCCTCAGTTCCCTCATCTGAAAAATGGGGATGAGGACTGTGAGCCTCACGTGGGACAATCTGATGACCCTGTATCTACCCTGCCGCTTAGAACAGTGCTCTGCACATAGTAAGCGCTTAACAAATACCAACATTATTTTTAGGGCATTTTTCTTACACTGCCAGACTCCTACCCCACTGTGATGGCCACTGAAAGCTAAAGATAATTTTGCAAGCCTCGAATGGTGTTAAGGTCTTCTATCTTTCCAAAACGCTTTTCATGTGGCCAGAGCCTATGTTACCATTACTATTTTACCTATTTTACCATCTGTAAAATGGGGATTAACTGTGAGCCTCACGTGGGACAACCCGATTACCCCGTATCTACCCCAGCGCTTAGAACAGTGCTCGGCACATAGTAAGCGCTTAACAAATCCCAACAAAGATGATGGAACCCAAACTAAACTGATTAAGAAAGGAATATGAAAAATCAGAGATGGGGTTTACCAGAGCTTGGTGGGAAATTTTGGCTCTTTCTTTTGCGAACATCACAAGAGGGGAGGAAGAAGGAGAGATGGAATGTGAGTGCATGCATCCTCTCTAGCATCAGACTGTGGTTACTTGCCCTCGACTGCTTTTAATATACCGGTGAATGATGAGTATCAAATGAAGGAACGGGATGGCCTAGTAGCAGGAGCATGGGCCTGGGAGTCAGAGGACCTGGATTCTAATCCCAGCTCTGCCACGACCTTGGCCAAGTCACTTAATTTCTCTGTGACTCAGTTTCCTTATCTGTAAAATGGAGATTTATTGCCTGTTCTCTCCCTTAATTTTGACTGGGGGCCCCATGTGAGATAATAATGTTGGCATTTGTTAAGCGCTTACTTATGGGCAGAGCACTGTTCTAAGCGCTGGGGGAGATACAGGTCATCAGGTCGTCCCACGTGAGGCTCACAGTCTTCATCCCCATTTTGCAGATGAGGTAACTGAGGCACCGAGAAGTGAAGGGACTTGCCCACAGTCACACAGCTGCCAAGTGGCAGAGCCAGGATTCGAACCCATGACCTCTGACTCCCGGGCTCTTTCCACTGAGCCATGCTGCTTAGGTACTGTGTCCAACCTGATTAACGTGCATCTACCCCAGTGCTTGACACCTAGTAAGTGCTTAATGATAATAAGAATAATGAATGGAGGAATTTAAAATATGGAGTTGAAGATAATTTGGAGTCTTGCTTCTAATCCCAGAGCTGGGATTCTTTATTTTGTGATGCATTTGAGGGTGGAAGGATGGTATTTGTTTCAAGGCCACTGATATGTATTAGAGAGAAGCAGCGTGACTCGGTGGAAAGAGCCCGGGCTTGGGAGTCAGAGGTCATGGGATCGAATCCCGGCTCTGCCACCTGTCAGCGGTGTGACTGTGGGCGAGTCACTTCACTTCTCTGTGCCTCAGTGACCTCATCTGGAAAATGGGGATTAACTGTGAGCCTCACGTGGGACAACCCGATTACCCCGTATCTACCCCAACGCTTAGAACAGCGCTCCGCACGTAGTAAGCGCTTAACAGATACCAACATTATTATTATTATATGGTGACTCCTCAAAGATGATGGAACCCAAACTAAACTGATTAAGAAAGGAATATGAAAAATCCGAGACGGGGTTTACCAGAGCTGGATGGGAAATTTTGGCCAAATGTCCAGTACTACTGTCCCCGACGGGGGGGAGAGATATCCAGCTATGCCTTAGCAGTGTAGCACTGAAGGGGAAGAAGATCATAGGCAAGTTCAGATGCTACGGAAAACAGGCTTTGACACGGCGTTATCGCAGTTAGAATCAAATAGAAAGACCTCACAGAGAAACTTCCTACTGAGCTTATTTGGTCGCCAAGAACAACCGGCAAGCATTCATTATGAAGGCATGGACCACTGATGGTGGTGCGGAAACCAGAAAGTCACCGAGGGACGGGAGGCCACTTTCCACCACTTACAAAATGGCCCCCGACCTGGTCGAGTTCATTTTTTCTGTTTGGGATTTTCCAAATGAAGAAAATCGAGGGTTAACTAGGGTTAAGTGGATTTCCTTAGCCTTTGACCATATATATATATGAATATATATTACATGCATATATATGTATACATATGAATACATTCCATGAATATATATGTGCATATATATGTGTATATATATATATACAAACACACATATATATAAAACAACCAGAATTGCCTTTTCTTTACTGAGTAGTAGGGCAACGTGAATGCCTTTTCTAGAGGCAAGAATATCTTCAAACAAGTCTTTTGGGGTTGAAAGATTGCCGCTAAAAAAAAAAAAAAAGCTGTTGAATACTAGAAAACATTTTGCAGCTTGAAGAGGAATATAAAAATAGAACTAAACACATCCTGAGAAAAAAGAATGAAAGAGGAAAGAGATATTGATAATGGATTAATATAATGAAGATAGCAATTTTTGTTTCAAAAGAGTGTGATTAGATCCCTAATGACTGTCACCATTCTCTGGTCAATCTACTGTAACTAGACACTAATGTAAAAATAATGCACCTTTTCCCTCTCTCTTTGAAGATGAAAATGAACATCTCTCATGCGCTTTTACCCTCTTGGTTTTTTTTTTTTTGGCCCGGGAGATTACCGGCCATTAGGTAGCGCCTCTCTAGAAAGAGAAATGGATGTGTGATCAAAGTCCACCAATTACCATGTTATTACAGCTCACCCGTGGACCTTTGAATTAAAACTTTCATGACATGTCTTTGTCAACAACCCTCGGGATATTATGTGACATTATGTCTCTCCTGGAAGCCTTTCGGAGGAGATGCAAGACCCTTCGGGCCAACGGAGAGTTGTGACTCCCAGGTTCTATTGTAATGTCAGCTCTGTCTAGCCTAGTTAGTTCCTCTACTCTTCCCTTCCGTCTCTTCCATTGCCGTATCGCAAAATGGTGGCAGAGCAGGAAACTCGAGTGGTTTCTTTTTTTTTCATGAGGGGATGATTCCAAATTATACCTATTATTGGCCAACGTGGCTTTAGAGGGATTAAATCAGCTGCATCCCAGAGACTCCAAAGAAATCACACACATCCAATACATCAATTGAAAGAGTTGCAACGTATCAAAGGAGGATAATTTTGTCAATAATTCCACTGTATTAATGCGTACCCTGACATTCTTTTGAATTACAGCTATTTTACGTGGGTGGTATTTAGGTGAATCAGAGGCCCATAAAACAGTGTATTACCTGGGTGGGAAAACTAATATTCAATTTCCCACCCAGAATGAGGTCATAAATGGTCCCAGCTGAGAACATCTGCTTTGATGTTGAAGTTTTGTCTCCTTCAGCTGAGGGGAGTTCTGCCAGTGACCCACGAGCGGAAGACCCTCTAATTGTTGCCAGAGAGATATACATTAGTCATTCCCCCGGCCAAGACTCGGGGATAATAATGTTGGCATTTGTTAATCGCTCACTATGTGCAGAGCACCGTTCTAAGCGCTGGGGGGAGATCCAGGGTCATCAGGTTGTCCCACGTGAGGCTCACAGTCTTCACCCCCATTTTACAGATGAGGTCACTGAGGCCCGGAGAAGTGAAGTGACTTGCCTACAGTCAGCTGACAGGTGGCAGAGCCAGGATTCGAACCCATGACCCCTGGCTCCCAAGCCCTCGCTCCTTCCACTGAGCCACTCGGCTTCTCAGAGGATGCTGATGGAGTAGGCCGAGATTCAGGATAGAAAAGGAGCTTCTCTCTTTCTGTTCCAGAGAACGGGACCCCTGTCTCGTTATTGAACAGCGACCCCCTCAGCCTCTCAGTTCTGCAAAAGAAAACGGCGTGTGCTTTTCCATTTATTTCTCACTCCTGGAGCATTTCTCCATTTCTCGCTCCTGGAGCATTTATACTTACTTGACAAGGAAGTAAATAACAGTCCTATTTGAAGTCGGGGGCAATTAGCCACAACTGGAGCAGTAGGCCCCTGTGTTGAGTTTTCACCGGTGTTGAAAATTGAAAGCATTTGAATAAGATGAGTTGGCAGATTTCCATAAAATAGATTTATAGCCAACCCAGAAATAACCAAAGGGTTATTCTGACCTGATCCATTACTTGGTGGCGTTTTTGAACTTCCCTTCTTTAGTATTCATTCAATAGTATTTATTGAGCGCTTACTACGTGCAGAGCACTGTACTAAGCGCTTGGAATGTACCGTTCGGCAACACGTAGTAGAAGAACCATGAGAACATCGGCAATGCCACCATTACTGAAGCGGCGCGGCTCAGTGGAAAGAGCCCGGGCTTCGGAGTCAGAGGCCATGGGTTCGACTCCCGGCTCTGCCTCTTGTCAGCTGTGTGTGACTGTGGGCCAGTCGCTTCACTTCTCCGTGCCTCAGTTACCTCATCTGTAAAAGGGAGATTAACTGTGAGCCTCAAGTGGGACCACCTGATGACCCTGTATCTCCCCCAGCGCTTAGAACAGTGCTCCGCACATAGTAAGCGCTCAACAGATGCCAACATTATTAATTACTGGGGAAGCAGTGTGGCCTAGTGGATAGAGCTTGGGTCTGGGAGTCAGAAGGACCTAGGTATGAACCCCAGCTCCGCCACATGTCTGTGGTGTGACCTTGGGCAAATCACTTAACTTCTCTGTGCCTCAGTTGCCTCATCTGTAAAATAGGGATGGAGTGTTGAGCCCCATTTGGGACCGGGATTGCGTCCAACCTGATTAATTGTATCTACCCAAGTCGGTGCTTGGCACATAGTGAACACTTAATAAGTACCAAGATTATTATTGTTATTGCCAAACCCAAATCTTTGCATCCCAGCACTCTGTTCTGATTACTGGGTAGACACAAGTTAATCAGGAGAGACACAGTGTCTCTTCCACACTCCGAGGAGGATAATTATAGTGATTGTGGTATTTGTTAAGCGCTTACTATGTGCCAAGCACCGTTCTAAGCGCTGTGGTACATTCATTCATTCATTCAATAGTATTTATTGAGCGCTTACTATGTGCAGAGCACTGTACTAAGCGCTTGGGATGAACAAGTCGGCAACAGATAGAGACAGTCCCTGCCGTTTGACGGGCTTACAGTCTAATCGGGGGAGACGGACAGACAAGAACAATGGCACTAAACAGCGTCAAGGGGAAGAACATCTCGTAAAAACAATGGCAACTAAATAGAATCAAGGCGATGTACAATTCATTAACAAAATAAATAGGGTAACGAAAATATATACAGTTGAGCGGACGGGTACAGTGCTGTGGGGATGGGAAGGGAGAGGTGGAGGAGCAGAGGGAAAAGGGGAAAATGAGGCTTTAGCTGCGGAGAGGTAAAGGGGGGATGGCAGAGGGAGTAGAGGGGGAAGAGGAGCTCAGTCTGGGAAGGCCTCTTGGAGGAGGTGATTTTTAAGTAAGGTTTTGAAGAGGGAAAGAGAATCAGTTTGGCGGAGGTGAGGAGGGAGGGCGTTCCAGGACCGCGGGAGGACGTGACCCAGGGGTCGACGGCGGGATAGGCGAGACCGAGGGACGGCGAGGAGGTGGGCGGCAGAGGAGCGGAGCGTGCGGGGTGGGCGGTGGAAAGAGAGAAGGGAGGAGAGGTAGGAAGGGGCAAGGTGATGGAGAGCCTTGAAGCCTAGAGTGAGGAGTTTTTGTTTGGAGCGGAGGTCGATAGGCAACCACTGGAGTTGTTTAAGAAGGGGAGTGACATGCCCAGATCGTTTCTGCAGGAAGATGAGCCGGGCAGCGGAGTGAAGAATAGACCGGAGCGGGGCGAGAGAGGAGGAAGGGAGGTCAGAGAGAAGGCTGACACAGTAGTCTAGCCGGGATATGACGAGAGCCCGTAATAGTAAGGTAGCCGTTTGGGTGGAGAGGAAAGGGCGGATCTTGGCGATATTGTAGAGGTGAAACCGGCAGGTCTCGGTAACGGATAGGATGTGTGGGGTGAACGAGAGGGACGAGTCAAGGATGACACCGAGATTGCGGGCCTGCGGGACGGGAAGGATGGTCGTGCCATCCACGGTGACGGAGAAGTCTGGGAGCGGACCGGGCTTGGGAGGGAAGATGAGGAGCTCAGTCTTGCTCATGTTGAGTTTTAGGTGGCGGGCAGACATCCAGGTGGAGACGTCCCGGAGGCAGGAGGAGATGCGAGCCTGAAGGGAGGGGGAGAGGACGGGGCGGAGATGTAGATCTGCGTGTCATCTGCGTAGAGATGGTAGTCGAAGCCGTGAGAGCGAATGAGTTCACCGAGGGAGTGAGTGTAAATGGAGAACAGAAGAGGGCCAAGAACTGACCCTTGAGGAACTCCAACAGTTAAAGGATGGGAGGGGGAGGAGGCTCCAGCGTAGGAGACCGAGAATGATCGGCCAGAGAGGTGAGAGGAGAACCAGGAGAGGACAGAGTCCGTGAAGCCAAGGTGAGATAAGGTACGGAGGAGGAGGGGATGGTCGACAGTGTCAAAGGCAGCAGAGAGGTCAAGGAGGATCAGAATGGAGTAGGAGCCATTGGATTTGGCAAGAAGGAGGTCATGGGTGACCTTAGAGAGAGCAGTCTCGGTAGAGTGGAGGGGACGGAAGCCAGATTGGAGGGGGTCTAGGAGAGAATGGGAGTTAAGGAATTCTAGGCATCGATTGTAGACGACTCGTTCTAAGATTTTGGAAAGGAAGGGTAGTAGGGAGATGGGACGATAACTGGAGGGGGAAGTGGGGTCAAGAGCGGGTTTTTTTAGGATGGGGGAGACGTGGGCGTGTTTGAAGGCAGAGGGGAAGGAGCCCTTGGAGATTGAGTGGTTAAAAATAGAAGTTAAGGAAGGGAGGAGGGCAGGGGCGATGGTTTTAAGAAGGTGAGAGGGAGTGGGGTCCGAGGCGCAGGTGGAGGGGGTGGCACTTGCGAGGAGGGAGGAGATCTCCTCTGAGGATACTGCAGGGAAGGATGGGAAAGTAGGGGAGGGGGTCGTTGGGGGGGAGGGGAGAGGCGGAGGGATGACTTTGGGGAGCTCAGACCTGATCGTGTTGATTTTCGTGAGGAAATAGGTGGCCAGATCATTAGGGGTGAGAGATGGGGGAGGGGGAGGAACAGGGGGCCTAAGGAGAGAGTTAAAGGTCCGGAACAATCGGCGGGGGTGACGGGCATGGGTGTCGATGAGGGAGGAGAAGAAGCTTTGCCTGGCGGAGGAGAGGGCAGAGTTAAGGCAGGAAAGGATAAATTTGAAGTGTGTGAGGTCGGCTTGGTGCTTGGACTTTCGCCAGCGGCGCTCAGCAGCTCGAGCATAGGAGCGTAGGAGGCGGACGGAGGAGGTGATCCAGGGCTGTGGGTTAGTGGCGCGAGAGCGGCGGAGGGAAAGGGGGGCGAGAGAGTCGAGATGAGTAGTGAGGGTGGAGTTGAGAGCGGAGACCTGATCGTCGAGAGTGGGAAGAGAGGACAGGGCGGCAAGGTGAGGCGAGATGCTATTGGAAAGACGGATGGGATCGAGAGAGCGGAGGTCTCTGTGGGGCAGTAGCGAAGATTTGCAGGGGGAGGGAGTGTGAGAGATGAGGCAGGTGAGAAGGTTATGGTCTGAGAGAGGGATTTCAGAGTTGGTGAGTGAGGAGATAGTGCAGCGGTAGGAGATGACGAGATCGAGGGTGTGACCGAGTCGGTGAGTGGGCGCGGTATGGTGGAGGAGGAGGTCGGCAGAGTCGAGGAGGGACAGCAGGCGGGCGGCAGAGGAGTCGTCGGGTACATCCGTATGGATGTTGAAGTCTCCAAGGATCAGAGTGGGCAGAGAGAAGGAGAGGAGGAAGGTGAGAAAGGGGTCAAGGTGGTCGAAGAAGTCGGAGGTGGGACCGGGAGGGCGGTAGATGACGGCGACAAGTAACTGGAGCGGGTGGTAGAGGCGAACGATATGGGCTTCGAAGGAGGGGAAGGAGAGGGAGGGGGGAGGAGGGATAGTGCGGAAGCGGCATCGGGGCGAGAGGAGGAAGCCGACGCCTCCTCCCTTACCGGTGAGTCTGGGGGAGTGGGAGAAGGAGAGGCCTCCGCCGGAGAGAGCGGCGGCGGAGACCGTGTCTTCGGGAGAGAGCCACGTTTCCGAAAGGGCGAAGAGGAGGAGAGAGCGGGAGAGGAAAAGGTCATGGATGAAAGGTAGCTTGCCTGTAACAGAGCGGGGGTTCCAGAGGCCACACTTGAAAGTAGCTGTGGGTGCAAGGGGAGGAGGGGGGGAGGGGCGGGGGGGCGGGGAGGGTTTGGATGGGAAGGAGGTGGCGGGGCCCTGGACGAGGAGAGGGGGATGAGGGGTGGCGGTGGGACAAGAGGACTGGGATGGGGCGTGGGTGGGGAAGAGAGAAGGGGGGAGGGGGTGAAGAGGGGGTTAGGTGGGGGGAAGAGTAGGGGGAGGGGGAAGAGGGGTAGCGCTGGTAAAGTGGGGTTCTAGGGCGGGAGAGAGGAGGGGGGGAGGAGACAGAGGAGAGAGCGGGAAAGAGCTGAGCGAGAGAGGGGAAGGGGAAGGGGAAGGGGAGGATAGGAAGGGGCGGGAGGGGGGAGGGGGGGAGGAGGGACATGGCGAGGCCAGAGAGGTGGGTGGCAGCACTGACAATAAACAGTAATAAACGAAATCGGTAATATAGCAACATGATACAATATGATACAGTACAGTGGTGCTAATATAGCAGCATGATACAGTATGATACAATATCGTCGTGTTAATAAAAGGGGTGATGACCAGGGTCGGGGGTAGACTTTCCAGGTGATCAGGTTGGACACAGTCCATGTCCCTCGTGGGGCTAACAATCTTGATCCCCACGAGAAGCAGCGTGGCTCAGTGGAAAGAGCACGGGCTTGGGAGTCAGAGGTCGTGGGTTCTAATCCCAACTCCGCCACTTGTCGGCTGTGTGACCTTGGGCAGGTCACTTACTTCTCTGTGCCTCAGTTACCTCATCTGGAAAAATGGGGATTAAAAAAAAATGTGAGCCCCACGTGGGACAATCCGATTACCCTGTACCCACCCCAACGCTTAGAACAGTGCTCTGCACATAGTAAGCGCTTAACAAATACCATAATTATTATTTTACGGAAGAGGTAACTGAGGCACAGAGAAGTTAAATGACTTGCCCAAGGTCACGCAGCAGTCATGAGGCAGAGCTGGGATTAGAACCCGTGACCTCTGACTCCCAGGCCTGTGCTCTTTCCACTAGGCCATGCTGCTTCTCTAGAAGAAGTAGGAGAGAGAACAGCTGCTGAACCACCATTTTACAGTTGAGGAAACTGAGGCACAGATAAGGCAAATGGCCTGCCCAAGGTCACCCAACAGGAAAAGTAGCAGAGCCAGGATTATATCCCAGGTCCTCTGACTCTGAAGCCCATGCTTTTCCCGTTAGGCCAGGCGGCTTCCCTTGACAGACATCGGTCAATCAACGGGTGGTATTTATGGAGTGCTTACTATGTAAAGAACACTCTAAAGTAGTTGGGAGTAGAATCCAAAAGAGGTACCATCCAAATGGTTGTGGAGGTAGTAATTTTGCCCTCCACATCTCTAATTTTCCTTTTTGTAACCCATTTTTAGCCTTGCAGAAAAGGGGTTGAAGATGTCTTCTGAGACCTCCAGTGTCTCCGTGCATAGTGGTATATTCTGGACCACTTTAATAATAAAAATGTTGGTATTTGTTAAGCGCTTACTATGTGCAGAGCACTGTTCTAAGCGCTGGGGGAGATACAGGGTCATCAGGTGGCCCCACGTGAGGCTCACAGTCTTCATCCCCATTTTACAGAGGAGGTCACTGAGGCACAGAGAAGTGAAGTGACTTGCCCACAGTCACACAGCTGACAAGTGGCAGAACTTTAGTTTCTGAGGGGTGCATCAACCAGTCAGTGGTATTTTTTGAGCACTTACCATGTGCAGAGGACTGTACTAAGCACTGAGGAGAGTGTAGTGTAACAGTTTGTGGACATGTTCTTTGCTCACAAGGAGCTCACAGTCTGCATAGAGACACGTAAATTCTGGGAATCTGATTTTCATTCGACAAAAGCTCCCTTGGACATCTGAATGGCTAAATTTCTGTGAGGAAAGCTAATCAGTAATCTGTGTGTAAAGGACGGCTTTTACGCTCGGCAGTGTACGAACATGAGTTTGTTTGCCCGAAGGGCAGTGGACAACAACAACCGAAGATGAAAAGGATGGGAGAATGTGGAGGGGAGGGAAATGAAAATCAAATTGGCCACTGGCTAATTTGACCTCAACTCTCCCGACATTGAGAGTCCTGCTAAAATCTCACTATCTCCAACAAACTCTCATTCGTTCAATAGTATTTATTGAGCGCTTACTATGTGCAGAGCACTGTATTAAGCACTTGGAATGTACAGTTGGGCAACAGACAGAGACAGTCCCTGCCCTCTGACGGGCTCGCAGTCTAATCGGGGGAGACAGACGGACAAAAACAATAGCAATAAATAGAATCAAGGAGATGGACATCTCATTAACAAAATAAATAGGGTAATAAAAATATATATAAATAAAGTTCCCAAATAAAGTTCCCAGGATCCCAAATTGTATCATCCCTTTACCCAACTAGATTGCTTATGTTCTTTATTTATACCCTTCTCAGCATTTACATATATGTGTGTACTCAGTTCTTTATTTTGACCATCCTACTTCTAAATACTTTTACGTTTGTCTCCCTGGTTAGAGCGTAAGCTTCTCGAGGATAAGGAACGTGTCCCTTCTTTATTCTGCACGAAATACTCGAGCCAGGCTACTCGCATTACTACTTTCATGTTTTTTTGGTGCAGAATTCCAAATAGCTTGTAACTGCTACTCCTGGCACCAAAGCCCTGGCTCCCCGAAATAACATGCGGCAGGTACAAGTTGTATATGGAGAGAGGATAGATACCATCAAACGCCCACATGTTTATTGACTTTTCTAGTGCTATTAATCATGGTTCTTCATTGTTCACGTGGTTAACATCAAATGTGGTTAACCCAAGTGAAAAATTGAACCCTGGCTCTTCCCCTTTCCCCCCCAAAATATTAGGTATCAGGACCTCTATCCTTTATTACATTTCTACCTATTTGCCATGCAATCCGGGTAACTGGGTTTGATGAAAGAACAGACTGTGAAATCAAAGAGAGAGAGAAACAAATCTTACTCGGTTACAATGACTGGGAGGGGATTACTTTTCCCCTTGAGGTCGAGCAGAGTGACTATAGAGCAAGCACTGCTGAGTTTCTACCCTGAGGCTTTGGTTAAAACACAGGTCCTGGATCCTTTAGGATGGTTGGGGGGGGGGCTAATTCCCCTCCCCTTTCACTCAAAGCTTATAATAATAATGATAATAACGTTGGTGTTTGTGAAGCGCTTACTATGTGCAGAGCACTGTTCTAAGCGCTGGGGGAGATACAGGGGAATCAGGTGGTCCCACGTGAGTCTCACAGATGAGGTTACTGAGGCACAGAGAAGTGAAGTGACTCGCCCACAGTCACCCAGCTGCCAAGTGGCAGAGCCGGGATTCGAACCCCTGACCTCTGACTCCCCAGCCCGAGCTCTTTCCACCGAGCCACGCTGAGAGGTGCCAGGATCAAAATGCAGCACCACAGATGAGCTCCATGGCTTCATGTGAAGAGTTTGGGCCTGGGAGTCTGACGACCTGGGTTCTAATCCTGGCTCTGCCACTTGCCTGCTGAGTCACCTTGGATAATTGAATTAATTTCTGGGCGACTCCGTTTCCTCACCTGTGAAATGAGGATTAAATAGCTGTAAGCCAGCTAAGGGACAAGGAGTGTTTCCCACCTGATTATCCTGTATTTACCCCAGCATTTAGTACAGTGCTTGGCTTTATAGTAAGTGCTTAACCAATGACACAATTGTTATCATTATTATCAGTCTTACTATTATGCCACTCCAATGAAACTGGCAGCCTGCCAACTTCTTCACGCACCTCCACAGACAAAGAGAAGAGGGAGGGGTGCTTTCTTTATTAGTATTTACTAAGCACTTACGACGTGTCAAGCACTGTTCTAAGCACTGGGGCAGATACAAGTTCATCTGATGGGGCCCAGTCCCTGTCCCTGTGGGGCTTACAGTCAGTTAGGAGGGAGAACGAGTATTGAATCCCCACTTAACGAGCAGCGGGTGCTGGGTCCCCCAGAGTCACTGAAGGCTTGCAGAGGACACCATAGTTAACCCCAAAGCTGAAGAAATGAGAGTTGTTTCCAAACTCTCATAAAAAATAGAGCCCGAGGCTTGAGCCATCTGGACTAACTCTGGGATATGTGCAAAACCGAATTGTCCTAGTTTCTGCCCAGCAGTGTGACCCAGCTCTCCCTGAAAAGATTCTCTGGAAAACACAAGAAATCCCCTGACCCCCAGTTAGCTTATATTTTAGGTACGGCATTGCCTGGAGGAGATGATAGTTTGCCTGGGATTCTGATCATCTCGGTGGGACTGGATTATTGGTTATTCCTACACCTGCATTCATTCAATAATACATAACTGGAACGGTGCCTCTGTGTCTAATATAAATGTGTGAATGCGCATATATTTGGGAAGCAGCGTGGCTCAGTGGAAAGAGCCCGGGCTTCGGAGTCAGAGGTCATGGGTTCGACTCCCGGCTCTGCCACTTGTCAGCTGTGGGACTGTGGGCGAGTCACTTCACTTCTCCGGGCCTCAGTGACCTCATCTGTAAAACGGGGATTAACGGTGAGCCTCACGTGGGACAACCTGATTACCCTGTATCTCCCCCAGTGCTTAGAACAGTGCTCTGCACATAGTAAGCGCTTAACAAATACCAACATTATTATTATTATTATTATTATAATTTGCATTAACCCTATCGTGTTGATCGATATTTTACTGAATATATATGTAAATCCATTTGTATTAGTAAATTAGACTTAAGCATGGAGGTGTAATATTAATTTTATACAAAGAATTGCATTTAGGTAAGTATATGCTATTATATATATAAAACATCATTAGACAACGTCATGGATTACATATCTGTATTAATCATAAAGGGTCCAAACTGGGTAATCATTTCTTTGGTTGCTGAATTAATCAGAGGTTGTGTTTTTGCTTGTTTGTTATTGTTCTTTTTCTTCTCTCTCTTCCTCTTCCTTCCTTTCCGAATCTGTTCTCTTGTTATGTCGTATTCTCCTAAGCCTGTAGTACAGTGTTCTGCACACAGTAAGCATTCAGTAAATAGAACTCGTTGATCGACTGACCTTGCCATTGTTTTGCAGGCATTACCCGAGGGACAGACGGCATCCTGGGATACAGCCAAGGAAGATGAGAACCGCAACAAGAATCGATACGGGAACATCATATCGTGTAGGTACAAATTCAGATTAGAGTTGCCGCCCCTTTGTTTCTGTGATATTTGATGGCGCGTGTTATGTGAACGTTTATGACCTTTAGCTGGTCACGCGGCTCCCAAATATTTCCCTTTGAGAATACGATTATTAGCAGCAACCTAAACTTCACGTTTCAGTTCCGCGTCGGGCGGCGTATTGTTAATACATCTCTGCGGTTTCTGTGATAGATAAAACAGGCTCCATTGAGCTAGAAAGGCAGTGCGAGAAATAACTATAGGTAAGTGTAACATGGTGCTATTGGCCTGTGAATTCTCTACGATTCTGCATTAGAGGTTACAAAGGAACTTCCCCTTGAAACCGAGATGGCGGTTGTGAGAAGACAAAAAAAAGGATTTCGGTGTTTAGAAAGTCGAGGAAAATAGCCAGAGCAGGAGACATCCATTCAAGAGAGTGGCAAAGGTGTTCACGATATCGCCGCAAGTAGCAAATTGAGAGTGAAGAAATGTGTGTGTCGATGTGTTTCCAGGGTGTGTTTGGACATGCATTTAATGAAAGCCTGATAGGGAAGAAGAAAGCAACTGGGGCAGACTCTTTCGGGTTACAGTGGGGTTAGAGAGAGATCAAAGAGGATAGTTGGCACGATTTTATTTGTAAGGCTCTGGAAGTGATCGAGAAGGAACTTGAAGGAAATGGGGATCGAGCAGAAGGTTCTTCCACTAAAATAAAGAAGTAGATTTAAAATAGAGATTTACTGCTCTGAAAGAGAGCGTACCATTGACAAAAAAGTGATCATTCTCGCTATTTGAGGGTGATGGTACCGACAACATTATTTCTTGGGGGAACGCATGCGGCCGAACGTAGAGGAGCAGCCTTTAATCGACCATTTACCAGGATGTGATAGTCGGGGGGTTTGTCTTACCATGTGATGCTAAGGGGAGGATACACATGGTGACGAGGTGGACTGTCACAGATCTGCCGAAAGAATCCCAAATCATGAATACGGCTGCTCGTGGCTCCGTGGAAAGAGCCCGGGCTTCGGAGTCAGAGGTCATGGGTTCGACTCCCGGCTCTGCCGCTTGTCAGCTGTGTGACTGTGGGCGAGTCACTTCACTTCTCTGGGCCTCAGTGACCGCATCTGGAAAATGGGGATTAACTGTGAGCCTCACGTGGGACAACCTGATTACTCTGTATCTCCCCCACCGCTTAGGACAGTGCTCTGCACATAGTAAGCGCTTATCAGATACCAACATTACTACGAAAGACATTCCCTCGCCTCCCGCCCCCTTTCTTTACTTCCCACAAAATAGTCGGGAAACCATCCGACCAAAGGGTGGGAAGCAGCTCGTTGTGGGCAGGGAATGTGTCCGTTGATCATTATATCGTACTCTCCCCAGTGCTTGGTACAGTGCTCTGCACGCAGCGCTCAGTAAATACGATTGAATGAATGAAAGGTACAGGCCTTCATCAGTACCCTGGTGGCAGTCATAAAAGCCAAGTCCCCGAATGCCCAGGAGATGTTGAAACTCTGCTAGCCCTCGCAACACTCGGGACTTTGAAAGAGGTGTCGGCGCCCAGGTGTTTTTACTGCAACCAACCAATAGTATATAGAGAGCATCAGCTTTGTTCTGAGCACTGTACCCGGCACTTGGAAGAGTCCAGTAGATTGAGTGGACGTGTTTCCTGTCCTCGAGGAGCTTACAAACTAGGCGAGGAGTAACTAAAATGAATTAGAGTTGGAAGAAGATGGAAGCTAAATAGATGCGGCTATGAATTAGTGCTTAAGTAATAAGGTATGTAAGATACATATAGAAGCTTGTTGTCGGCAGGGAACAGGTCTACCTACTCTGTTATACTGTCTTCTCCCAAGTGCTCGGAGTAGTGCTCTGCACATAGAAAGTGTTCAATAAATATGATTGATTGATTGATTGATTGTAGTGCCATGGGAGGTTGTGAGGGGTTAGGTGGTCCAGAAGGGCTGAAGAGAAAATAGGCAGCTTGGCCTAGTTGGCCTGGACATCAGCAGGACCTGGGTTCGAATCCTGACCCTGCCACTTGTCTGCTCTGTGTCACTTCACTGAGCCTCAGTAACCTCATGTGTGAAATGGAGATGTTTTACGAGATGTTCTTCCCCTCGACTCTATTTATCGCCATCGTTCTCGTCCGTCCGTCTCCCCCGATTAGACCGTGAGCCCGTCAGACGGCAGGGACCGTCTCTATCCGTTGCCGACTTGTTCATTCCAAGCGCTTAGTCCAGTGCTCTGCACATAGTAAGCGCTCAATAAATACTATTGAATGAATGAATGAGATTAAGACTGTGAGCTCCATGGGGGACATGGACCGGGTCCAAGCTGATTAGCTTGTATTTACCCCAGCGCTTAAGTCCAGTGCCTGCCGTAGTGAGTGCTTAACAAATAGAAAAAAAACAGGAAGTGTGGAGATCAGAAATTTATCAGGGAAGGCTCCCTGTAAAGTCATTCAGGGCAGAGAATGTTTCCGTTAATTCTGTTCTACTGTACTCTCCCAAGTACTTTAAACAGTGCTGTGCACATAGTAAATGCTCAGTCGATACCATTGTTGATTGATTGGTTGAAGGAGATGTGATTTCAGAAGGGCTATGAAAATGGTGACAGACTGTAATCCCGTCAATGGGCAGGGACTGTCTCTCTCTGTTGCCGATTTGTGCATTCCAAGCGCTTAGTACAGTGCTCTGTACATAGTAAGCGCTCAATAAATGCTATCGAATGAATGAATATGAAGGAGGAAGAAGATTCAGGCAGTGCAGGAAGGCAACAGTGAAAGGCTGTCGGGGGGAGTTGAGAACAAGGCCCAGTGAGTAGGTTAGCTGGAGAACCCAATGGACCCGGTCATCCTCCTGTGGCTAAATGTCGTCCTCCTTGAAGATGGATTTAGTGCCAAGGCCCTGGATCTGCTCATTCCAAATAAAGCATTTCACAGAAAGCAGCATGGCCTGGTACAAAGAGCAAGGGCCTGGGAGTCAGAAAACCTGGATTCTAATTCCAGTTCTTTCCATTGCCTGTTGTGTGATGTTAGGCAAGTCACTTAACTTTGCTGCGCGTCAGACTGTAAAATGGGGATTAAATACTTTTTCCTCCCTCCTACTTAGACCGCGAGGTCCAAGTGGGACAGGGACTACATCCAAACTGATTAGCCTGTATCTAGGAGAAGCAGCGTGGCTCAGTGGAAGGAGCCCGGGCTTGGGAGTCAGAGATCAGGGGTTTGAATCCCGGCTCTGCCACCTGAGAGCTGTGTGACTGCGGGCAAGTCGCTTGACTTCTCTGTGCCTCAGTTCCCTCATCTGTAAAATGGGGATTAAGACTGTGAGCCTCACGTGGGACAACCCTAGCGCTTAGAACAGTGCCCTGCACATAGTAAGCGCTTAACAAATACCAACATTATCATTATTACCCCGGCATTTTATACAGTGCCTGACACGTACCGTAACGATGGTAACGATAATAAGTATTATTATTATAATATTGTCTCAGCAAAATTCGTCTTCTGCTGCAGGCATTTCCTAGCTAATGATGACCTCACTACATGGGCTAAGGCTCTTTCCCTATGTCCTTTAAGAGTTTATCCTCCTTGCCCGAATATCTGTTGACCGTGGAGTCGATGCTTTGATATCCTGACATTATTTATCCTTATTATATGACATAAAGGTCAAGCACGTCCAGGTCAACCTCCCAACTAGAGAACAGAACCATCCCATTAATTTGCAGAATTTTCATTTGAAAGTTGATGCTTCATTTGGTGATTTGCTTAATCCTATATCAGAAAAGATGGATTTCTTATGGATTGAGAGCTCTTTGTCTAGAAGTGTATCCTTAGACCTAGGCAGCTTTCCTTTCTGTGCTACTGCTGAGGAAGCTGGGTTGTTTCTACAATGCAAGTTTGATATACAGCTTTAGCCCTACTCAATAAGGAAGTCAACCCATAATACTGTGCTAATTGCAGCCCAGTTCTTAATCTGTTACCTGTCACCCGATGTGTATGCTTTCAGACAGCAACATAAAACAACCCGGGAAATCGCCCTTTAACCACCTGGCTATAAACTCCGATACGTTAAGGAAGACAAATCAGTATATTTGTGGACTGAACTGCGAGATGATTTTCAAACAGTAGAAACGGGCAGGAGAGGCTAACATAAAGCAACAGTGATTTCATTAGACTTTGGTTAACCGATAAGGGTGGACCAGAGCGAGAGATGGAAATAAATTACAGTGGCCTTCTAAATTGGGACAAAATACAAAAGCTCAGAGCAACTACAGAAACGTAACGGGATTAAAATCAAGCGGAATAAAAGGGAAAATGTTCCCAGGGGAAGTGGAAAGATTTCAGAAAGTTACATTTTTCTCTACAAAAAGTGAATCCCGGCAAAGGTTATATACGTATGCATATATACACGTGTTAACAGTAGTGATTACGTGTAAGGCACTACAAAAAGCAATCCGTAGGCAGAAAAGGGAAAAAAGCAACAGATAAAGTCTTTAAGTCCAGATGAGGACAGGGAAAGATTGGAGAATGAGGGGAAGAGAGGACCTGGTGGGAGAGATTAAAATAAAAAGGGTTGAGAACAAAACAGAGATTTTTTTTTTTAAAAAAAAGCCTTCAGATAAATAATAACTATTTTCTTTTAAATACATATTTAGAGTTTGGTGAGGGACAATGAGACTAACAGGACGGGGGAAGTGGAATTTAGTCACTGAAAAGGAAGGAATAGAAAAAAAAGAATGAATTCTATACTTTGGTATTCATGAACCAGCACAGTGGCAGATACTGTTAAAAGGCAGGAAATCTATGGGTAAGAAAGATGCTACAAACCTGAAGAAATTCGTGAGTCATTCAGGTGATAAAGAAATTGGGTTTTCAGAAATACGGTGACAAAGGGGATTTATTTATCGCTGTTTGATATATTTACAAAATGCATCTTTAGCCAAGGCTCCGAGCTCCGTATAAGAACAGTGTATTTGAAAGCAGTAGGAAGGAGCCTCGTCTTCCCTTTCCAAAGCCTTATTTCACCCATTCTGGGAAGAGTCATGAGCAAAACACTGACATTGTCCTGGGCTTTAGGAATCGAAGTTGGAGCTTTGCACTGACTCAGAAATGCCCAGGGAGGGCAAAAGCAAGGTTAGTGTCTATAACTGGTCAGTCAGCCAGTCAATCGTATTTACTGAGCGCTTACTGTGTGCAGAGAACTGTACTAAACTCTTGGGAGAGAATGACACAACAATAACAGACACATTCCCTTCCCACAAGGAGCTTACAGACTAGAGGGGGAGCCAGACATTAAAATAAATGAATTATAGATATGTCCATATGTGCTGTCGACAGGCTACCAGAAGGCCGCAGAGAGAAAAAACAAACTACTCTGGAATCCCGGCCGACAGCTCGGCTTCCAACCCCACAGCACTTACATGCACGTCTGTAAATTATATATTAGAAATTATTTGTATTAGTGTCTGTCTCTCCACCTAGACTGTAAGCCCATTATGGGCAGGGAACATGTCTGCCAATTTTGTTGCATTGTACTCCCCCAAGTGCTGAGTACGGTGCTCAGCTCATAGTGAGCACTCAATAAGTACTGTTGATTGATTTTCAGGGTGGGAGGAAATCGTGAAGAGTAATCTTGGGATTCAAGGGGAAAGAGTATATTGAGGGAGGCAGTGTGGCCTAGTGGAAAGGTCACTGGTGGACTGGAAATCACGACTCTCAGGGACTTATTCTACACCTGTCATTTGCCTGTTTTGTGATCTGAGGCGACTCATTTAATCGCTCTGTGCCTCAGTTTCCACATCTGCAAAATGGGACCGTGCTCTTCATATCTCTTAGGTTCTAAATCCGGGGTGGGACAGGGATAGTATCTGATCTGATTAATAAATGGTATCTACCCCAACACTCAGCCTAGGGCTTTATACAGCGGAAGCCCTGGATAAATACTAAAAAGGTAATTACTTTGCTCCATAACCATCCTGCGTGTTTGAAGATAATGAAATTGGGAGTCTTGTGTTCAGGTAGAGCTGAGAAGATGACTTGGCAAGTAAAGACTGGACAGTAGCAGTCTCCTTCTATTTCGCCCTTAGTGCCTGACCCCGCTAGACACTGCAGGTAGTTGCACGCTAGACGTTTTAGCTGCATTGATTTCTCCCAAGACAACTCAGAGTACACGATGTGAGTCCTGTACCTTTATTCTACCTTTAAAATATTCAGTCTTCCCAGCTTATGGTTCCTCTCCCCTGTGCACCCTAAAGCAGTCGATTGGGTAACCCGCTGTCAACCACTCTCTTCATCAGTTCCACTCTGACAATATGCTTTTCAAGGAGCCGCGTTCAACTATTTACCACGCGATGATCGTTTGTGAGCTTGTCTTACCGTGTGATGCCGAGGGGAGGGTGCCCGTAGCGACGAGGAAACTGCTCCAAAGTCAGATATACTTGTCCACGCAGGGAGCGTAGATCCTGCAGACCAGTTGGACGGTGTGCTGGAGTCTGTGGAGGTGGAATGGTTGGGCTGTGAACTTGGCTTTCTCACAACCCACTTTACTCCGTTGCTCTCTTGGAAAGGGGCAGGCAAGCCACCTTCAATTCTCATACGCTTTGATCCTATCGTCATCTTGGGATTTTGCCAGGGGTCTGGGGGGAGATTGTAGTTTCTCAGAGAAACCAGTTTGTTGAAGAGCTACTGGAGACCAGATCAGCTGACGTTTAAACACTTTTGTGAGATATAAAGGCATCGTTAGAGAGCTAGATGTTTTTGCCCTGCACGGTACCTGAATATGACATGCCCGTTGTCTCATGTGGTGCCTAAAGCCACTGTTTGATTCTGGGACCACCTGGCTAGCAATAGTCTCCAGGACCTGGTCCAGAAGGCTTTGCCTAGGGTTCCCAGGCAATGAAGAGGAAGTAGATGACATGATAATTTCCACAGCCATCTTTATCACTTTTGGAAGATGAAAAGACGTGCTCCCTGACCTCAAGAAGCTGGTATTCTCCTCAAAACTAGTGAAAATTCCTTCCCTCACCCTTTTTCCCCTTCTGTTACCACTTCAACACTGCCGTGTCCCATATGACCTTGAATCCTCACCCCTTAACAGTTAGGCACTTACCCCATCTGTCCCCCCTTCACCAGTTATGTACTCGTCTTTAAACTCTGCCTTTCTCCCCCCACTAGATTGTAAACTCCCTGGAGGGCAGGAATTATAACTACTAATCAATCTCACTCTCCCAAGCACTTCAAACAGTGCCTTCCAGAGCAAACACTCAATAAATACTAATGACAGACTGATCAAAACTTCAGCACGCCTGTTATTCGGTCACACTTCTTTTTCTGAAAACCACCCAGTGTTTCCAGGGCTAGGATTTCATTTCATCCCCGTAACCTCCCAGAGAAGAAAGGAAAGGCAGGCATCACTTTCCCCATGGTCTTTCAACGAGTCAGGGTGGAGCCCATCAGGATCTGAACTAGATCTCCCCCGGTCTGATATCATCCCACTAGACCACAGCCCTCTTCCAGAGTCATCTCTAAACACACACACACACACACACACACACCGAAAATTACCCGTCGATCATCACTGAGCCCCTGCAGGAAAGTGTAAAGAAAACCCTAGAATACCTGGCGGCTTTTCTCTGGCCCCACCAGAAAGTTTCGATGAGCACTTCTTCTGATGAAGATGAGTTACCACATGACCCTTTCCCTCCCCTGAGGGATCCCTGCAGTTTTAGTCCAATTCCCTGCCTCTTTTCCATCCACTCTTGCAAGATGAGCGCATTAACATTTCTAATACTTACATGAAATGATTTCTCCACTACACAATTCATTGTAATGAGTGAAATAACTCTTCTATGAGAAATAACATCTCTTTCATTATTGCCCTAAAGAGAGCAAGAGAGAACACGGGTTATCCAAAGAGCGTTCTCTCTGAAGTCGACCCGACTGTAGCTCCATTAGTTAGATTCGGGGGTTGGCGTTCATGGGGTGGTTATACTTCATGGATATTTGTAGCTTAGCAATAGTCCTTTAGGATTAACCTCATTTCCCTTCTTAATCAATCAATTGTATTTGTTGAGCACTTACTATGTGCAGAGCACTGTACTGAGTGCTTGGAAGAGTATAATACAACAGAATGAGCAGATACATAGGGAAGCAGAGTGGCTCAGTGGAAAGAGCCTGGGCTTCAGAGTCAGAGATAATGAGTTCGACTCCCGGCTCTGCCACTTGTCAGCTGTGTGACTGTGGGCGAGTCACTTCACTTCTCTGGGCCTCAGTTACCTCATCTGTCAAATGGGGATTAACCGTGAGCCTCACCTGGGACGACCCGATGACCCCTGTATCTCCCCCAGCGCTTAGAACAGTGCTCTGCACATAGTAAGTGCTTAACAAATGCCAACATTATTATCATTATTATACATTCCCTTCCCATAATAAGTTTATGGTCTAGAGTTATCCAAAGTTCCCAGGTAAGAGGTTCTCTCTCCTCTCCCTACGACTATCTTTCAAGCACAGTCTTGTACACTCACAGTTCATTTTGAGATCCATTGCAGAAATCCTAACAATGCTATTACAATAAAGCACCACTTTCCTAGACTTTGACCTCCTGAAGGCATCACTAGGGGGTGTTTTTATTTGCTTTTCCACCTCCTAGATCCTGAGGAGATTGGTGGTTGTTCTGTTTCAGGCTTTCCGGCTTCTTTTCTTGCCTTGAATAGCAAATGAGAACCTATTTTTTTTTTTTTAACAAATCTGCAAAATGTACCTACTGTATAATGAGCATTCTGGCTCTCTCTGTAAACTTGTCTGTATAACTCTCCTATGTTGGCTGCTACCCTATCTTTCTCCAGGTCTGTGTGGGTAAACATAATTTTTCATCTACCTAATTATACCAAGTCAGGGGAATAAAGGACAGGGAACAGTATGAGCCGCTCCCATAAGCAATAAATACACTATGAGGATAATAGTAATGTGCCCTCCTGTGTCTTTCAGCGTAGATTTCAAAGTGCCTTTTACCTTTTAATTAAGCCTCCTGATCTCTCTGGGTTCACCGTTGAATGAGTTTGCATTCTGTGTGTATATTGTAATTAGGCTGACCGTAGCACTTTTCGAGAAAACTGGGCTTCAAGGCCAGGGGTAGCATTTCAACACGGTGCCGTCCATCCGACGGAAGAGTTTCTCATGAGGGACCCAATTTAGCGCTCACCCCACAACCTGATGCTAGCCTCCTGCCAATGAATCGTGACAGGCGGGGATCCATGGGTGCGGGTGTCCCTTTTCCGATTCTGGGACATTTACCGATGTTTTCATTCCACAGTCCTGCCAGCCCCAAAGCAGTACTTCCACAGTAGTAGACTAATCCAATCTGACTTCCTGGCTCGGCCGCTTGCCTGCTGGGTGACCTTGGCCATGTCATTTAACTTCCCAGGGCCTCAGTTTCCTCACCTTCAAAATGGGTATGCGATATCTCCTCACCTTAAACTGTGAACACCGCATAGGACGGGGACTGTGCCGGATTTGAACACCCGGTAGTCATCCCGGTGCTTAACACGTTCTTTAGCACATAGTAAGCATTTAACAGATACCATTATTATTATCATTATAATAATCGTTATGTCTGACCCGCAGCCCTCCACTCAAGGGGAAAAGGCCCTCTGTACACGTTATGTTCATTCACCTACTAACTCGGCCTGCACCTGAGGCAAAATTCTGGTGACGGACGATTAAAAGGGGCCATGCCTGCAGATTCGGGTGACCGTACTTTCCCCTCTAGTTAGAAATCTGTTCCCTTCCTGCCATCCTAGAGTCCACCGGGGCCACTAGAGGAAGCCCAATGGGGTCATCCTTCCTCCCTCCTCTCCTCTTCCCCTCTCCCTTTCCTCCCCTTCCCATCGCCGCCCCATAGAGCGGGCATAAATGAGGAATTGCTGCCGAATTTTTTTTAAAAAAAGAAGACACAAGCATTGCAGGATCGTCCGCCCTTTCCCGGGTGCCCCTAGAAGGCTTCGGGAATCCTGGAATCTCTTGAAATGCAGCAGGTTTCACCACCGAAGCAACACGAATACCACGATTCGAAGCCCAGTTGGTGATTCGGAAGTCTTTTGTGTGCTTCCTGTAACTCTGTAATCTTGTCCCTCTATTTCCATTTTGAGAGGGTTTTGGTTTTTTTTGGGCTTCGTTTTTGTAACTCCCTTGGCTTTCTTTTCCCTCCCCAGATGACCACTCAAGAGTGAGGCTGCTGCTGTTGGATGGAGACCCTCACTCAGATTACATTAATGCCAACTACATAGACGTAAGTGGATCTGGAGATCCGTTACGGATCTGGCAGCGCTCGGCTTGCAAAGACCGCGTATTTCCGAGGGAATCGGGGAATAGGCTTAATGGGGTCGACGTGGTCTCTCGTCCCTCAGCTGTGCATGTACAGAAACTGGCTTCTTGAAAGGTTTTGCTTTAGAATGCAAATAGGATGGATATCAGAAGGCCCACATTTTCGCCCAACCCTTTTCAACCGAGTCAGACTGGGTGTACGGGAGAAGGGGAGAAAAATCAGAATGCAAGGGCAAGAGATGGAGAATTACTTCCTCTGACCCATATGCCAGATGTTAGAGTGGACATGGATTATGAAGTTACAAATACCCACACACACATAAACGCTCACACCCACATCCTTGACCGCTTCTGATTACAAGAAACATGACTGTTCTCTTTAAATCAACTGATTCAAAATGCAGACCTGTTCTTCTGCCACCATCCAGCCATACCGGCGATTCAAACTAGAAGACCAATCTCTTTCCCTTTAAATATCTAGTTCGATGCCAAACATCAAAATCCAGCTCAAATCTGCCCTTCATCTCAGGACGGGGCCAGTGACATATTCTCCCAGGTGTAATTTATTTCTATGAATGCTTGTCTCCCCCTCTAGATTGTAATTCTCACTGTAAGCTCCTTGTGGGTAGGGATCGTGTCTGTCAACTCTGTTGAACTGTACTCTCCCAAGTGCTTAGTACAGTCCTCTGCACAGAATAACCATTCAGGCATTGCCAGCGACGGAGTGACGTGAGAAGGAGCCATAGCTCCGTGGACCAGGTGGCTTCGTTCCACTGAGTCGGAGGCTGATCGGCACGGGTTGAGTGAAATGGGCTGAGATTCCCACAGCACTTAGCCGCTACATCTGCCCAGCTCCTCTTGGAGACCTGGTTCCATCTCAAGGCCGCCAGGCCGGGAATATACCCAGGAACTGCCGTGCAGTCCATCCAGACAGGCCCCATGCCTAGGAAGTGAGAGGGGGAGAACAGCCTTAAATTTGCCAGCAGCCACACCTTGTATACATATCTGCACTTTATTTATATTAATGCCTGTATCCCCCTCTGCACTGTAAGCTCGTTGTGGACGGGAAATGTATCTTTATTGTTACAACATACTCTACCAACTACTTAGTACAATGCTGTGCACACAGTAAGCACTCAATAAATATGATCGAATCTCAATAAATGCGATTGAATGAATGAATGGTCAAATTGAGTGGAAGAAGCCCAAGAAGCTTTGGGTCATGCCCTTACTTCCCTTGGGACTGGAGCTTGTGAATCCTCATTGTTTCCTTCTCTTCTTCTTCTTCAGGGATATCACCGACCTCGCCATTACATTGCCACTCAAGGTCAGTAACCTGCATGGTTCTTTGTAGCATGGGGTACCGAGAGCACCCTCGGAGCGGAATTTGCTGTGACCGCCGTCTTTAGGATGGGAGGGAGATGAATCTACGCGCGACCTTTAAATTCTGGCAATAGGAAATGAGCAAAACCAAATTTTCACCTCTGGAATCACGACACGGGGGTGGGACTGGAAAGGCCCTCAGAGGGGCCGACGATTCTCTTCCACTGGGAGTCAAGCCTGTTCTTGAATTCGGTTGGGAATGGAGACTCAATGGGAAGCAGATTGACTGCAAATCAGATTTTAACTCTATTTACCCAGTGGTGAATGAGACAATTTCTGGTTTCCGTGAACCTTTCCGTGATACTTGAGGTTTCTAACGTGATTCGGTGCTTCTTCCTCTCTCAACTTTCATGCGGTAGCATCCGTATTGGAAACGTTCATGAAACCGAAAGCTACCGTGAGTAAGATCAGAGCTTCCGATAAGCTCGGGGCTCGACTGTCAACTTGTAGTCTCTCAGCTGATGGATGGAGTTTTTCTGAACCACTCAGTTACCAAAAATAAGGGCAGTGGCTGGTCTCTGCACCCAGAGATCCCCATTATCTTTTTCGTCTCTCCTGTTGGCAGGTCCGATGCAAGAGACAGTCAAGGATTTTTGGAGGATGATTTGGCAGGAGAACTCTGCCAGTGTTGTCATGGTTACCAATCTCGTGGAAGTGGGAAGGGTAAGCTACTTGCAAAATTATGTTTCCAGCCACCACGCGAAAGGAACAAAACGAAATGATGGGTAGCCCCTATCCATTTTCCTGTGTCTCTGACAAAAAGAGATATCTTCCACTTGCTGCACTTCGGAAAGAGTTGAAATAGATTTAGTCACTCATTGTCTTCCTCTAAATGGGCAGCCTGGTGGGGTTTTTTTGCTATCCCCTTTCCCTCGTGTCACCATCCCCAGCGTATTTTTGTGACTCCCAGTCATATTTTCTTATTTGAGGATAAGGGGAAGACTGCTATTTTATTACCCATTTTATTGCACAGTGAGATTCTATTTAAACTGGTTTCCAAAGTGATGATGACCAAAAGGGGCACTCCTGAGAACTGGAAGGAAGGATAGCCTTATTCCCAAGAGTGTCCTCGGAACTAAAGTCATTTCTGCCGTGATGTTTGGCAGAGTCATAGAAGTAGCATGGCCTGGTGGAATGAGCACGGGCCTGGAAGTCAGAGGACTTAGTTTCTGATTCCGCTCTGCCGCCCGCCCGCTGTGTGACCTTGGGCAAGTTAGTTCACTTCTCTGGGCCTCAGTTCCCTCATCTGTAAAATGGGGATTAAACCTTACTCCCAACTACTTAGATATGAGCCCCGTCTGGGACAGGGACTGAATCCGACCTGATTAATTTGTATCTACCCTAGCGCTTAGAATGGTGGTTGGCACATAGTAAAGCCCTGAACAAGCACCATTATTATTGTTTAGTGCAGTGCTCTGCAAGCACTAAGAGCTCAATAAATTCAATTGATTTATTATTATCATTTACATGAATATATACTTTCAATATACTGCGTGGTAGAACCTGATGGGAGGATAAGGGAATGTCCTCAATATCATGAGCTCATTGTGGACAGAGATCGTCACTGTTTATTGTTATGTTGTACTTTTCCAAGTGCTTAGTACAATGCTCTGCACACAGTAAGCAGTTAATAAATGCGATTGAATGAAAGGATCCACAAGTTAGAGCAAATAGATTTGGAGCGGGAAGAGATGGCTTGGCATGTGCATGAGATTTCAGTTGTGACTCGAGGTAGCTTGATATGGCGCAGCCGCAGCTTGAGACTATGAGCCCCACAGGCACCGTACCGAGCGCTGGGGTGGTACAAGCGAATCGTGTTGGACACAGACCCTTTCCCATGTAGGGCTCGTAGTCTCAATCCCCATTTTACAGATGAAGCAACCGAGGAGCAAAGAGGTGAAGTGACTTGCCCGAGGTCACACAACGGACAAGTGGCAGAGCCGGGGCTAGAACCCGTGACCTTCTGGCTCCCAGGCCCGTGCTCTATCCGCTGTGCCATGCTGCTTCTTGTACGATACGATAAGTGATTGGACCGTCGGGATAAATAATTTGGATGGAGAGGAAGAGGCAGTCCCTAGAGATGTTGTGAAAGAAGAACCGACGGGATTTGGTGACAGATTGAATAGGCAGGATGAATGAGAGAGATGATCGAGGAGGATAATGCTAAGGTTATGGGCTCGCGACACAAGGAAGCACGGTGGTGGTGTCTAGAGCGATGAGAAAACCCGAAGTTTCGGGTGGGAAGCTGAGGAGTTCGGGCAAGATAGGAATCCTCTAAGATGATCCCGATCTCCTCCGTCACCTCCCAGTAGCCTTTGTTGCGTTGAGAGAGAAGGGTCGGTGGTGGCTGCCCCAGAAATCTTATTCCCAGCCCTAGAAATCTTTCTTCCAGCCCTAGAAATCTTTCTTCCAGCTATGCTGCTAGGACCAGGTGGGAAAAAAAAGGCCGAGAAAGGATACAGCGTATCCCTTCGCTTTTTGGTTCACCCTGAAGGGAAGAATCAAAAAGGATATTCCAGCCGCCCTGAGTTTAGTTAATAGATGCAGACGACATTCCTGGTGGACCAGCGCTCTGGGAAAACAGCCCGAGCTGAATCAGCGAGCAATCTCTAGGGGTCCCCGGGGCACAGAGGGCCGGCCGGTGCTTTCTCTCTGCCTCTGCCTGCGGGGCTTGGCCGCTTGTGGATCTGCCTTTGTCTCCTGGATAGCGTGTCGATTAGCGGCAGATTATCAGGGGGCCACCCTGTTGTGATCGTTGCACACCAAAATGTTCTCCGTAGGTATTTACTGCGTTGCCTTGCTTCAGGATCCACTTAACGGCATTTTCTCTTTCCAACTACTCTCCCTTGGCTCCCCACCGAACAGTTGATTTTGTAGCCTACCTCGATCCAATCTTCCCAAGCTGGCGACAGCCTGGCGGAAATCAAGTCCAGTGACGAGTTTGCTTTGTCTCATACCGTACCGTACACTTGGAGAAGCGGCATGGCCTAGTGGATAGAGCACAGACCTGGGAGTCAGAAGGACATGGGCTCTCATCAGCGCGACTTAGTGGAAAGAGCACATTAGGTCAAGGGTTCAAATCCCGGCTCCACCACTCGTCTGCTGTGTGACCTTTGGCAAGCCACCTAACTTCTCTGTGCCTCAGTTACCTCATCTGGAAAATGGGGAGGAAGACTGGGGGCCCCACGTGGGACAACCTGGTTTCCTTGTATCCACGCAGTGTGGCTCAGTGGAAAGAGGCCGGGCTTGGGAGTCAGAGGTCATGGATTCGAATCCCGACTCTGCCACTTGTCAGCTGTGTGACCGTGGGCCAGTCACTTCACTTCTCTGTGCCTCGGTTACCTCATCTGGAAAATGGGGATCAAGTGTGAGCCTCACGTGGGACAACCTGATTACCCTGTATCCACCCCAGAGCTTAGACCAGTGCTCTGCACATAGTAAGCGCTTAACAAATACCAACATCATTATTACCCCAGCGCTTAGAACAGTGCTTGGCCCATAGTAAGTGCTTAACTAATACCATAATAGTAATATTATTATTGTTAGTATTATTATTCATTCCAGATCTGCCACTCGTCCGCTTTGTGACCTTGAGCAAGTCACTTCACTTTTCTGTGCCTCAGTTACCTCATCTGTAAAATGTGGATTAAGACCGTGAGCCCCCTATGGGACAGGGACTCTGTCTAACCTGACTTGCTTGTATATGTCCCGGCGCTTTGTACAGGGCCCGGCACATAGTAGGCACTTAAGAAATCCCACAGTTACTGTTATTATCGTTATTAGGACTTCATCTATGGATATTTGGTCCTGCTGTTTGGTATTAAATATGGCACCTAAGAAGACTCAACTGAATTTGACCAATAATAATAATGTTGGTATTTGTTAAACGCTTACTACGTGCAGAGCACTGTTCTAAGCGCTGGGGTAGATACAGGGTCATCAGGTTGTCTCACGTGAGGCTCACGATTTTCATCCCCATTTTACAGATGAGGGAACTGAGGCACAGAGAAGTGAAGTGACTTGCCCACGGTCACACAGCTGACGAGTGGCGGAGCTGGGATTTGAACCCATGACCTCTGACTCCCAAGCCCGGGCTCTTTCCACTGAGCCACGCTTGATCAAATGTGACGGCGTAGTAGAGCCAGGCCTTACATTGATCTCGTGGATTGGGCAGCAATACCAACGAGTAGAATTGAATGTCACTCTGGAGCTTGATATCTTCTTCTGACTAGACTCTGCCTGTCGGTTTAGTAACGGTATCACTCACTTTCTTAATTCAGTTTCTTTAACTTTTGGTCACTGCCTGATTGAATATCAGGGTCAGCAGCCTTCCCTGGAACAGAACTCCGTTGTAGGTTTTGATGTCGTTCCAATGTTTGGTTGCACCAGTTTTCCTTGGGAAGGTCAGTCTGTGATCTCTTTTCCCCTTTGTTTTTATGAAATAATGCTGAATGTGCCAAAAAGTGATCGCCAGTAGTATGTCGCATTCTGGGACAGTTAGCTCTGTCATCAGCAAAAATTAGTTCTTGGAAGACTGCTACGAAGAACTCTGGGATAAGTCTTCGGCTTACTCATGAAAAAATCTTGACAGCTTCAGAAAAGATTAAATAATACCAGAACCGTGCTAAAACGTGATCTGTGATAAGAAAGGCATCTGAGAAGGCACCAGAAATGCTATATCGATCGAACGACCCGTCGCAAAGGCAGCTCAAAATAACTCCGGAGAGTCACTCGTGGGGCCGGAAGGAGCTATGAGCGGTCGTCGGGTTCGCGGCCCCACCAAAATGGACAGAGCGTGCAAATCCAAGGGCTTGTGGTGGTGGCCAGCTAGATGCAGCGCAAGCTTCAAGTCGTGACACCCAGTTGACGTGGTCACCCTCCTGTTACCTCAATCTGCATTTTGCGGACAACAAGGGTCACCCCTGAGCTGCTCTCTTCCTTCTAAACGCAGTTGCCGTAAACCCCAGGCTCTCTAACCTGCTCTGCTGCAGCGAGGAAAGGCTGTGGCCATTAAGGGCCGAGGGATCGTGCCTTGATCACATCCTCCAGCATTTCGTAGGGTAATCAAAAGGTAGTTTGGGTGACTCGATGGAACGTTCCAGATTTCCAAACAGCAAGAGCCCGTTCATGCTCTGTTTCCCCACCCCACATTGAAAGATAATGAGGCAGATTCTCCCAGTGCTTACGGTGCTCCCAGGGAGAATTTGGTGCATTTGTAAAAGCTTCATTAGGCTGACTTACCTCTTTCAGGCCATTCACGGTTCCATTTTGTATGGGGAAAGTGGTTTGAACTCGGGAGGCACTCTATCTCAGTTGGGTCGCACAGCTGGGCAACCTCCCAAATCTTAGCCAACGATATGAACATCTTTGTTGTTGGTTTTCTGACACTTGTGGCCAGTATGAATCCAGGAGCAGAAAGATTAGAGGAGAACCCACCCACAGAGAGCTTCGAAGAGGTGTGACGGGGGGGGGGGGGGGGGGACGGGGGACTGTAAATTCACGGCAGACAGGGAATGTGTCTTTTATACTTATACTCTCCCAAGCACATAGTATAGTATGGTACTTCGCTCCTCTGATGCTAACCTTCTCACTGTACCTTGATTTTGTCTATCTCGCCACCAGCCTCTCGCCCTCATCCTGCCTCTGGCCTTTAACGTCCTCGTGCCTCATATCTGACTGACAATTACGCTCCCTCCACTTCAAAACCTTATTGAAGGCACATCTATTTCAAGAGGCCTTCCCCGGCTAAGCCCTCCATTCCTCTTCTCCTACTCCCTTCTGTGTCACCCTGGCTTGCTTGCCTTCATTCATCCCCTTCCCAGCCCCACCGTCGCTTGAGTACATATTTGTAATTTATTTATTTATATTAATAATCTGTCTTCCCCCTCTAGATTGTAAACTCACTGTGGGTTGGGAATGTGTCTGTTATATGGCTATATTGTACTCTCCCAAGCACTCAGTACAGCGCTCTGCACCCAGTAAGTGCTCAATAAATGCGATTGACTGATCAGCGAGAGATCCAGCTGTCGTAGCCTCCCTCCACATTCATGAACAATTCTCTGATCCAAGCTCCCTTAATCTGGCTCTCTCTGGCCATCCCAGCCCTGACATCCACGGCTTCCCCAACCGCCATGCTGCTCCCTTTCCTATTTGACGAGACCCTCTGGCTTGCTATTAATGCTGATAATAATTACGGTACTTGTTAAGTGCTTACTATGTGCCAAGAACTGTTGTAGACACTGGAGTAGATAAAAATTAATCAGGTTTGGACACAGTCCCTGTCCCACTTTGGGCTCACACTGTTAATCTCCATTTTTTATGCAGGTGAGGTAACTGAGGCACAGAGAAGTTCAGTGACTTGCCCAAGGCTACCCAGCAGACGAGTGGCAGAGCTAGGATTAGAAACCCTGACCTTCTGACTCCCACTGAAACAAACGATTATTAATGTTGCTATTGACTCAATGACATCAGCCAGTTGTCGGCAGAATTCTTTTCTCCTCAGAGCTGTCTGTCGTAAGTGGGTCGTGGGTGATGTTGATGGAGGCTCGGGCGTTGTGTTTTAAGAGCCCAGAATTAGTTATTGTCCAATTGATTATGCACTCAGTCAGATCTATGAGTTCTCATTTAGTTGATTGAGATTTCAAGGTGAAAACTGAAAGCCGTCATTCAGAAACTCCATCAGTATAAACCGTCGGTAGCTCCAGCATTTTGGATCTCCCTTTAATCACTGAGACTAGTTCCCCAGAAAATGGAAATGTGAACTCCGTATAATAATTAATAACCATAATAGTTGCGTGTTTACTGTGTGCCAAGTACAGTCCTGAACACTGGAGTAGATTAAAGGTTTTCAGGTTGGACACAGTCCCTGGCCCACGTGGGGCTCAGAGTCTATGTAGAGGGAGTATGATTTAATACGATTTTACAGATGAGGAAATTGAGGCACAGAGAAGTTAAGGTCTCCAAAGGTCTCACAGCAAAGTGGTGGAGCTGGAATTAGAACCAACAGTCCCTGGCCCACGTGGGGCTCAGAGTCTATGTAGCGGGAGCATGATTTAATACGATTTTACAGATGAGGAAATTGAGGCACAGAGAAGTTAAGGTCTCCAAAGGTCTCACAGCAAAGTGGTGGAGCTGGAATTAGAACCAAGTTCTTTGGATCCCAGGCCCATGCTGTTTCCACTAGGCCAGGGTGCTATCCCGTCGCTAACCCATCGATCAGTTAGTGTTTTTTATTGAGCACTTACAACATGCAGATCACTATACTAAGCATTTGGGGAAAAAAAATAGAATATAGTTGGCAGGCACAATCTCTGGCCTAGGATCTTACAGTCTAGAGGCCGTACCTGATGTTGGCATCACAGAGTACCTTGATGTTACCAGAAGAAATGGTTATTTCCTTTCTGTTCTTTCCTTTCTTCCTTCATTCATTCAATCATATTTATTGAGCCCTTATCGTGTGCAGAGCACTGTATTAAGCACTTGGGATAGTACAAAATAACAACAACATGAGACGTGAAGTAGCTTGGCCCAGTGGCTACAGAACAGGCCTGGGAAGTCAGGAGGACCTGGGCTCCAATACTGGCTCCGCCACGTGTCGGCCGTGTGACCTTGGGTGAGTCACTTAACTTCTCTGTGCCTCAGCTATCCCATCTGTAGTATGGGGATTAAGACTGTGAGTCCCATGTGGGACATGGGCCGTGTCCAATCCGATTAGCTTGTATTTACCCCAGCACTTAGAACAGTGCCTAGTACATAGTAAGTGTTTAACAAATGCCATAAAGACAAATGGGAGGCTTTTGTATCATACGAACAGGATCTTCCCTGGATGGTTTAGGGTAGAGATAGCTTGTGTGCTCCAGCTCCCGATTCATGTCTGTAGTGGTTAAGCACATGTTCTGGGCTGGGGAGAAGAAATCAATAAATGAATCTTATATAGAGAGCATTTCCCGTATGCGGAGCGTGGAACTAAGTCCTTGGGAGGGTACGATACATTAGAGTTGGTAGGCACGTCCCCTGCCCACCGGGACCTTAAAGTCTTGCGGGCAAGACAGACCTTAAAATACATTATGAATAGGTATGCAAACGCTGAGGGTGGGGTGAAATGAAGTGTATTAATCCAAGTTCAAGGACAACACAGAAGGCAGAGGGAGTAGAGAAAATGAGGTCTTAGTTGAGGAAGGCCTCTTGGAGGAGAAGTCATTTTAACAAAGGCTTTAAATGTGGAGAAGTGAATGGGGAGGGAGTTCCAGGCCAGAGCCAGGATGTGGGCGAGGGGGCATCAGCAAGAAAAATGAGATCGAGGTACAGTGAGTAGGTTGGTGATAGAGGAGTGAGGTGAAATTGCTGGGCTGTAGTAGGAAATGAGAGAGGTAAGACTGGGGGGGGGGGGGCAGGGCAAGGTGATTGAGTGCTTTAAAGTCGACGGTAAGGAGTTTCTGTTTGATGCAGAGATTGATAGGCAACCACTGGAGGTGCTTGAAGAGTGGGGAGACATGGACTGAACTTTCTTTAGAAAAATGATCTAGGCAGTAGAGTGAACTATGGACTGGACTGGGAAGAGGCAGGAAGCAGGGAGGTCAACGAGGAGGCAGAGTGCCATTTCCCTATGGACTGTAGAAAAGGTCATTGTGTAAAATGATGCATTCTCTAAAATATTTCAGCATCCCCACCCTTTTTGCTGTGAGCCTAGTCTCCTCCCAATCTTAATTTCTCCTCCTTCTCTCTTCACCTGTGACCTCTTTTCACTCTTATTTTTTATTCATGGTCCCAGGACTTTCTCTTCCTTCGTCCTATTGCGTCTCATTTTACACATTCACTTTCCCTCCTATCCTTTCCAATGGGACTACTCTGTCACCCAGAACGGGCAGCCTTACCTTCAAGAGTTAATTGGGCTCTGAGGTTTATGGAAGGTTCAGGCCCGTGGAATCCAAACAGAATGACCTAGTGGATAGGCCGTGGGCAGTCCGCAAGTCAGAAGGATGTGGCTTCTAACCCCGGATCTCCACTTAATGCTGTGTGACCTTGGGCAGATCATTTCATTTCTTTGTGTGCCCGAGTTTTTCACCTGTGAAATGGGGATTAAGTTTGTGAACCCCGTGTGGGACAGGGACTGTGTCCAATCTGATTTACTTGTAACCACCCCTGTGCCTAGTACAGTTCCTGGCACCTAGTAAGCACTTAAGTGCAATAATTATTATTTTTATTACTATCAGAATTGAAATTGCACCAAACGTTTCATTTAAATTCGAGGCTGGAGTCAAGTCGGTTCTCGGCGACGGATTTTTCTCATTCTCCCTTTCATTTCTCTTTCTTCTCTCCTGCAGGTGAAGTGTGTCAGATACTGGCCAGATGACACAGAAGTCTACGGTGATATTAAGGTCACATTAATTGAGACAGAACCATTGGCTGAATACGTCATCCGGACATTTACCGTTCAGAAAGTAAGCTCGTCTCTTTACCGTCGGTTCCTAGCGTACCCGATCCTAAAGCTCAATTTGGGAGATGTATCGTTGGCAGAATTGTTATTATTGAGGTAGTCTTGGCAGAATCTTGAGAGATAGAATTGGCTCTTCGTCAGGAAACCTAAGCAGCTGCCGTACGGTGACCTTGGGAGGGTGCACGTGCAAGCCGGAAGGATAGATTAAGTGAATAAAAAACACAGGCAGCACGGCCTCAAACAGTGCTCTGGAACAGTGGACTGGCGAGATACTCCACTGCAGTCGGCACATCAGCCTGGCCTGTGGGAATCGGGAGAGGGACGGCTCTCCCAGAGCGAAGCCTCAACAAAGATCAGGTTGCCGAGAGGCAGGCATGAGAGCAGAGACGGGCCCACCCGTTTTTCCAATGATCCTTAAGCGCAAACTTTGTGGTAGGGTGTATTTATCATACGTCAGTTTTTGTCAGCCACATTTGTCCCCTTGGATGGGATGGCACAGTCAGAAACATCACTGTCGAAAGCGAAGGACGGATGCACGTGTTCATATGTGTACACACGTAAAAAAATGCCCACACTTACCCAACCCAGACGCATCTGATAAAGAATGCCCTGAGAAGCCTTAGAAGGCTACAGGTCTACAGTGCAACATCACACTTTCTCTCTGCCCCGTAGAAGGGGATTCCAAATGGGACGTTACATACTCACCTTAGGACTCCCGTTGTCAGTCAACTGACTGAATACTGACATTGACTTTGAGCAGATTGAAAGTGTCTGTGTCTTGATTCTTGCCCCACCGTGCGGCAATACAGACACCTTGTGGATGGCCCTTTTGTTGGAAGCAGCTGGAGGGTTGTAGTACCTGAGCCGAGGGAAGGGAATGGCAGGTGGAAAAAAACCGAGGGTGTGTTTTTCTCCTCAGAAAGGCTACCATGAAATCCGAGAGATCCGACTCTTCCACTTCACCAGCTGGCCTGACCACGGGGTGCCCTGCTACGCCACGGGCCTTCTGGGTTTCGTGCGGCAGGTGAAGTTCCTCAATCCGCCCGAGGCGGGGCCCATAGTTGTACACTGCAGGTGGGTGCACTCTCTACGTCACTGTCTCTCTACTGTGCAGCCCCTCGTCTCATTCTTCTGTGTTTTCTTCAGCGTGGTTATCTCCGTTACCCTCCAGTGTCCGTACAGCCTGCCTTTAATAACTAATAATAATGATGGCATGCGTTAAGCGCTTACCGCGTGCCGAGCACTGGGGTAGATACAAGATAATCAGGTTGAACAAAGTCCCTGTCCCCCTTGGGGCTCATTCTCTTAGTCCCCATTTTACAGATGAGGTAACTGAGGCCCAGAGAAGTTAAGTGACTTCTTCCCCAAGGTCCCACAGCATTCACGTGGCAGAGCTGGGATTCAAACCCAGGTCCTTCAGACTCTCAGACCTGTGCTCTCTCCACTAAGCCACGCTTCTTCTCATCCTTCAATAATAATAATAATAATAATGTTGGTATTTGTTAAGCGCTTACTATGTGCAGAGCACTGTTCTAAGCGCTGGGCTAGATACAGGGTCATCAGGTTGTCCCACGTGAGGCTCACAGCTAATCCCCATTTTACAGATGAGGGAACTGAGGCACAGAGAAGTGAAGTGACTTGCCCACGGTCACACAGCTGACAGGGGGCAGAGCCGGGATTCAAACCCATGACCTCTGACTCCCAAGCCCGTCCTCTTTCCACTGAGCCACGCTGCTTCTCTTCACATCTTAGACCAGGGCCAGCACCCAGAAAACCCTTCAGCCAGTCAATCAGTCGTGTTCAACGAGCACCTACTATGTGCAGAGCACTGTACTAGGTGCTGAGGACAGTAGAATTGGAGGACATGAGCCCTGTCCAGGGCTAGCTCTGCTCAGGAGCGGAAGGCTTACTTGTTAATTATTGAAGTCTAAAGCCTCAGTTATTGATTGTCTGGTTGAGGTTCCTGGAGTTTGGAGTGGGAGGGAAGGGTAGGGTTTCTCTGTCCTTACAGGTGTCAGGAGATTCAGTCACGTTTCAAGTCTCATAATAAGCTGCAAACAAGTGGGAGGGACAGCGAAAAATATTCTCCGTTCCCTGATCAACAACTTGAGCCTTCTGTTAGGCACAGGTGACCAGCAGGATGATTCTGCATGGAGTCACACTCTCCCAGGACCCATCCTCCAGCTGCAGGAAAATTTGGGGTTAACGGGTGCTGTCCGGTGGCCCACCGGGGAGAGGTTGGCGGGGAGGGACGACGACAGCCTCCCCGGCGGCTTTTCACCTACTTGCCTTCAAATTCCAGTGAAAAACCCACAGGTCTCTTCCTTGCTGGGAGCAGAGTGGGAGGAGTAGGACAGCGATCCAGACCCAGGCTTCCAGCTCCAGGAAATCTAGGGGTAAATGGGTGGTCTCCCGGAAGGTGAGGGGCGGCAGCCCCGTGGTAGAGCAGACAGGATCCCTGATCCTCTCTACTTCCTTTCCCCGCTTCACCCTCTCTTCGCTAGGAGTGCCAAAATTAAAAAAGGGAAGAGCTTCATTGTAAAAATACCTCTAAAGTGATCGGTTTCAGGAAATTTGCCAAACGTGGGGCTAGCGGACCATAAAGTCTGATTAGCTACATGAAACCGGGAATTCCTCAGCACACAGATCATTGCTGGAAGCTCCCGATCAGGCTCACTCTTCCCCTCTTCAAAGCCCTACTTAGAGCTCACCTCCTCCAAGAGGCCTTCCTAGACTCCCTCTGCTCCCTCTGCTGCCCCTCTACCCCCCCTTCGCCTCCCCTCAGCTAAGCCCCCTTTCCCCCCCCCCTTTCTCTCTGCTCCTCCCCCTCTCCCTTCCCCTCCCCTCAGCACTGTGTTCGTCTGCTCATTTGTATAGATTTTTTATTACCCTATTTATTTTGTTAATGAGATGTACATCACCTTGATTTTATTTATTGCTATTGTTTTAATAATAATAATAATGTTGGTATTTGTTAAGTGCTTACTATGTGCAGAGGACCGTTCTAAGCGCTGGGGTAGGTACAGGGTCATCAGGTTGTCCCACGTGAGGCTCACAGTTAATCCCCCTTTTACAGATGAGGTAACTGAGGCACAGAGAAGTTAAGTGACTTGCCCACAGTCACACAGCTGACAGGTGGCAGAGCCGGGATTCGAACTCATGACGTCTGACTCCCAAGCCCGGGCTCTTTCCACTGAGCCACGATGTACAACCCCTTGATTCTATTTATTGCTATTGTTTTTGTCTGCCTGTCTCCCCCGATGAGACTGCAAGCCCGTCAAAGGGCAGGGACCGTCTCTATCTGTTGCCGATTTGTACATTCCAAGCGCTTAGTACAGTGCTCTGCACATAGTAAGCGCTCAAGAAATACTAATGAATGAATGAATGAACCCATACCCTTCCCTAGTTAGGGAGTGTTACCAGAGCTCCTCTCAAGGAGACCACTAGTCAAGGGAACGAATCGAGGCTTCATTTAGCCTGATGTTTTGTGCCTGACAGAGCCGCAGAAAGATTGCGAGAACTGCATAATGGTTGCTCTCCTTGTCCTCCATCCACCATCCCCAACTTTTCCATCTACTATTAATAATACTAATGAAAAAGGTGATTACTGAGTGCTTACTATGTTCCAGGCACTGTACTAAGTGCCGGGATAGATGCAAGATAATTAGTGTGGACATAATCCCTGTCCCACATGAGACTTAGAGTCTAAGTAGAAGAAACTAATCCCCATTTTACCAGTAAGGAAACTGAGGCACAGAGAATTTAAGTGATTTGTTCAAAGTCGCACAGCAGGCAAGTGGCAGAACTGGGACCAGAACCCAAGTCTTCTGACTTTCAGGCCATGCTGGTGCCCACCAAAACCATATCTCCAGTAATCCATTATGGTCTTTTTACCCATTAATTTATCCAAACTCCTCTCAAGCTTATTGATATTTTCTGGCAGCACAACTTCCTGTGGAGACACATTCCATACTCCCCATCTGCCGGGTGAAAAAAATGTTTCCTTTTGTTTGTTTTGCACCTTACCACCTTCACCTTGAGCAGGTGTCCCCTCCCGTACCCCCATCCCCATTGTGGTGTTGTGAGATTTGGTGAAGAAATGCTATTTTTCTATGAGCTATTGTTAGCTTTCCTATCTTAACGAGTCGTTCTAGGTTGTAATTACTGATCCTCTTTCCAAATGCCTCTCTGGATACCACAATTCGATATCTGTGCACAAGCTCTCTAAATATAGGAGGCCTTTAAGTTAGCAGTAAATCTCTTTGTTAACGTATGGAGAGTACGTTGCTAAAGGAATAGAAATTGTCATCTACGCTTCGAATGGCACATATGAGAAGTACCTGTTTTTGAGGATTTGCTTTTGATGAACTTGCCCATCAATTCATGATCAGTAAAATTTCCTAGTGTGACTTATAACTGGACTCTGATTCTCCTCGGAACCCGCGCATCGCGTCCACTGCTTTCACCTCTTTTCCCAGGCCGCTTCCCGTTCACTTTGGCTTTAACTGCCGTTTGCATCTCAAGATCCAGCTAATTCTCCAAGAAAAGCACTGTCTTGCTGATGAAAATGTAACTAAAATGTATTTAAACCTGTTTCTATCTTTAACTGTTCTCAAATTTTTAAATCAAGAGTATTTTTGGAGGAAGATGTCCTCAGTATTTTTTATTTATTACAATTTAACCATCAATATACAGATGTTCAAAATGCTTACATTTAGAGACAGGTGTTCAAAATGCTTACATTTGAGAGACCTGTGGAGTGTTTTGACTATTTTTAGCAGGAGGGGTTACATTTTGAACTTTGACAAATGGAGATATAATTATTCCCAGCTTATTAAGGTGTGTTGTCCAAGATTGCAGGAAGACAGAGGGAGGATTTTAAATAGAATTTACACCTTCTAAATCCCAACCCAGATGTCTCTCCAGTGGAATGCACTTCCTTTCTGAATGTCTAAATGGTGCTCTTCTTTGTCTCTTTCTCACACTCTCCCTTTCTCTCCCTCTACATCCTTTCTCTCTCCCTTTTTCCCTCCGTGGCATGAGGTCTCTTCAACAACACCTCCACACAGATCACCTTGTTTTCCATGCCATCTACACTTGTCAGAGCTTTCTTTCTGCCGAGTGGCTGATGGCCGTCTCCAGAAGCTTCCCAGCCGATAGTCTTTGATCAAATAGCCCCGCTTCTTTGAACTCATTGATGATGCCTTGTCCTTTCTTCCTAGCGCTGGTGCGGGGAGAACGGGTTGCTTTATCGCCATAGACATCATGCTCGACATGGCAGAGAATGAAGGCGTGGTAGACATCTTCAACTGTGTGCGAGAGCTGCGGTCCCAAAGAGTCAATCTGGTACAGACCGAGGTAAAGATCAGTGGGTCAGGGCTCTTTCCCACATCTACATCTAACCATTCAGCAGTGTGGCCTAATGGAGAGAACATGGACCTGGGAGTCGGAAGGTCCTGAGTTGTAATCCTGCCTCTGTCTCTTGTCTGCTGTGTGATCTAGGGCAAGACACTTAGCTTCTCTGTGGTTCAGTTCCCTCATCTGTAAAATGAGGATGAAGACTGTGAGCCTTATGTAATAGAGGGGCTGTATCCAACCCGATTATCTTCTGTCTACAAAAAATATTCTATCTACCCTAGTGCTTAGAACGGTTTCTGGCACATAGTAAGTGTTTAACAAATACCACAATTATTATTATCATTCTTAATATACAGAATGTGCTCTTATGACTTGCTGGACTAGTTGTAATGGATCTGTCACAAAAGAAGGTTTTGTAGCGTAGCATCACATCAGATTAATCAATGGTTTTTATCGAGCGCTTACTGGGAATAGATCACTGAACTAAAAACTTGGGAGATTACAGTACAACAGAGTTGGTAGACATGTTCCCTAACTACAAGGAGCTTATATTCTAGAAGGGGAGACAAACATTTTTGTTTACCTGCTAATGGTATTTGTTTAGCACTGGATATGAAGGGAGAGGGAGTTCCAGGCCAGAATCGGGATGTGGGCAAGGAGTTGTTGGTGAGATTGATACACAGTGAGTAGGCTGGCGTTATAGAAGCGAACTGTGTGGGTTGGAGTGTAGTGGGAAATCAGGGAAGTAAGGTAGGAGGGGGGTAAGCTGATTTAGTGCTTTAAAATCAACAGGAAGAAGTTAATGTTTCTTGTGGAGGTACACAGGCAAGCACTGGAGGTTCTTCTGGAGTGGAGAAACACGGACTGAATTTTTTTTAGAAAAATAATCTGGGCAGCAGAATGAAGTATAGATTGAAGTGGGGAGATAAGAGGCAGGGAGGACAGCAAGGAGGTTGCTGCAGTAGTCAAGGTGGGATGTAATAAGTTGTTGTTCAGCAGAGTAGTAACAGTTTGGATGGAGAGGAAAGGGCAGATGCTGGTGATATTATAAAGGTGAACTGATGGGATTTGGTGACAGATTGAATATGTGGGTCGAAAGGGAATGATAAATTAAAAATAACACCACGGTTATGGTTTGTGAGACAGGGAGGGTGGAGTTGCTGTCTACAACAATGGGAAAGTCAGGGGATGGTAGGGACTTTTGTGGAAAATGAGTTCTGTTTTGGACATGTTAAGTGTGAGGTGTTGGTGGGATAGCCAAGTAGGGATTTCTTGAAAGCAGGAGTAAATTCAGAGCAGGAGAGATATCAGGGGTGGAGATGTGGATTGGGGAATTAATCCATCGGTGGTATATATTGAGTGTTTACTTTGGAGAGAGTATTTGACCAAGTGCTTGGTAGAGTACAGTACAGTCGGTAGACACCATCCCTACCCTCAAAGAACTTACACTCTAGGGAGACGGACATTAAAATACACCATGGTTAAGGGAAACAACTAATCAATCAATATTATTGACTGAGTGAGTTGCTTACTGTGTGCAGAAGACTATACTGTTTGGGAGAGCACAATATAACAGAGTTGGTAGACAGGTTCCCTGCCCACAAAGAGCTTACACTCTAGAAGAAAGAGCAAGGACATGAACATGAGTGCTGGGGGTCAGTGGGAGAGTGGGGTGAGCATCAAAGTGATTTAGCAGGTGGGACTAAGAACACGGAAGAGGCAGTAAGGAAGGAAAATAGGATTACAGGATGGGAATTTAGTCCGGGAAAGCTAATATTGGTTCATACTATGTATGTAAAATAGACGGACCATGTGTTTGGGTGGTGATACGTAAAGAGTAATATAATAATATAATATTACCTAATAATAATGGTAATAATAATTGTGGTATTTGATAAGCCCTAACAATGTGCCAAACACTGTAACAAGCGCTGGGGTAGACACAACATAATCAAGTTGAATGCAGTCCCCCTACCACATGAAGCTCACAGTCTTTGTAGGAGGGAGAACAGGTATCGAATCCCCGTTTTAGAGATGAGTAAATGAAGGCACAAGGAAGCTAAATGACTTGCCCCCAGCCATACGACAGACAAGTGGCAGAGACAGGATCAGAACCCAGATCCCCTGCTCCCAGGCTCGTGCCCTTTCCAATAGGGCGCGCTGCTTCTCAAGCACAAAGTATAGCGCTAAGTGGGTGCTCAGTAAATGCTATCAATACTATTACCTACGAAGTTGGGAGAATCATCTTAACAAAGTTGAGACCTCACTGGTACCATTATTCTTTAGTTCATGGCAAGAACTAATTGAGGTACTGGAATCCAATGCCCCGGAAGAATTCACTGAATATGAGACCGATTCTCCCCTTATATCGGAGCCCAGCGTGGACTAAAAATGTGGAAACTCCCCCAGCCTGGATTCCGCCCGACAAGTTTGAATCCCTTCCCGCTCGGGCCTATCCCAGACCTGCTCCTATCCAAGCTAGTGCCGGCTTCCATCCCAAATAAGTCCTGAAATGGTCTACAAATGAGGCAAAGGAAACTAGAAATGGGTCCTGCCTTCTCCAGGGGTATAGACTCATCTGCATCGGGATGGTTGAGTTACAAATGAGTGCCAGCAGTCCAGAGGACCATTATCGAAAGGTGAAAATTCCCCCTGTGTTCGGTAATGCTGCTCTCCTTCAGCCTGGCAAACCTAAAATGGGGGATGGGGAGGTTGCAGGGAGGAAGGGAACTATCTGAGCTCAAATGGACTGGATTAGGTTCAGGCCTGACTCTACAAAGCTCTATTTCCTGGAGTGGAGTTGGGCGCTTTGGGATTGCAGAAATACTTCTGAGATACTAGAAGATGATTTAGTGAAATGATCCAGTACTTTACTAAAATTGTCTAATTTCCTCAAAGAGGCCAGAGGGTGAGCAATTTATTCTCAGAATGGGATCGTCTGGATGGATCAGAACATATTATTTCTGACCAGGACGGGTATAATTTTTAAAATGAAATTGTCAGGAGAAAAATCTGGGTTTTGCCTGAATCGCCACAGAGCGAAATAACACTGGAAATTTGATCCTGCGGTTATCAGGATGGGCTCTGAGGTAGGGAATCCTAGGAAATATTAGCTTGGCAACAATGACAATGGAGACTGGGGACAAAAGTGGGATTTTCTACTTTCAGACCTCCTTTCCTCCCCACCAATCTCTTGCGGTCTCAGTGACTAGGTGCACATTTCCTGAAAGATGCAGTATGTGACGGAAGCAAATTCCAAAGGGGAAATTCTCACTGGCAACTTGAACCTTCTTCCAGAAGTAACAAATCCACTATACTCTGTCTTGTTCCTTTGCAGGAGCAGTATGTCTTCGTCCACGATGCCATCCTAGAGGCTTGTCTTTGTGGTAATACGGCTATTCCGGTGTGTGAGTTCAGATCTATATATTATAACATCAGCAGACTGGATCCACAGACCAATTCCAGCCAGATAAAAGATGAATTTCAGGTAAAAGGCATATGTCGGTTTCCATACTAAGACCAAACACCATGCTAACTTTCAGCTTTCTGATGATGCCGAGTGGGCTAATTAATTTTTTAAAAATCAATGAAAGTTTTGCAGAAGAGATGACATGTAGGACTGTAGGCAGTGGACCAGGTGTGCAGATTTCAGATTTACAAGGTAGTATTGGTAATTGGAAGAGGTATCATTCATCTGCTCTAAATAGCATAGAGAATATCCCCAGCCACTGTGCCAAGTTGGAAAATTTGGCCACCTCTTTTTGTAGAAACACCCTATTTTTATTACAGTTTAAATGAAAGAGTAAAATACAGATGAGTAGACATCAGGTTATTCCAAAGCAGCTTTGTGGGTATTCAATGTTGGGAATTATGAAGACATAACAATCATTTTATGCCAAGAAAAAGAAATTAATGGGAAAGACTTCCTTCCCCAAACAGCATTTTCCTCAGGGTCAAAAGGAGGGTGTTCCTTCAGGTAGTAGAGCTTCCAAATATACATTTGCCTGGGCGCTTTCATTCTTTTCAAAAAACAGGATATTTAAACCATTGGCAGTTCAGCAGAGATCTCTTGGGACTGCAGTGGCATTTTAAAATGAGATTTTTTTTTTTTACTCCATTGCTTTATTTCCAAAATGTATTTTAATTCTTATATTTCAAAGGTTAATCTGGACATATCCTATGTCTGGACCTCAGTATAATCTAAACTGAAATCTGATGCTTTCTCTCTCACTGTACACAGTAATGATCCTGTGAGCAAAAACACACATCCTTTCTTTGGGTAAAAGAGAAGGTATTTAATATAGGTACTCTTGGGTCGGGGGAAGGAGGAGGGGTGCCCTCTGCTAAACTCACTTCCCACATCAGACTTGTAATTCCCAAATCTGAAGCCTGGGATTTCATGAGAATCCAATCTCCCTTGGTGTACTTAGAATTGCATGAGTAATTGGAAAGATACCTTACTAAATACTGAAACCTATTAATAATAGGATTGTTAAAATTCACTGATGCATTTGTAAGGAAAAGGGAAGGATGTATTTTAAAAGAGAAGTGATAGCTGAAAAATAGTAACATAAAGTATATCCGTTCACAAATACTTCATCACCCCAAGCCCTCAAGTCTTCACTAGCTCATAATCCTCCAAAATAATACTTAGCACTTGTATTGCATCTGATTTCTCCAAAGCACAAATGTGAAATAATTAATCCCTACAACAAAACTGTGAATTACAAAGAAATATGTTGCTCTCTGTGTTTGAAGAGGGAGGGGCAGGATGAGAACAGGCCATTTCTCTCTCATTCTCTCTAATTTCCTTCTCTGTCTTCTTTCCCTCCTTTAAACCTTCCATTCAATCAATTATCGGTGACGTTTATTCAGCACATGCTATGTGCAGAGCACTGTACTAAGCACCTTGGAGAGGGCAACACAATAGAGTTGGGAGACACAATTCTTGCCCACAAGTGGATTACAGTCTAGAAGGGGACACTAGATATCAAAATAAAATAAAGGCCTGCTCTGGGCAGCAGCGGCATGGAAGAGAGTCGAGGGCAGGGACTCAGTTATCTTGCGTGGAAGAAAGCAATGGTAAACCACTTCCCAATTTTGACCAAGAAAATTCTATGGCTCCACTACTAGAACGATTGCAGATAGAGGTGGGAAATTCTGGGGGAGATGTGTCCGTGGAGTCACTATGGGTCAGAAATGACTCAAAGCGTAAAACAAGAACAAGGGGAAGTGGGCAAGTATAGGGATAGGTACAAAAATCTTGTGGAGCTGGAGGTCGATTGAGATTTAAAGTGCTTAAGGAGTACAGACAGATGTATAGGGGATGCAGAAGGGAGGGTGAATAGAGAAAAAATGAGGGCGTAGGCCCCATTCCTCTCTCCTCCTCTCCCCTCCTGTTTCCCTCCTTCTCACTCTTGCTCTCTCTGTTCCTTCCTTCTTCCCTCTCTTTCTTTCCCTTGCTCTCCTTCTCTCTCTCTATCCCCCTTCTCTTCTCTCTCCCTCTTCTTTCTCTCACTTTCCTTTTCTCACCTTCTCTTTGTCTCCCCCCTTCTCCTTGTTCTCTCTCCTTCCTTTCTTCTCTCCTCTGCCCATCTCCTCTCCCCAACCCTCTCTCTTTCCCAGGTCAAGTTGCCCTCCTTCTTTAACTCCAGACCACCCTCTCCTTGCTAAAATAATGATGATAGTGGTATTTGTTAAGTGCTTACTATGTGCCAGGTACTGTACTAAGCACTGGGGTAGATACAAGAGAATCAGGTTAGACACAGTCTTAATCCCCATTTTATAGATGAGGAAACTGAGGCACGGAGAAGTTAAGGGACTTGCCCAAGATCACAGGAAGACAAATAAATGGCAGCGCCAGATTGGAACCTAGGTCCTCGGACTCACAGAGTCCTGCTCTTTCCGCTAGGCCACGTTGTTTCTCAAATGGCTAGAAGTGGAGGCCAGGCCTCCCCTCCTTTAGTTTCATGCATCCCTAGGTTCTCAAAAGACAGGTTGTACCTGGGTCTCGACCCGCCAGGAGGGAGGGAGCTGGGGGTGGGGGGGGGGGGGTCTGTCACCCTCAGGGCCTGACTCTGGGGCTTCGGCGGCATGCCAGCTGAAATCGGGATGGGGATGGGGGAGTTGCAGAGCAACTCGGACTCCGTGTGATTGTCCCAGCTCAGGCCTAGACCCTGAGAATTCAGTCATGATGAGGTTTCGAGCCCATTTAAGGTATAAATAGGCATGAGATCACGGTATTCTGATTAGCATCCGAATTAGAGTTCATCCCACCCGGGATTTACCCAGATGTCTACCTTGCAGGATAACATGGTTGGAAATTCTCTCAGACAAGGTTATAGCAGTGTTCCTCTCCTCCTCTCCCATTTCAACACAATCAAGTTGAAATCTGTGGGACTAAAGGAAATGTTGGGCATTGGTGCCTCTGGGCAGAGATGGCTTGCGGTGGCAGATTCTAAACTGTGATATTTCCCGGGCTGGTGTTCACTCTGCAGACCCTCAACATCGTGACCCCTCGGGTCAGACCGGAAGACTGCAGCATAGGCCTCTTGCCAAGAAATCATGACAAGAACCGCCTCATGGATGTTCTGCCCCTGGACAGGTGCCTGCCCTTCCTCATCTCTGTAGATGGCGAATCAAGCAACTACATCAATGCTGCACTCATGGATGTAAGTACAACCTTGGGCATGGTCTCTCCACAAGCCCCCTCCCCCCATCTCTCTCCTTTCCTCTCTCTCTCTCTCTCTCTCTCTTTAGGCCCAGGGGCCCTTGCATCCGAGTTCTAGAGCTGGGAGGGACACCAAGGGGTCATTTGGTCCAGTCCACTGCCTTCAGGCAGGTGAACAACCAAACCACTTAGGCAACTAAAACACTATCTCTGGAGATGGTGCTTTCACAACTTCCAAGTACTAACTCTCCCTCGCTGCTAGAACCAGTGGACCCAGTTGTTTTGTCCACTAAAAGTGAGAAGAATCTTCACTAAAATAAAAACCTTGGGTCTTGTTCTCCAAGATCCAGCAGATCAGGGGAGATAGTCGATGCCTTAAACGTAAATTATGGAAAGTACCCCCATTCACTTCCAGGCTGTGAAAAGTCATCGTGGTAGGATCAACACCTTTTTCCTTCCTTCTCAGCAGAGTTTTCCTTCTGTGGCTTAAGTCTTGAATAGGAAATTTAGGATTGTCTTTTATCACCATGTTTTGGGGGAGAAAACGAAATTTGGCATCAGGTGTTTGCACTGTTCCTATTTTGCTTTCATCCTGAGCCATCAAAATTCTCCAGTTCTCTCTTTGGAAGGAGCTCATCGTCATCACTGTTATCATCATCATCCTTCACTTGCATTTCCCTAGTACCAGTAATCTCCAGAAACTTCCACTCGCAGATTACATTTCGATTTAAGTTTAGAGCTCAGACCGCTGTTAGGTTCAAGCCTTTTGGACCAAGTGCAGTTGACTTCCTTATCCTCAGAGTACATATTGTAGGTCGGTATTTGCCCCTTTTTTTATTACACTGAGATTTCCTAAAACACAGAAGTGGAGGGGAGGGGTGACACTAATTCTTCTTTGCATACTATTTGAGATCCAATCAGGAAATCAGGGTCCTCAACCCGGAGATATTTGACATTTTGTATCCATTCCAATGCTTAATACAGTGCTTGGCACCGAGTAAGCATTTAACAAATGCCACAATTATTGTCATTATTATAATGAGGGCAGGCTGTTTCCAGACAGCCCTGTGCTCTCTGTTATTGTTTTGATCTACTCCTCTGACCTAGACCCAATCACTGTGAGCCCCATGCACAATACAGACTGTGCTCCACCTAATTAACTTGTATCTACCCCAGAGCTTAGAACAGTGCTTGATCCGTAGTAACACTTAAAAAATAACATTAAAAAAAAAAAAAATCACCAATGTCCGGTTTCCAGGCTTTGAAAGATTTTCCCTTGACCTGCAGCCCTTAGGTCCATCATTACCAGTCTGTAGCACACAATCCTGTCTGATGCCCCCAAGTCAAATGTTAATCCCTGTTCCTTGGGCAATGCTTTATTTTAATCCTCTTCCCATGGGGCATTTCTCACACCTGCCTATCATCTGAGGTCTTTCTGGGGTTTTTTTTTGGTCGTTTTTATTGTTGTTTTTTTCTCTTTTTTGTGTGTCCTCCTCTGTATTCCTGCTCAGTCTGGCCATTATCTTGAAACCACAGGAGATTTCCTCCAAGAAGAAAAATATCAAGCCATCCAAAGTTAATTTTTAATGTTTTTTGTGGTAAAGGATGATGTTATCCATGAAATGGATTGCCGGCTGGGTTCCTGAAAGCCAGAAGGAGCACTAAACCTGAACATGTTTGAAGATAAGGGCCTGTCAGACATGTCAGGGTAATAGCGAATTTATCGTTGGAAGAGGACAGGACTCCCAGCCATTGCTGTGGGCCTGAGTTTGCTCTGATGATGAGCGAGCATGCTCAGCAGCTCATCTGGATCTGTGAGAAAACCCTCTGGCCTCCACCAATCAATGGCATTTACTGAGTGCTTACTGTGTGCACAGCACTGTACTAAGCGCTTGGGAGAGTACAGTACAATAGAGATGGTAGGCATGATCCCAGTCCTCAAAGGGCTTTGAATCTAGATAGGGAGACAGACAATAAAATATATTACAGATAGGGGAAGTGGAAGAGTATAAGGAAATGAACATAAATCCTGTGAGCCCGGGAACACAGTGGGTATCAAAGTGCTCAAAGGGAAAAGACACAAGTGCATAAGTGACACAGAAGGGAGGGCAAAAAAGGTAGGGAAAGGAGAGATTGGGCCGGAAAGGCTTCTTGGAAGAAATGTGATTTTGGAAGGATTTTGAAAATGGGAAGAGTGGTGGTCTCTCAGGTATGAAGTGGGAGGGAGTTCCGGGCCACAGGAAGGGAGTGGACAAGGGATCGGTGGTGAGGCAGGAGAGATGGAGGTAGAGTGAGAAGGAGTCCTAGAGGAGCAAAGTATCTGACCTGGGTTGTAATAGGAGAGTAGCAAAATCAGGTAGGAGGGGCAGAGCTGATTGAGTGCCTTAAATTGAGATGGCTAATTGAAGTTGGCCTGTGAGTATGTTTTTAAAGAGTGAGAAACAGAACCCAGAACAACAGGCCGCTACAAACACACTTGAAAATCCAAGTGGCCAAGAATGTTTCCTAGCCTAGTCTTTGCAGAACATGCTTCTAGTGTGGATCTAGTGTGGATCTAAGGAGTTTCTGATTTCACCTGCCACCCCCTACCTGCCCCTTTCCCACCTCCCACCCTCCTCAACCACAATTATGCAAAGACAGGGAAGGTTGGCCTGAATTTTTATTTGCAAACTATTAACTTGTCTGCAAATAAAGGTGTTTGAAATGAACAGCTGATCTAGTAAAACATCTTTAGACAGGAACGTTTACCCTGTAGAAACATTCCCTGAGAAAAATCTAGAAGAAATTTCCCCTATTTACTTCCAGAGAGAACAGAGGAAAGACATGGAGTGTTTTTCCATGCTGCTCTTTGGTCTGCTTCATGTTCAGGTGAAAATAGATTGAACCTGGGGTTGGGAAATGAATCTCCTAAATCTTCTAGAAGAATCACCCCAAAGTTCAATGTCTAAACCAGTTGCCTCTGCATCTAAGCACTTACTGTTACTAACTACTTACTAAGTGCTAAGCAAATGAGATAATCAGATCTGATACAGTCTGGATCCCACCCAGAGCTCACAGTCAGTTAGGGACAGCGGATATTAAATGTCCATTTTACACTTGGGCAGGCCAGTGGCAGAGCTGGGATTATAATATAGTAATGATCATATTAGCATTTGTTAAGCACTTACTATGTGCCGCGCTCTACATTAAGCACAGGGGTGGATACAAGCTAATCAGGTTGGACAGAGTCCCTGTCCCACATGGGGCTCACAATCTCAATCCCCATTTTACAGATGAGATAAATGAGGAAGAGACTGGTGACTTGGCCAAGTCCACACAGCAGATTAGAACCCAGTTCTCCTGACTCTCCAAACCTGATCCACCCAATAGGCTAAGTCTGAACTCCCATCCAAACTAGAAGCATGTTCTGCAAAGACTTGGCTAGAAAACTTTCTTGGCTACTTGGATTTTCAAGTGTGTTCTGTGTAGCGGCCTGTTGCTCTGTGGTCTGTTTCTCACTCTTTAAAAACATGCTAGCAGGCCAGCTTCAATTAACCTCCCAAACTTAATAGCTGCCTTCGCCAAACCTCCCACTTCACGTCTCTGGGCTAAAACCTGAGGAGGTGGAAATGTCATTCACAGTGGGGAAGTAAAGTTGATCAGGCAGTCATTGGTCATGTCCCAATCTCCTTCCTGTTAGCTCTGAAATGTAATAAACCAATGGAATCAAATACAAATATCCAGTGTGTCACAGCAAATTTGGACCCTGTTCTTAGGAAAGCATATCTCCATTCTTTAACAGCTCTCTAGATTGTAAGCTCCTTTTGGGCAGGGAACAGTTCAACAACTCTGTTGTATTGTACTCTGGTGTATTGTACTCCCCCATGGGCTTACTTCAGTTCTCTGTGCACGATAATCAATAAACATCATTGACTGAGCAGCACCGGCAAGTGAGGTGTTTAGAAATTATTCTCCAAAAATGGTATATAATTTAAAAATAAGGTTTGGGCAGCAGCTTCTCTGAGAGGAAGTATCTCTCCCTTTCCTAAAGAGTGAGAGCCCAGTCTAGCATTTGATGAACTGACTTTTTCATTCCCGCCATTGGTTAACATAATGGGCTTGTAATACTCATGTCACTCTATTTAGCTAGCCTTCCTCATTGTGCCCCATGCCAGCTCATTACAGTGCCATAGAAACGCCATCTGCCTCCAACACCTGTGAGCAATTCTCACTGCGTTCCCAGGCCGGGGCTTCTCCCCAGTTGGAACTTACCAGTTGCCGGCTCAGTGACCACAGGGGGTTGCTTCATTTGGGCAGTAGCCGTTGCCCGTCTCTGCCGAGCACCTGGATAGTGCACATGGAGCAGTTGGCTGTGGGTACCACCTGTGAGGAGAGAAGGCAGGGACTATGATTGATGCGAGGAGAGGGAAAAAGACAGGGTAACTGCCCTACTGTCCTTCAGAAGGGCAAAGCGGGGCTCTTCGCTTTCCCAGAGAATGCCCTGGAGCTGTGAAGCTCAAGGTTTTTGGTATTAACAGTGATGATCATCATCATTTTGGTATCTATGAAGTGCTTACTAAATGCCAACAACTGCACTAAGGTAGGTCCAAGATCATCAGCCTAGGCTCAGTCCCTGTCCCCAAGAAGGATTACAGTCTCTTAGGCAGGGAGAGCAATTTCAAAAGGAGAAAATTCTGGCCCAGAGAGATTGTGACTTGCCCCGGATGATACGGGAGACAGGTATTGGAGCTGAGATTGGAACCTGGCTTTATTCATTCATTCAGTCGTATTTATTGAGCACTTACTGTGTGCAAAGCACTATACTAAGCACCTGGGAGAGTATAATATAACAATAAATAGACACATTCCCGGCTGACAATGAGCTTACAGTTTAGAGGGGAACAGAGTGTCCAGACATATTTCTCTAGGGCATGTTGCCTCTTGTCTGGATTTTGGTTTGTTTTCAGGATGAGAATGCCTCCAAGAAGACCACTTTGCAACAACACTTCAGCATTTTTATGGTTTTCGTTAAGCAATTACTATGTACTAGGCACTGTACTAAGAGCTGGTGTAGATACAAGCTGATCAGGTTAGACACAGTCCATGTCCCACATGGAGCTCACAGTCTTATTCCTCATTTTACAGTTGAGCCAACTATGGTACTGAGAAGTTAAGTGATTTGTCCAAGATCACACAGCAGACAGGTGGTGGAGCCAAGATTAGAACCCAGGTCCTTCTGACTCCCAGTTCCTTGCTCTATTTGCTAAGCAATCCTGCTTCTCATTCAAAGTCGTTCCATCAAAGAACCAAATCTGAATGCTGACCTATCAAATCGGAAAATGGAAAGAGAGCAGGCCTGAGAGTTGGAAGACCTGGGTTTTAATCCCAGCTCTGCCACTTGCCTGCTCTGTGACCTCGGGCAAGTCACGTAACTTCTCTGTACCTCAGTTTCCTCATCGGTAAAATGCAGATCCAATACCTTTCTCTCCCTCCCACCTAGACTGTGAGCCCCGTGTGGGACAGGGATTGTGTCCAACCCGATTGACTTGTATCTACCCCAGTGCTTATTAGTATTATTGGTAATAATAATAATAATTGTGGTATTTAAGCATTTACTATGTGCCATTCATTCATTTAGTCATATTCATTGAGCCCTTACTGGGCGCAGAGCACTGAACTAAGTGGACACCAGCAAATCGGGTTACAGCACCTGGCAAGTAGTAAGTACTTACGGAATGTCATCATCATCTTCGTGATCAACGTAGCCTGCTTGGGTTTCCCTGCAGCTGGGACATGGACACTGACCCTGGGGGTGGCACTGGAGTGCCCAGTATCTGTTTCAGGGTTTAGGCTCAGTCTGGTCCCCGAATGTCCCATTTCCAAGATAGTGGTGGCCAGGCACGCAGCCAAGCCCCCTGTGGTACACTCCAGTCATTCCAGTGTCCCGAGAAGCTGGTCCCATTATTCAGTGGCCTCATTTCAGCTTCTGGCCATCAGCCCTTCAGATGGTGGCAGACTGGCTTTGCTGCCAGAAGCCACCACCTGGAGCCTCATCTGAATGTCGGTTACGTTGTCATAGCTGCACGAGCATTAACTAACAGCCTCTCCAAACCCCCGGGACCGATAGAGTGACAGACTTCCCTCTGGCCATGGAGTAAACTTTGCAAAAGTCCGGAGGAAAGGCCATGAGTCCTGATTCATGAGCGTGAGTGAGTTATCTTTACTTGTGGGCATGCCCCTTCCTTGGGAGAACAGGTGCTTTATGAAAAAAATACAGGGCTGTGCCCATGGCTGGTCCTTTCTATGTATACCAAAGCAAGCCAGGCAAAAGGATAAAGAGGCTTTCTCTTCCAGAAATCTACTGCTGCGGGGTTAAGGGGATGGGAAATCAGGTTCCCGCATTTTTCCTTTTATAGTCTAATCATTATTATTTGCTGAGTCCCAAAACATAAATAATTTATTTGGATAAACTCTATTCTTGTGACACTTCTCTAATGAAATGTCTTCGTTGGGAGGAAAATGATTCCATTGTGAGCGGGCTCCATTCATTGTGGAGCGATAACAAGGAGGTCGGGGTGATTTGTATAATCTGTTTAAATGGCCTGGATTGCTCTATTTCAGCCTCCTGGGTTAAAAATTCATCTGAATAATGCTGATTGATATGGGGCTTCTTTTTAAGCCAATATTATTCTTTTGTCAGAGCCACAAGCAACCTGCTGCCTTCATTGTAACCCAGCACCCCCTCCCCAACACCGTGGCGGACTTCTGGAGGCTGGTGTTTGATTACAACTGCTCTTCGGTGGTGATGCTCAACGAGATGGATGCTGCCCAGGTAGGTGGAGACTCTGCCTGGGGTCCTTCCCCTTTGGTTCCGGGGCCTCTGGGCCCAGGCTTTGTGGGTTCTGGCTTTTGTAGAGGAGCACAGACGTCGGGAGTTATCTGGATATTTAAGGTCCCATAAATCTCTCTGGCCTAACTAGGGAAACATTTCAGACTAAAAATTGTTAGTCACCTGAAATATCACGAAGTGCAGGCCAAAATGCATTGGAGAGATTGAAATATCTGGTTATTACCACTTTTCAATGCCACTGACCCCCTGCTCCTCTCCACTTCATTCACTCACCAACTTGGTCACACACTCCCTCCTCACAAATCTGTACTTTCCCCCCACAGAGATTGCCAATCTTTTGACCTATGCCAGTTTTCTCAAGTCATCATGTCCCACTTAATCTCCAAACCCAAACTAACTTCCCCTGATGACCAAATTAACCCCCTTAACACCACAATCTCTACTGTACTCAACTCACTCGCTCACCTATCCCTTCAGCGATCTCAAAGAACTGAACTGCAGCCCTGAATCACCTCCACAGTCCACTCCTTCACTCCTGTATACAAGCCACAGAGAGCTTTGGGGGAAATCCTGATATCAGGCTGACCTTGTCTATGTGAAGTTCACCCAGGCCTAATTTAACTCTGCTCTCTCTTCCACCTGGCCACATCAGTCTCCATCTTTATCGACTCCAACGTCCTTTGTCTTCTTCAATAGTTTCAAACATACACCTCCCTCCTCAAACCTCCACCCCATCTTCTCTTGCCCGTAATGATCTACCTGGCCATGTCACCTTATCGAGAAAATTGAAACCATCAGGCGTGATGTCCCTAAAATCTCCCCTGCTCCTCTCCAGTCCCTCTCTCCTCCTGCCCCTTCTTTGACTCTCCCTTTTTTCCCAACAGTATCTCAAGAAGAGATCTCCCACTCTCTCTCAAAATCCACCCCCTCCACCTGCGCTTCTGATCCCCTCGCTTTGCACTTTATCTACACACTTTCCCCTCCTTTATTCCCTCCCTGACCACTACCTTCAACTGATCACTCTCCAATAGCTTCTTCCCCACTGCTTTCAAACATGCTAAATTATCCTCTCCCAAGTGCTTAGTACAATATTCGGTACACAATACGTGCTCAAAAAATACAAGTGATTGACTGATTAGTTTCTTTCCATGGGAAGACATGGTTCCTGAGATGGTCTGAGAAGGATTTTCAAATGCTAAATCTACCTAATGGTGCTGCTGCTGCCTTGTAGCAAGGTAGAGACCGCAACAGTTCCTTCCACCAGATGATCTCTGAATCACAAATCAGGGCAAAGACAGGTGTGAGGTCTGAGTGTGGCTGCAGAAGGTTGATGTACTGGAGCACAGAGTACAAGCCTGAGAGGGAGAGGACCTCGGTTCTAATCCCTGCACTGCTATTTGCCTGCAGTGGGAGCTTGGACAAGTAGCTTAACTTCACTGTGCTTCAGTTTCTTTGGCTGTTAAATGGGGATACAATACCTAGTCTCCCTCCTACTTAGACTGTGAGCCCCATGTGGGACAGAATCTATGACCAACCTGGCCCATTTATATCCACCCCAGAGCTTAGAACAGTTCTTAATCCACCTGTGGGACAGGGACTGTACTTGCTTTGATTACCTCGTATCTACCCTAATGCTTATTACAGTGCTTGTCATGGGTCAAGTGCTTAACAAATACCAATGCAACTATTAGTAAGCAAGCAAAATCTCCTGCACTGCCAGAGAAATGAACAACACAGACGACTGCAATGAAGAGGGAAGGATGTACTCAGTCCAGGAGAATAATTCCACAGTGTTCCAGAGTTACCCTAAACCTGGTAGGGTTTTTGCCTTCCTCCAAATCAGCCAGAATGGCAGGGAAAAAAACTGCGTTAATCTGAAATTAAAAATTTTGTCTATTTTCTTTCCCAGAAACATGTTTTTCTCACTTGTTTCCCTTCTCCTCCTTTTGGAGAGACCATTTGCTGAGCGAGAGAAGCCTGCTTTCTGAAGGCAAGAGGCATCCTGAGCAGGAAGATGGGAGAGCTCTAAAGGGACTCAGAGAATCTTTCAAAGATGGGCTCTCTTGGAATGTTTGCTGTCTTTGAAAAAGAGCCTGGATGGGAGGAGACAGAGAGACAGTTGGCCTGATGCTCTTTAAATTTGCAGAAGAATGGGCTGTTTATTTAGCCAGATATCTCTAAGATGCTCATAACTATAGCATCTGGGCACCTCATGTCATTAAAAATCAAAGAATTGCAAAAACAAACAGTGATCCAGGAAGAGTCAAAAGTACCCATTGCCAGTATCACCTCAGTGGCACCTGGAACTGTGTCATTTGACGTCTGCGTCAACATTCAGCTGCCAATTTCCTTTCCTTGGGGCCTTTTAGATGCTCAGCCAAAACCCTGACTGAATAGATAGGCCGAACATCAGGCCTCAAGCCCAGTCAGATCCGGGCCTACACGCACCACCGGCCTGCCAGAGAAACGCAATTCAATTGTTTGGTCCAATGGGAGGGGATTGAAAATCCTGGCTTTGAAAGAGGGATGCACACTGTTCATTCTTCAATCACCGCCTTGCTACTCCCATATCTTCCGCTGCTCCCCGGGGCCTGAGGAAATGTCGGTCTTTGGACTGCAGGCTTACAGAACAGCACAAGCAAAACGACTGAGTCCTGTTCCTTTGGGGGGTTGAGGGGAGAGCCTGCCCTCCTCCCCCATGATAGGGAGAGGGTGAGGAGGACTGAATCGGTGGAGAAGACAATAGAGAGAGAGTTGGGAGATCAAAAAGAAAGGTAGAGTGAAGGGCGGGAAGCCACAGTCCTCTAAGAATGGATTGAAAGGGCGAGGTAGAGTTTACCGTTACGCAGCCATCCACACAAACTGAAGAGATTTAGGAGAAAGGAAAATTTTCTAAGATATCATTGTGCCCTAATGGGCTTATCACTTGATGCATTTGTTGCCTGAAGCCCCCTGCAGTATTCACTTAAGCTTTTTCCGGGCCTGACCTTAATCTGTAAATGTATCTCCAAGTCTTCCTCTCGGTTTTATAGAGTATGTTCTTGCGAGTTTACCTCATATTATAATATGCTGTACATACGGAGAAAGTCACTGGGCCGCATGAGATCGGCAGCCTCAACAGCAGTGGCTCTCTTTAGCTGAGTGTAAATACTATCTAAGCTAAATACTATCTCATGCTCATACACCATCTTAAGCCTGCCAAATGAAAGAAAAACATCCTGAGTGCATCCACAATCTAAATAGTGGCATCTAATCGATTTCATACTTAGATTGTGAGCCCCTTGTGGGACAGGGATTGTGTCGGACATGATTAACCTGCATCTACCTCAGAATTTAGAACAATGCTTGACACGCAGTAAACACTTAACAGATACTATAATGATGATGATAATAATAATTCAGGATATGGCGGCAGAGGGACCTCAAAGAGGTGCAGATTACAGTGGCCGTGCATGAAACGGAATATTGGATGGATCACAGTCTCGAACGGTCCAAGCCTGCAGGGTCCTCACAACTACTGCATCACAAACTAGCCTCTAAACCACCACATAATTGAATGTTCAGCTTCTGGGAAACAAAGACATCTAGTAGGAGCTCCGCAGCAGTATCACAGGTGAAACATGAAAATCAGTCAATCAGTGGTATCTCTTGAGCACTTAAAATTAAAAATGATAATGTACTAATATCACACCTCAGTCCCCTAAATGGGTATCCTATTGAGATCCCAGTAGACAGTAAGCTACTGATGGGCAGAGATCGGGTCTACCAAGTCTATCGTATGTTGCTTTTCCCAAGCATTTAGTACCGTGCTCGGCACACCGCAAGAGCTCAGTAAATACCACTGATTGATTGGGCATCTCGCCATGTTGCTGTATTCCAGGTAGCTGTCAAGCCACTGGGACAGCCAAGAAAAGTCACCAAAATTGGGTTCAATGTTCATGACTGAGAGATAAAGGGCATACAGGTAGTAGCTGTACCCTTTGGTCTCTGAAGGGGTGAGGCTTTCAGAAAGCTTTATCGTGACTTGACAATTAAATTAAGGAAGATAATAATGATAAGATAATAATCATAGGTGGGGTATTTGTTAAGTACTTTGTGCCAGGCACCGTGTTTCGTGCTAGGGTAGAGACAAGGTAATCAGGTTGGACACGGTCCCTGTCCCACGTAGGGCTCCCAGTCTCAATCCCATTCTACAGATGAGGTAAATGAGGTACAGAGAAATGAAGTGATTTGCCCAAGGTCACTCAGCAGACAAGGGACAGAGCCGAGATTAGAACCCATGTCCTTCTGACTCCCAGGTCCGTACTCTATCCATTAGGCCATGCTGCTTCAACCTGAGCAACAAGGGGTAGGAGATCCAAGTGGAAGAGTCCCAGGACAATGCAGACTGCCCCCAGCCCTGAAACATTCTACACATTGTTTTAAAAATGCTTATGGTTATGGCATTCATCTCTCATTTAATATGTGCCAGGCACTATTCCCAGTGCTGGGGTAGATGCGGGCTAATCAGGTTGGACACAGTCCCCTTCTCACTTGGGGCTCACAAGCTTAATCCCCATTCAAAGATGAGGTAACGGGCACAGAGAAGTGAAGCGACTTGCCCAAGGTCGCACAGCAGACAAGTGGTGGACATAGTCCTTCTGACTCCCAGGGTCATGCTCTATCCATTAGGCCATGCTATTTCTCCATGGCTAAAGACATATAGCTCTATTAATGCCATCAGAGTACCGCCGAAAAGGATAGATGACTCCAATCTCCTTGGAAAGAGGGAGCCCTGAAGAAATTTCCATCTTCCCCTGAATACGTCATCTATTGTTGAAGATGAGGCCCTAAAAGGAGATGAAACCTCTGAAGTCACAAAGACCTGACCCATCCCCCAAGTACTGGAGAAGTTGCAGCTCTCAGAGCCATGAAGAATGGAAAAGCACCTGGATCCAATGGTCAACATGCTGAGATCTACGCTTTGCTTTAAGATTCACAGAAGCTCTCTCTCTCTCAACGTATGGGCTACTGAAAAAAGGCCAATAGATAATAATAATAATAATAATGATGACATTTGTTAAGCACTTACTATGTGCCAAGCACTGTTCTAAGCACTGGGGGGGGGGGGGATACAAGGTAATCAGATTGTCCCAAGAGGGGTTCACAGCCTTAATCCCCATTTTATAGATGAGGGAACTGAGGCCCAGAGAAGTTAAGCAACTTGCCCAAAGTCACACAGCTAAGTGGCGGAGCCTGGATTAGAACCAAGGACCTCTGACTCCCAAGCCCGGGCTCTTTCCACTCAGCCATGCTGCTTCTCATGTTTGCAGATCTCATCTCTGCCACCCTCTACCAATTTCAAGAAGAAAGGAGAAAGATCAGATTTGGGCCATTATCAAGACATCTCGATACTTATTCTCCATGGCCAGCAGGGTCCTAACCAGAGTAACTCCTGGATCCGCAACTGAGGAAGATCGTTAACCCAAGCTTCCCAGAAGCCCTGCCCACCACCTTTACAAATGGCTTGTGTGGCACATCGGAGGGCATCCTTAGAGTTACAGTCTGGGTTTGATGTGAAACTGCAGGGCTGGGTCAAATCATTTTTTAGATTTCTTCCCCTTGCCCTCTTCTTTCTCCTACTCAGTCTAGTTTTCCCTAGTCTATCACTGGCATGAGTGGTATCCAGTGTGGAGGCTGCCCTTTTCCTGTTTCTGTGTTCTAGCCCAGCCTGAGTGAGCTTTTCTCAAATGGAGCCAATTACAAAATCAGCTTATTCCTCATGCTGCAGATCTGAAGGAAGGTTCTGAAGAACTTGATCTATAAAGAGACCAGAAAAACCAAGGTTTTGGCCAGAGACTCTCACTTGCTTGAGCGACCTTCACCAGAAAACCTCTGCATAACGCACAACACCTGGCCACTTTTTGCCATCAGGAAAATAACTCCACGCTTTCCTCTCAGCATAAGAACCCTCTTCTATCCCCCTCTGGGAATACATGTACAATCTCTGATTAACTCCACCGCTGGACTTCTATTTCATTTCCTTCCCGGAATACTACTTAACCAAAGGAAAAGACTTAAAGTAGCTTGGAGTTCAATTAATGAAGGGTCCTTTATTTAGAGAGGTGACTCGCTGTAGATTAGAATCACTTCACGGCCGGAAAATAAACAGGGCACTTAACATATTTCTATTCAGAGTGCTTCACGTTAAAGAGGTGATGGAATTTTATCTTTTTTTTAATTTTCCAAGTGAAAGGTATCAAATTCCTGCCTTTGATTCTCTTGCTTGAGTGCCCAAAAAATACTGCTCATTCTTTCAAGGCTGTGGTCTCAGCAGACATCATACAACTACTACTAATAATAATAGTATCGGTACAGCATAGCCCCTAACAGAGCAGTGGGGTAGTATAAAATGATCAGGTGAGATAGTCCCTGTCCTCATGGGGCTTGGAGTCTAAGGGGGAGGAAGAACAGGTATTGAATCCCTGTTTTACAGATAAAGAAACCGAGGCACAGAGCAGTTAAGTGACTTGCTCAAGGTCACCCAGCCTGTAAATGGTGAAAGTTGGATTAGAACCAAGGTCTCCTGACTCCCATACCAGTGCTCTGTCCACTAGGCCATACTGCATAGCTGTAAATATATAAACACAATTACATATATTTACACGTACACACACACAAACACACAGTCAGTCCATAGTATATATAGTATAACAACATGGGAGTGTACAATATAATAGAATTGGTAGACATGTCATGGATTCTAATCCCAGCATTTAGGGCTCACAGTCTCAATCCCCATTTTACAGATGAGGTAACAAGGCACAGAGAAGGGAAGTGACTTGCCCAAGGTCACACAGCAGACAAGTGGCAGAGCTGGGATTAGAACCCATGACCTTCTGACTCCCAAGCCCTGCCCTATCCACTATGCCATGCTGCTTTTCTATCTGCCCCAGTGCTTAGTATAGTGTCTGGCACATAGTAAGCATTTAAGAAATACCACAAATGAAAAATATCACAAATACCTCAGGGAGTTCACAATCTACTGGGGGAGACGGGCATTGAAATAGAGAGAGACAGAGAGGGCAAAGGAAACAGAATTTAGAGATATGTACATAAGGGCGGTGGGACTCGGGGTGGGATGAGGAAGTGCTTAAGAGGTCGAGACCCAAATGCAGGTGATACAGAAGGGCAAATGGGGTGGAGAAAACTGAGGTTAGATAGGGAAGACTTCTCGGTGGAGATGTGATTTTAGGATGGCTTTAAAGATGGAAAGAGTGGTGGTCGATTGAATAAAGAAAGGGGAGGGAATTCCAGGCCAGAAGGAGATCATGAGCAAGGAGTTGGCAGAGAGAGGTGAGATCAAGACACAGAGAGTAGCTTTGCATTAGAGTAGTGAATGTGTGGGCTGGAGAATAGTGGAGATTAGTGAGATCAGGTAGGAAGGGCAGAGTTGATTGACTTAAGGAGCTTCCGTTTAATGTGGAGATGATTGGACAACCATTGGAGATTTTCGAGGAGGGGGAAGATATGGATTGAATGATTTTAGAGTAAAATGATCCGGTTGACAGAGTGAAGTTGGACTCGTGTGGGGTGAAACTGGTGTCAAGGGAGGTCAGTGAGGAGGCTTATGCAGTAGTCATGGCAGGATATGATAAATGTGATCACTACGATAGCAGTTTGGATGGGGAGGAAGGGGAGGATTCCAGAGATGTTGGGAAGAAAGAACCACAGGCTAAATATGCAGATTGAATGAGTGAGATGAGTAGAGAATAATGGCAACGTTATGGGTTTGTAGGACAGGGAGAATGGTGATGTTGTCTGGGCAGATCACAGGGAGGGTAGGACTTGGGTGGAAAGATTTGGAGGTGTTGGCTGGACATCCAATTAGAGATATCCTGAAAATAGGAGGAAATGTGAAACTGCAGAGAAGGAGAGAGATCAGGTCTGGAGGGGTCGATTTAGAGATGGTGGTTGAAGCCATGGAAGTTCTACAAGGGAGTGGAGGTAGGCAGAGAATAGAGGAGACCCAGACCGAGTCTTGACAGATTCTCACAGTTAAGAGGTGGAAGGCAGAGGAGGTGAGTAAAAGTGGCTGAAAAGAAGTGGTCAGAGAGACAGGAGGAAAACCAAGAAAAGATAGCATCAGTGAAGCCAAGATTCGATGATATTTCCAGTAGAAGGGTCGGTCCACAATGTCAAATGGCACTGAGAGGTATAGGAGAATTAGGATGGTGTAAGGCTTATGGATTCGGTGGGAAGGAGGTCATTGGTGACCTAAGAGAGGGCAGTTTCCATAAGATGAAAGGGGCGGAAGCCAGATTTCCGGGGTTCAACCAGAGAACTGGAGGAGAGGAAGTGAATGCTCAAGGAATTTAGAAAGGAATGGTAGGAAGGAGATGGGGTGATAATTGGTGGGAGCTGTGAGGTCAAGTAAGGGTTTTTTCAGGGTAGAGGACAGCTGGGCATGTTTGAAAGTAGTAGGAAAGGAGCTTGGTAGAGTGAGTGGTTGAAGGTCGTTGTCTGGAAGGCCAAAAAGGAGGAGGTAAGTTTTATGTGTTATATTACATGAACGTACACCTAGATACATCATACGAATTGATTCTCCTGACCGTGCAGAGCGGTGTTACCCATCTTAGCCCACAGTGACGCATCCATTATAAGTTTCTACTCGGGATGAAGAATAGCTCAGTGCTACTAAACGATGGAGCAATGCCACACAGCCTCTAAGTCCACATCAGAACTGTGGCTCCAACAGTGATTTCCTACCATGACAATATGGCTCCAAGCAAACGACTGGTTGGGATACCACGTCGAAACTGAACCGGTGTCCTGGCCCATTTTCTTCAGCTGCTCTAGACTCATGGGCTGTCACTCTGGTCCAAGGACCTAAAGCTGGGTTGCCTAGTAGATAGAAGAGGGCCCTGACTGTCGGAAGAACCTGGCCCTAATCCCAGCTCCGTCACTGGACTTGTCTGCTGTGCGACCTTTGGGTCTTAGAATTAGGACTGAGATGTGACTACTGGCCCATTCTATTTAGGTCATTCAAGAGTCACTGTGTACATGGATTTCACTGTGGAAACCCTTTAAAAATCAGAACCAGCCCTGACTATATTATATTCCTTAACACCAGTTTACGTATTCATCTGAACCTTGTATTGTCCATGGAAGCAATATGGCATAGTTGATGAAGCACAGGCCTGGGAGACAGAGGGACCAGGTTTCTAATCCCAGCTCCACCACTTGCCTGCTGTGTCACTTCATTTCTCTATGCCCCAGTTACTTCATCTGTAAAATGAGGATTTTGTGGTACGTGGACTGTGCCCAACCTGATTAAGTTATACCCACCCCAGTTCTTGGTGCGGTGTCTGGCACATAATAAGAGAATAACAAATATGATTGATAAAAAAAAAGTCCCCAGACCTCAAAAAGCATGTGGCCTAGGCTGGTGGGGAAATGGGAATTGTGCTGTCCCAGTTTATCCAGGGCACAAACTCCAGAGTCCTGTGTCTATGCTTAGTGTTGTGTACTCCCAAGAAGTGTAAGCACGTAGTAAGCGCTCAATAAATACCATTGACTGATTGCAGCGGGCCCTCCTGGGAAACCAGCTAATTCTCCTCTTCCCTTGGGGAAAGAAAAAATGAGGAGAGCAAAGGAGATTCCTTACCGCATTTGCTGGGAATAGAAATTCTAGAAGCTCATTATGTTAACCAGTTTGACAATGTTCATTTCGAAGGAACTCAGTAATGCCCCAAGCTCAAACTTGGGTAGTAGGCAGGCTACTTACTGAACGTTAACTGGGTGCAAAGCATTATACTAAGCATATGTACAGAAGAAGGAAGCACTGGACAAGTGATAATGCGCACACACATTCACACACAAAGAAGTGTGTGCCCATACATACCAAGGGCGTAGCCCAAGTCAGACACTTGACTAGATACAGCTAAAAGTCCAAAGACAAGTCACTTTCTCTAACCTACTTGCTATAAATGCTGAGCTAAAAACAGATTTACAAAAGACTTAGGAGCTTTTTAGTTCTATCCAAGTTGGAATTATGGAAAAGATTTTCCTATTTCTTTTGAGTCACAGCCAAACTGAGGCGGGCCAGAATTGGACGTGGTGAAATTGTTCATTCAAATGGAAGGAGTTCTGATTCATTTGAATTGCCTAGTAAGTTTCAGGCCAGCAAAGAAGAGTCCATAGGTATTAATTCCTCCAGCCCTATAGGGTTGGTTAAAAGCCAGGGTAATTGAAAGCTTCTGACAAAGAGAAATTAAGTGTAAATTTTCATTGCTTCCTAATTCAGCAGATGATCCTCCATCCACAAAGCCCCAGTATGCTCCCAGTATGATAAAAGTTGTATTCATTGAGCACTTACTATGTGCCAAGCCCTGAACTAAGTGCTGGGATAGAGACAGGAGGATCAGATCAGACATACAGTCTCTGTCGCCTGCTCAGCATAAGGGTGGTGGGGAGGAGGACTGGTATTTCATCCCCATTTTACAGATGAGAAAACTCAGGCACAGCCAAGTTAAACGACTTCCCCCAGGTCATACAGCAGGTAAGTGGAGAAGTCAGGATTAGAACCCAGGTCTTCTGACTCCCAGATCTTCTGACTCTTTCCCCTTAGGCCACACTGCTTCTGTAACATAGTCAACAGTTCCTCATCTAAGCATGGAGTTTGCAAGAATTCTGTTTTGGAAATGAGAGAACTATGGGATAAGTTTTGTCAGGATTCATATTTCACATTCACTAATCAGCCCTTGGTGTCTTTTGTCCCCGGCTTAGCTGTGCATGCAGTATTGGCCAGAGAAGACATCTGCGTGTTATGGTCCAATCCAAGTGGAATTTGTATCAGCCGACATCGATGAGGACATCATCAATAGGATATTCCGGATCTGCAACATGGCTAGAGTAAGATTCCCAATTACCACTTCTCCCATATCCCACTCACTTCTACTTGATCTGGAGTCCAGTTCACATTGGTTGGAAGCTGGATATACAAAGACTGACCGGAGGTGTAATGGGTTACGAGATGCACGGTGATATGACTTAAAATCAGAATAATAGGTAGGGCTAAGGTAGGACTTCTACTGTTGAAGAAAACTACGTAATTACCTGCCTCCTCTTCGAAGGAGGAAAGAATTCTGAATTTTGGTCCTGAAAGGTAAACATTTTGATTCAAACCCACAAGAGTCAAGATAATTGACCATTATTTCTATAATGGTTTTCTTGCCCCAGTTTCTTCCTTAGCTAAATTTTAACTAATCCCACTCTCTGTTTGGCTCCCCTGCAAGAGAGACAAGAAGAAGGCACAGTGAGGAGGTTGGCTTGAAAGGAGCAAATTGTGTGAGCTGGGGTGAAGTGGGAGAGGAGGAAGAAGTGGTACGGGGAAGAGAACTGTTCGAGTATCTTAACATCAGTAGTGAGGAGTTTCTGCTCGATGCAAGGGAGAATAGGTAACCACTTTCAGTTAGAGGAGGAGTGAGGAGACATTCAAAATGATGCTTTATAAAAATGATCCAGGAAGCAGAATAAAGTATGAACTCGTGAGAGAAAGCACAGGGAGGGCAGAGAGGAGACTGAGGCAAAACCGAGGTCAGGGTATGGCAGGTGCTTGGACCAGAGTAGCAGTTGGGATGGAGAGGAAGGGATGAATTCCGGCGATTTTGTGAAGAACTGACAGACCTTGGTCACTGACTGAATAGGGGAGTTGAAAGAGAGAGAGAAGTCGAGGACAATGCCAGGGTTGCTGGCTTGAGAGATGGGAGAAGAGTAGTTGTGGCAAAAATGATGGGAAAGTTAGGAGGAAAATGAGGGTTTCAGCGCTGGACATACTGTGCTTGAGGTATCGGCAAGACATCCATGTGGAGATGTTCTAGAAGTCAAAGGTGATGCGAGATTGAAGAGAAGGAGAGAGGTCAGGGCTAGATAGGTAGATATGGACTAGTGGTGGTAATCGAAGTCATGAGCATGATGAGCTCCCTAAAGGAGTAAGTGTAGATTGTAAGCTCAATATGGGCAGGGAATATGTCCGCTAATCCTGTTGTACTCTCCCAAGCGCTTAGTAGAGTGCTCTGCAAATAGTAAGTGCTCAATAAATATGATTCATTGAAGACAGAAGTAGGCTCAGAACTGAGCCTTGAAGGACTTGCAGAGTTGTAGGTTGGGAGTCAGAGGAAGAGCTGGCCTCAGAGATTGAGAAGTAGTAGCCAGGAAGCTAGGAGGAAAACCAGAGGAGTTTAGAGAAATCAAGGTTAGATACAGGATTTCCAGAAAAAGGAGGTGGTCCACACTAGCGATAACAGATGATAAGTAAAGGATGATTAGGACGGTGAAGAATACATTGGATTTGGCAAGGAGGAGATTATTGATGACTTTGGAGAGAGCAGTTTCAGTGGAGTGGAGGGGGCGGACGTCAGACTTGTACTGGGTCAAGGAGTTGGAGGAGAGGAAGTAGAGGTAGTGAGGGTAAACAACCCAGTCGGAGAGTTTGGCCAGGGATGATAGGCGGGAAATGGGTAATAGTTGGTGCAGAGGGGTTGAGAGGGTATTTTTTTTACTTATTTTAGGATGGGGTTTTGTGGGAATGTTTGAAAGCAGAGGGGAAGGAGCCATCAGAGAGTGGGTGGTTGAAGAAGGTGGTCATGGAGGAAAGAGAGTGAGTACAAATGTTTTTATAAGGGGTGAAAGTGTGATCGTAGGCCCAGGCGAACAGGGTAGGATTGAGAAGCGGATGGGAGAAGGTGAACTGAGGGGCAGCCAGCATCTCCTTTTTGCTAAATCCAACTCATTGAGCAAGTTGTCTACATCCATTGCCTCCCCTTCCTCTGCTCCAAGAGGGCCAAGAGGGTCTGGGCCTTATTCTGCTCCCCATAGGCAAGTGGGCTCTCTGTTCCCTAGAGCTGGGGGGAAATGCCTAATTCCGCACTGGAAAGGGGGCGGATTCAAACTGCAAAATGAAGGTATCTGGCTCAGTATCAAAGTGCTTACGGGGTACATAGCGAACACCCTAGTCAATGCAGAGTAGGGCGAATAGAGGAGATAAAGGGCTGAATCTGGGAAGGCCTCATGGAGGAGATGGGATTTTAGGAGGGTTTCAAAGGAGGGGAGAGTGATGTCCCCTGTGATATGGTTTCTGCCCCCCTCACTCCATCAAAACTGCCATCTAAAGGGTCACCAGTGATCTCCTTCTTGCCAAATCCGATGGTCTTTATTCCATCCTGATCTTCCTTGACCTCGCCGCTGCCTTCGACACTGTCGACCACACCCTTTTCCCAGAAACATCCAACCTGAACTTCACTGGCACTATCCACGCCTTGCTCTCCTCCTATCTCTCTGGCCACTCATTCTAAGTCCCTTTTGCAGGCTCTTCCTCTGCTTCCCAACTCCTAACTGTGGGAGTTCCTCAAGGCTCAGTTCTGGTTCCCCTTCTGTTCTGCATCAATACTTACTGCTCTGGAGAACTCATCTGGTCTCATGGCTTCAACTGTCATTTCTATGTGGATGATTCCCTAGTCTCTATCTCCAGCCCTGATCTTTCTTCTTCTCTGCAGTCTCCTATTTTCTCCTGCCTTCAGGACATCAACTTAGATGTCCCACCAACATTTCAAACTGAACTTGTCTAAAACAGAACTTCTCATCTTCCCACCCAAACCCTGCCTTCTTTGTCCATCACTAGAGACAGCACCACCATCTTCCCTACCTCACAAACCTGGAAACTTGGCATTATCTTTGACTCATCTCTCATTCATCGGACATATTCAATCTGTCACCAAGTCCTGTCATTTCAACCTTCACATCGCTAAAATCCACCCTTCTCTGTCCATCCAAACTGCTCCCACATTAATCCAAGCCCTTATTTCATTCTGCCTTGATTACTTCATGCATCTCCTTCTGACCTCCCTGCCTCCTGTCCCTCCCCATTTCAGTCCATATAGGCTTCACTCTGCTGCCCAGATTGTTTTTTCTACAAAACCATTTCCTTGTTTCCCCCACTCCTCAAGAACCTCCAGCAGTTACCCATCCACCCTCACATCAACTAGAAACCCCTTACTATTGGCTTTAAAGCACTCAGTCATCTTGCCCCCTCCTACCTTACCTCTCTGATTTCCTCCTACAACACAGCCCGCACACTTCATTCCTCGAAATCCAACCTTCTCACTTCACCTTATTCTCATCCGTCTTGCTGCAAGACATCCCTGGCCCACATCCTGCCTCTGGCCAGAAACTCCCCCCACTTCATATCCATCAGACCACCAGGCTTCCCATCTTAAAAGCCTTATTAAAATCACATCTCCTTCAAGAGGCCTTCCCTGCTAAGCCCTCATTTCCTCTTCTCCCATTCCCTTCTGTGTCACCTCGCACTTGGATTTATACCCTTTATTCACTCCAACCTAAGCCCCGCAGCACTTAAATCCACATCCATAATTTGTTTATTTCGTATTGATATCTGTCTCCCCCTATAGACTGTGAACTCCATGTAGGGAGGGAACATATCTACTAACTCTGTTACAGTATACTCTCCCAAGTTCTAAGCGCAGTGCTCTGCACACAGTAAGTGCTTAATAAATATGAGTGACTGATTATGAATGGTGTGGAGTAGGAGGGGGCTGGGGAGGTTTTGGGGGAGTTCCCATCTGATGGTTATACCGCTGAATTACTGGTGTTATGGAGTGTCCAGGTCCTAACCTAGAGCATTTTTATAACTCTGGCTCGTGTCTTGCTTTCAGCCCCAGGACGGGTACCGCATAGTTCAGCACCTACAGTATATTGGCTGGCCAGCCTATAGGGACACGCCTCCTTCCAAACGCTCCCTTCTCAAGGTTGTCAGGCGCCTGGAGAAATGGCAAGAACAGTATGATGGGAGAGATGGACGCACTGTTGTTCATTGCCTGTAAGTAGAACTTCCCTGTACTCTTCCTTGTTAGTCCTCCCTCTTCCTCCTCCTTACCCGAGTCAGGTGGAAGTGGGACCAATCATTGCCTGGGCATCGGGGTGCCTCTTTTAGCCGTGGATGGTATAGATGAGACTGTGACCTGGCTACCCTGCTCTTGGTTTGGGGCACGGAGGGAGACCGAGGGTGGGCAAAGCTGAGGCTTTTCTAAGGCTCCGCCACCTTTCTGATCTTCCCCCCACTTAATGACAGGTACTCACTCCCCCACCTCTCCTTGATCTGGAAGACCACCACCTGGCCTCCCCACAGCCCTGGGACACTGCTTTTGAAGTGAAGGGCCTTTCCTGTTTATCCTGGAAGACACATCAATCTGAGTTTAGATTATAGTGCCACCTACCCTTGGGCAAAACATAAATCAATGATATTTATTGAGTGCTTGCTGGGTGCAGAGCACTATACTAAGCCCTTGGGAGAGTACAAGACTGTAGACTCTAAGCTTGTTGTGGGCAGGGAATGTGTCTGTTATATTGTTATAGTGAACACTCCCTAGGACATAGGACAGTGCTCTGCGCACAGTAAGCGCTCAATACATACGATGGACCGACTGACTGAAAGACTGGGATATAACGTTGTAACAGGTAATCCCTGCCCACAAGACATATGGCAAAGTTTCAGTCACGACTGGCGGATCTGACCAAATCAAGGTTATTTTGACTTGAGGCAGCAGGTATATGCCTGTACAATTCACACTCAGATGTGTGAGAACAGGCCCAGGCCTTCTTGTAGTTTACTTTAAATCCTGATCTACATGTAGTCATTGTCGGCTCTTGGTCCCCGTCAATGACGAACATGAAGGCATTTAACCTGCTTGGCGGAATGCGAGGTACGGAGGGCAGAGCCTCACTTTCTTCCCTCCATCTCTAGAAACGGCGGTGGGCGCAGCGGAACCTTCTGTGCCATCTGCAGTGTTTGTGAAATGATCCAGCAGCAAAACATCATTGACGTGTTTCACATAGTGAAAACGCTAAGGAACAACAAATCCAACATGGTGGAGACGCTGGTGAGTGCCCGGGGGACCGTGCTTGGCTGAAAGTCTTTTTCGGGAAAACATGTGAACGTTAATTAGAGCAAAGCGGGGAAGGGTCTGGACTTTATTCTGCTTCCCTTCTCCCGCAGACACGTGGGCTCTCTGCTCCCTACAGCTGGGGGAAAAGCCTAACTCTGCCACTGGGAAGTGGGGAATCCAAGCTGAAACTTGAGGGTACCTGATTCAGGCTCCCGCTAATTATCCTCTCCCAGCCAGAAACCAATGCCGATTCCTCTGTCTCCTGAAGACTGGAAGGCTCCTGGGGCAGGAGCTGCAGTGACACTTTGACCAATCCTTAATTCAATCCATCGGTCAGTCGTATTTATTGAGCAATTACTGTGTGCAGAGCACTGTGCTATGGGTTTGGGAGAGTACAGCACGGCACTTTAAGAGACACATTCCCTGCCCACGGTGAGGGGGGAGGCAGACATCAGTAAAAATAAATTACAGATATGTACATAAGTGAATTCAATCGTCATTACCTCGACTCAATCCCTCCATCCTCAAGCTTCTGTTTTCCTCCATCTCCCTCTCCCTTCATCATCCCCCCCCTTGGCTGTCTGTCCCCCTTTCATCACCCCCTACCTCCTTTCGCCAGTCCTGCCCCCTCTCTCCTTTTCTTCCTGATTCCTCTCCCTTCCAGTCTCCCTCCTTGTTCTTCATCTCCCTTCTACAAGGTGAGCCCTGTCCCTTACCAAGGGACTTGGTGAGCGTTAAGGGCTTGGGGATGGGTGAGAGAATGTTAGTAGGACAGCCTAATCACCTCATTTTGTTCATGGTTTTCCAGTCTGGCTGCAAGTCCTGGCCCATAGCATTCCCTTCAGTACTTGAGCATCCCCAACGCTTCTATACTCATGTCTATTTGCCCACCCTGTGGTAGAGGGACAGTCCTTGAGTCACAAATAAACTCAGGTTGCCCGTAAAGTGACTTGAAATGTTTGGAGGCCAAGCATCGTTCCCCAAATTCACATCCAAAGCTGTTTCCGTATCTGCTGTCTGCACGGTCGGGTTCCCCAACCCTCTTTTAACACTTCTCTCTCTTCTCGCCTCCCTTCCCCACCCGCTCTCAGGAACAATATAAATTTGTATACGAGGTTGCACTGGAATACTTGAGTTCATTTTAGCAGCAGTGAACATGCAAGAGTTCCAACCCCAGGATCTCCAAACCACCCTTTTCTCTGTAAGGCAGTAACAGGGATGAAAGACTTCCAGATCCTGACTTCACTGAAGAGAAGTGGGACTCCCGCGTGCTGCTGACTGCTAGCCACTGGAGCATTCATTCGCCGCTTCTTGAACGGTCTGCTGTTGAAACCAGAGAGGAAGAAGGCAAGGCTGAGGAAGCCCCTGCTTTCTCATACCCCAGTGTCTGCCCTGCCCTGCCGGATTCCCGTCCTAACCCCCCAGGAGCTCCCTGGCAACAGAAAAGACATCGGATTGTCCGTCTAAAATCACTTGTTTTCGTTCTACCCGGGTTCGTGAATCTCATGCTAGAGTCTGTTGGAGAAAACTGAAATCCGCGGGGAGGGGCTTTGGATGTTGAGGTGTATTTCTCCCTCTCGGCGAATTCCTCAGTCGGAAATCGGGGAGCTGGAGAATTAGAAATCCCTTGGGGTCTCTCACTGTAGGTAAAAGGGTACATGCTCCTTGAGACCCTGCCCCCAAATCTTCTCCTCTTCCTCTGAGGGCCAGCCTACGTGGACTCTGACCTGGCTCTACCTCAGTGTTTGATTGAAGCAACAGGGCTAGACTTAGGCACACCCTTAATAGGCTCCCCCCGGCTAGACCTGATTATGTGTGTGTGAGACTCCCACTGGGTTATCTTTACTTCTCAAGGTTTCCAAGCTATGCTCTACCACCAACCCCTGGCTCAGGTCTTGTTGAATGAACTGGGGCCAGAGGTAGATGCCGGGTAACGTTGTTTTTTTCCGTGTACATACCCACTCCGCTGGGGGTTTCCAGAGTCGTCGTTGGGTGGCATGATTGTCATTAAGGAATGGAGAGCACCAGATGTCTGAGGGTTTGGAACTCAAGAAGGAACCCATGAAGAGTTGATAGAGGTGATGTCCTTTTAATGAGGAAGCCAGTTTGGTAGTTGGCAGCTTATTTCTCAGCAGTGTGGTTAAAATGAAACTCGTCCCACTCTAAGCTGGCAGCTTCTCTGATCATCAAAGTGGACAGTTTGGCAGAAAAAAATGGCCATGAGGTGTAATTGGGGATGGTGGATTTGGGAAGTTGGGATATGTGTTTCAGTGCTCAGAATGACACATTTGACCATTGTTTTCCACCAGAACAACCTGTGTATCCCAATCTTTTCTTTACCCAACCCATGGCGTAACGGATTCTGAAAAGCTTTAACGTCTCAGATGCCAGTGCAGACTGGAAGCCAATTTAAGTGGATCGAACCTGACTCCTAAAGGGTTTTATTTTTGTATCCCATTTGTCATCAAATCCAAGGAAAGCTGTGGAGAATGGGCATCTACAGGCATGAGAGAAGGAAAGGGTGAGCAAGACAGAAAGAGGTGGCTGTTGCTGGTTACCTTTCATTTTTTAGTTTGAGTGTTTAACCCCCTCATCTTTTGGAGCAATCTAGGCTACAGGGATCATTTACCAAACTCTAGAGGCCCATCTCCTCAAACACATTTTGCTGGTGGTGATTGTTTGTCAGTGCTCAAGTCAAGAGGCTCCAGCCACCCTGGAAGGATTAAAAGACTATCCTTTCTGTTGTAAATATCAATCGGTTGTATTTATTGAGCACTTCCTATGTATAGCGCACTGTTCTAAGCGATTGGCAGAGAACGTACAATAGAGTCGGAAGACCCATTCTGCAAAGCAAAAGGGCACACAGATTAAGATTTCACAGCTCTTGAACATGTGCTACTTGCCTGGCGACTGGAAGTTCTCCTTCACAATCACCCAGATTTCAAATCTTTCCAGATGCACTGGATTTCAAGCTTCCACAGTTAACCACTCAGATTCCCAGAGGAAGCCTCTGAAGTAATCAAACCCACGTTACGTGGTTCCCCTGCCAGTAAATGACCATTTCTCTGTCCTGGGTTTGAATTTTTTTTGTCTGAGATAGGAGTAGACATCGTGTGTTTTTAGGTGTGCATTTATTCATGTTTGCATGTGTATGTGTGCATATAGGCACAGTGATGTGTGTGTTAGTTGGGAGGCGCTTCACGAGAACGGGAATTTACTCTTGGCAGTGACTCCTAGAGTACTAAGAGGGAGTCAGAATGGGAAGGTGTAGTTTCGAGATTCCGGCTGTGAAACGCTCTTCTAAATGTTCCATTTAAGGCCTTTCGGCTTAGGATGTTCCTTTACAGCAAAGACCACAGAGCCAAAAATCCCCCTGTGCTCTCTCCCCCAGGTATAATACGAAAGAAAGAACGGTTCCCTGGAAATGTGCCAGAAGACACAATCCTGCTGTTGGATTACAGGGGACATTTGCCAAGGGCATGTTTAGCATGGGTTTTGGCTAGAAGCCACTGGCTGTAGGACTAAAAGGAGTTAGAGGGGAGGATAGTGCTGGCCAGTGATTTTGCAGAAGACAGTATACACCCTCAAGGGCAGTGATAGTGCCAGGAAAGGAAAATCACTTGTCTCTTTCCTAAAGTGGGACACCGTCTCTGCCTCAGAAGACAATATACACCCTCAAGGGCAGTGATAGCGCCAGGAAGGGAAAATCACTTGTCTCTTTCCTAAAATGGGACACCGTCGCTGCCTCTTCCACGGAACAGAGCCCTGGTTCTAAATGAGGCCGATAAAGCCATTTTCAAACAAAAATCATCATCCAAATCCTCCTCTTCTTGGGTTTAGAACACACTGTGCTGATCGTCAACTGAGCCCTGGGCAGCACTGATTACTACCCCTCTCGATCAGACACTGAAAAAGCACAAATGAGTCTTTCTGCTTATTATCCCTATGTCACTGGGCAGTGAGAATATTGCATTGAAAAATAGAACTGGATTGGGCATCACTCATAAGAAAGAGCACAGAGTGGTGGCTTTTTCAGTCGGGCTCAGTTGGGATCAGAAATTGCACTTTTGCAAGAGCTAAGGATGCCTCAAAGGACGATGGCAACAAACATGATAGTAAGTAAGCGAAAGGAAGGAGACGATGGGCTCTGTTGGAAAGCTGGGAGGCCGTGGTGGATAAAGGAATGGACTATGGGAGCATAGAGAGGAACCACTGAAAAGGAAGCACACTTTTTTGTGTTTATTTTAAACGGTACTTCTTAAGCACTTACTATGTGTTAAGCACTTTTCCAAACACTGGGATAGACGCAAGTTAATCAGGTTGGCCTAGTCCCTGCCTCACGTGGGGCTCACAGTCTAGGTAGTGGGGAGAACAGGTATTGGATCCTCATTGTACAGTTGAGGAAACTGAGGCACAGAGAAGTTAAGTGACTTGTCCAAGGTCACACAGCGGGCAAGTGCCAGAGCTGGGATGAGAACCCACATCTTCTGACTTTCAGGCTCGTGCTCTTTCACGCTGCTTCCCAAAGGGCATTTGGGTTTCAATATAATTCAGGGGGCTGGAGAGGGCTCTTCTCAGGTTTGTACCTGGTACCCTGAGCACTTTTTAAGAGCGTGGTGTTTGACCATGCATTGCTGAGTGACAATCAGGACCCTGTCAGTCATTTCTAAGGACACGCACCCCCTACCTGGGGTTTGTCTGGCCTTCTATACTGAGGGTTCACCTTGATTTGAAGAAGGTTCCCTTGGAATAGCCTAGTGTGAGAAACAAGATGGCAACTTCACAAACACCTGGATTGAAATTTTAAAGCGTTCTCATTATCTGGGGCCAGGCAGACAGTACTCCCTTTCCTCAGCCCAGGTATTAGGATCCTTCTGGATGGAAAGAAGGATCCCAGCTGAATTCTGATCAGAAAGCCCCATGTCCCGTAGTAGGAACTTTCAGACAGTTAACATGCTTTTTCCCCCTCTCTCTCCTCCTGCCATACACAGAACTCCAAAACCCAGAGAGCAAAGGGTCCCTTCCTTTATGGACCCAGCCAAACTTGTTAGGGGCAACTGGACATCGTCACTGAGGCATCTTTTATAAAAATAAACAAAAAAAAAACCCCTTTGATTTGATACCTTTCACCTTCAACATAAATCTTTTCTCCCACTAGCTGAAATCACCGGAATTCTTTGCCTCGATGTTTAGAGAGAGAGAGTAGCTGGGCACCTACCCCTCCAGTACTCATGGACCCACATAATGCACGTCTTTGATTTATTCTCACCCCACTTTTAGTGACGTTTCTTTCTGAGCGCCTTCATTTCAAACTTGTGCCATACTACCTGGAGAACAGTTGCAGGCCACTGGTATCCACCTGCATGCATGAATGATTCGGAGTTATAAATATGTTACGGTATTGACTGTAAGCTTACCCTCTAGACTGCAGACTCGCTGTGGGCAAGGGACTATGTCTGTTCTGTTGTTTTGGATTCTCCCATTCGCTTAATACAGTACTCTTCACGCAGTAAGTGCTCAATAAATACGATCGATTAATTGATAAGAGCAGAGTTTCCGCTTATCGGCAACCCTCCTTTCCTAGTTTAGAGCAGCCACATGGGCAAAATAAAATTTGCACTGGCATTTGCAGTTGCTTAATTGGTTAATGTTGTGAGTCCTTTTGCCGGATCATACGTGGCCGTGACTATGTCACTGCTAGAGAAGCCCGTTCACCCAAGGAACCACGTTCGGTATGTTGGAGGCCAGAACAAGCACTGCTGTCAGTCAGGAGTATTTATTGAACACTTGCTCTGTGCAAGGCAATGGGCTACACACTTGAGGCTCTTTGATCCATTCTATGATGTATTCTCTTGAAACAGGTCCCTTGATGTAGAAGCCTTATCCGCACATCTTTGCATTTAGAGTGGAGAGAGAGAGAGAGAAAGAGAGAGAGCACACTTGATTTTCTCTAAGTCGATGAACTGCTTTGCCAATGGAAAAAAAAATCACTGAAGTTATAGTGATCTGTACAAATCTAAGAACATTTCAGTGATGGAAATACTATGGAAATAGTGAACGGTTTGGGAAATAGGAAAGAAAAGATAGAGTACCTTTCCCCTCCCCCAGTAGAAATATTAAGGATATTGACTTTGGGAAGATGGGGAAGACTCAGGGTAAGCCATCCCTCCATGTCCCCTAGTGAAGAACAAGTCAGTAGGTTGGGAGCCAGTGAAAAGTGATTGGTAAGAGAAGAGATGATAAGAACCCAAAGTATGACTACATGAAAAACACTTAGATGGGATTTGCCGGTCTGGAAACTGCTCAAATGTCACCTGCTGAGTACTAAGAGCAAGACCGATCATAGGTCCCAGGGGAGACAGAACAATTACATGATCACTGGGTCAGGTGAATCTAAGGGCTGCCTTGGTGAAAGAAGTCTCCCTCTGGGGAGTGGTGTTGGCAGGCAAAAATGTATAACTAGGCCCCTTAAATTCAAATAGAAAAATGAAAGGGAGAGAAGTTATTTCTCTTGGAAGAGAGAAAGCTGGAAGGTGAGGTCAGGTTGACATTGACTCAGAGGGTAGAGAGGGGACTTCTGTGTCATTACTGATTCAGAGGCTAGAGAGGGAGATGGTGAATGTTATAAGGACACAGCTGCTGGAGCCAACGGCAGTAGTGGATGGATATGCTGAAAGTGAGCTACTGGGGAAAGTTGACTGAGACCAAAGGAGGGGATAGGAAATATGGGAAGCTGATGAAAAATAAGATGGCGACCCAAAAATGAACTCAAGTAAAGGAAGTCTTTTGGGCTGACTGGATTGTCTGGGACAAGAAGATAAGGCATTTTTCTTCTCTTCCAGGTTACTTTTAAGTCTTTTCCCCGGATGTTTCCACCTTAACTCCATTATTTGATCAGTATCTTGGTATTCACACTGTTAGAATGAAAATTCAAAACACCTTAATTTTCTCTCCCCCATCTCCCCGCACACACCATGCCACCAAAAGAGTTCCAGGAGAAGGAGAGTAGAGTTTTCGGTTGGTCTTCTGGAATTGTCCTTCCCCGATTTATCTCCTAGGGAAAGCTAAGGCTTCTGGGTTTGTTCAAGTGAGCACTGTGTGGCACAGGACTGGGTCTAAGCTGCATATCTTGGGGCTTGCCCAGCTTTTAGCATAGCGGTAAATAGATGCTGTAACCATTTTTTAGGGACTGGTCATGCTTTAGTATCACACGTCAGGATTGAAGCGCTTGGTCTAGTCTGAATGACGTCAGTGTCACTGTGTGCTCATCACCTTCATCGATGTTTTGCACATGTGCTTTGGCAATCTTTTGTATAAAGCCATATCTTTTCTGGATGTGTGTGGAATTCCCATGATAATAAACACGATATTCCTCCCCCTGGGATTAGCAACCCACAGGAGAACTATCTGCCTGAATGATAAGGGCTTTCTTAGGTCAGCCATTTCTGAATAGCAGTCTGCCTTTAGGAAGCAAGATATGGGGTAATCACGGAAAAAGCGGGGATGAAATGGACTTCAAGGGCCACTGGCTCAAATGCCTGTTAGTGTGCAGAATCGATCAACTCTCCAAACCAATTACTTAGGTATAAATGAGGCCTACCAGTTGTTGACAGGAGTGGGTGTCACTGGCTAGCCATTAGGAACAGGACTGGACATATGTTGCATCGAGTTTTGATCCGTCATGTAAGGTAAGAACGCTCATCGAGCAAGTCCTCACCTTCACGCATGGGGTGGCAGGACCAGCGATTGGTCTCTCCCATGGGGAAGGGGTAGGGGATCCAGAATCCTAGAAAACAGCGGGGAATCGTTCATGTTAGAAGAATGTAGATTTGGCCTGGAAGGGTGGTAAGGACAAAATCCTCAAGCGAGAGAGAGACAAAGGAGGGCTAAGGTGATGCAGTAGGGAGCAAGATATTTTTTGGATCCCTTGTGGGTCATTGTGGAAACACCTCAGCCGGTAATACCCTTAGAGGCAGTGAAAGGTCCAGTGACTGTGGATACAGTTAGAAGTGTGCTAGAAAAAAGGCAGTAACACTCCAGACAAAATGTATGAGAAATGATAAAAGAGGGAGGGCTTAAAGCTTGCATCAGGTTGTAGAATGAAATATGTCAATTCATTCAATCATATTGCACAATTACTGTGTGCAAAACACTCTACTAAGTGCTTGGGAAAGTACATTAAAACCAACAGACACATTCCCGGCCAAAGCAAGCTCACAGTCAATCCTGAACCACTGGGGAAGCTAAGGATAGGGAGTCTTGATGGAAAGTTGTAAAGTCATTTTGTTTTAGGTTTTGTCTCTAAAACCCATCTTTCCCTCCCGTCCCCACCTCCTCCTTTTTTGACTGTCTTTTTAGGCACACTGTACCTACTTAAGGCCCTGTCATCTAGCTATCCAGACCTCTCCTAAAGACAATAGCATAAAAATCTGGACAAGGATGTCTGTTCTTCTGAATCCCTTCCTGGAAGAAGCTAAAGTCTTGCAGTATTCTCTGGTGATCAAGCTACGGCGCCATTCCTAATTAATCAATCGCATTCATCCATTGCTTGCTATGTGCAGAACACTGCACTAAATGATTGAGAGAGTACAACATAAGAGTTCCCATCTTAAAGCGACATTAATATAAATGAATAAATTATGGATATGTACTTAAGTGCTGTGAGGCTGAGGAAGGAGGTGAATAAAGGAGCAAATCCAATTGCAGGGGAGATGCAGAAGGGAATGGGAGAAGAGGAAATGAGGGTTCTGCTCCAGGTACTCTGTGGGCTTGCCTGACTTTCAGGTCCTTCCAAGAGAGGAATTTTGGGGAGCCGATGTACTCTGTGTAGTTAGGGAGTGGGAATCGATGGCAGTGAATCATCGTCTATGGAGTGGAGTCGGAAGAGCCACCTGACCTGTGATTTCTCACGGATGCAAATCTCATCCCAGCTCTTGACTGGGCAACGAGACAGTAAGGGCAGCCAGAGATTTTGTTGTAGGAGATCGGGTAGCATCTGGTGGAAGAGAGAACCTCTAGGTGTCTTTTTGTTTGTTTGTTTTTCTCTGAACTTGGGAGGAGAAGCCGGATATCTAGTTAAGTAAACACAGGGAGGGAACTTTGGGCCCTGCATGAAAGAGATCAGTGCTCATAATAGGTTGCCTTATCGCCTATGAGTAATAAAATGAGTGGATCACAAGATGAATGCTAATAGCACAAGGAGCCCACTTGATGAGATCAGCTTATTTGGGCAGACAGCACCCCCAAAACTGGCATCTGAATGCTTTTTACCACTTTATCAGAGATAAATACCCGTTGGCTTTTCAGTTTTGCAGAAACCTATGGGCTGTTGAAACCCTGGGGACTGAAATTTAGGATTCTCCTCCCTCAGATGTGCTATCGAAACTCTGATATCCACCCCCTCGCCCCACCCACCCCTTTCCTTTCCCAGCTGCAGAGGCTCTCCGTAATCCATAATCCAGGGCCAGGATAAGCGCAGGGTGAAGAGTGATCAGGAGATTCACCGTGGGAGAGTCAAACCCTCCACTCGCTATCTTAGGGCAAGGCAGTCCGCCTCAGGAGAAGGACTTTTGGTTCTGAACTGGGGGTCCATTCGAAAGTCAGTCTGGTTCCAAATGGGAGTTCAGGCAGTATCTTGGCAAGCTTGCTGAGCCGCTCTCCTCCCTTCAGATCACGGATTAATTAGCAGTTTATCCAAACGAACCTTTGGGCCATGCTTTAATTTGACAAAGCACTTGTGAGTGTCAGTGTCTACGGACTTATAAGTACAGTCTCTGTCCACTTCTGTAGCTGCCTAATAAATGATAAGGCCTCAATTTTCTTATTTCCCAGATAACCCCTATAACACAATTGCAGTTTCACTGATAACACCACAAAAGCCTCTGCCTGGACTGTCCACAGGATTAGTTACAGCCCTTGATTCATAGACCGTTACTGTCTGCTAGGCTTCCTCTCCGCGTACATAGACCCCTAAGCAGGACTTTAATCACTGAAAAGTTCAATCTCGGAGATTAAAGCCGTGCATTTCCCTGCTCCGTGACGGGGATGGCGTTCTCCCTGGCGGGGCCCGCGAGAGGAAAAGGGATGGAAAAAAGAAAATGTGGTTGGAGGGTGTGCGTTGTGCGCTAAACGGGCTCAAGTCCTCTCTTCCCAGGATTGCCGTCGCCGATCCGTATGTCCTCATCCCCCAGCTCTCACCGCCGCATGAAGCTGGAACCCTGAAGACGATAGTGCTGTTCTGAGAAGGTAAGCCCCTACCTACAACGATAGGTGGGGGCAGTCAGGCTCTAGGGCCTCCAGCCGGAAGGCCAAGTGGACTCCTGTGATGCCAGCCGCCAGGTAGAATCTCGGAGGGGATGGGCGACATTCGTGGTGATGGGGCTTTCAGTAGGAGACCGGCCTCCGGTTACGGGAGCCAATGGGATGAGGAGATTAAACCGATCCCAGCTACCAGGCTTCCCCATTCTAAAGCACGTGACCGGACGAAAGCCCCGGATGATATCCGGAGTCCCAACATGGCCTCTCCCTAGAGAAAACTAGAGGATTCCAAATGGCCGTTTGAGAATCCTCTGGCGCCACTCAGTTCGGGAGGTCTAGAATATAGTCGCCCGCCCTCCGCCCCATACGATACCCCCGTGTGATGGACGCAGGTTTGTTGTTGGATCTCGCTCTTGACATAAGCGTTAGCACGGAGGATGCCTCGTCCAAACCTCCCCCCCCCCCCCCGCAAGATGTTGCATTCAGAGGGTCTGCCCTAGGAACTGACGGCAGTAGATACAGTAAGGAGGGCCATCCTGGGAGGCAGGGGGTCATACGGTCGGGAAGTGGTTAATGGGGTCTATCCTTCTGAAATCGGGATGGGGAAAGGAGAAGCACGGTTAACCGCGCCAATCGGCTCGGAGGCAGCCGAAGGAGTCCAGCTTCAGATTCGAGGCCGTGGAGGGAGGCTGGCAGAGCCAGCGGGGTTTATCTGAATGCTGCTCCACAATTCCCACAGTCACCATGGCTGGATTCCCGGGGGGCCGTAGGCAAAATGAAGCAAAGCGACCGAGCTGACGGGTGGCCAGAGAACGGGTCCGTGATATTCTCCTATTGTATTCTCCCAAGCGCTTAGTGCCGTGCTCTGCAGGCAGTGAGTGCTCAAATACGGTCGACAGACTGACTGACTGACATAGGTCCGGCACCACGCCACCCATTCTCCCATCATCATCACGATTCGCTCGCTGCTATCGCTCAGGTACTGTTGCTCCTTAGACCGAGATACTATCACCTCCCACACAAGTAGTTCATAGGAGGCAGTGGGAAAATCTGGGCCAAGATCAACTTCCCTCGCCAACCTTTCTGCCCCCACGATCCAATCGCCCGTCACTGCTCAGAGACCCTCCCCCCCCACTTGCTGGTTTCTTTGACGCTTGGGCCTCTTGAGGGAACATCTGGCACTCCTGGGTCGGCAGCCTCGGGTGCCAGGTCTTTGGATGCAAATATTTTGCCAGCTGGGAGTGGTGTGTTGCATGAGACCTAAATCTCGGTGCCATTGCAAGTCTCCCTTCCTGACTACCAGTGAAGTTCACTTGTACAGTTTGGATGTTTGATAGATAAAGCACGTATGAAAAATGAAAAAAAAAATTAATACAAAAAAAACTCAACACTGCATTCAGTGGGTTTTTTTTTTTCTTTTCATCCTAGCTTAAAATCGGAAGGTAAATAATGTCAAGTCAATGAATATCGATATATTTTTTGACTGTACATTAGTGGCGTGTGATTTTTCTTTTTTCTTTTTACAACTGCGAGTCCATCTTATTTATTCTGTAAATGTTCCCCAACAATGTTTGTAATCTGGGCTGTGTTGCAAATCCATACAATAAACCTGTGATCCGGACATTCATGTTTTCCCAAGGGATTTGCATTGGTGTCTCATTGTGGTGAAAGGGGTTATTCTATTTACTTCGGGCTATAGGACACCCAGCGACAATCTCTCAGTTGATCAAAGAATCATGTCCTTGCACTGAGAAAACGTGCTTAAAATCACCACTTCATGCTGATTTTCTAAGGAAAACCATCCCTCCTCCCCCAGCAGAATCCTCACCCCTAGCTCTAAATGTGCTGTGGCATTTGGGCATGTCCGTTCGAATTCTAGACAGATTTTTAAAGCAGAAAGTTGATTTCTCAATAGTCCTGCCTAGTGGAGTCCACATCATTCACTCGCTCCTTTGGCTGCATCCAAGAGAAACCACATTTCCTCTGTGGAGGTGTTTCCATCACGGACCTTCCTAGTGATATAGTCTGACACGATTGCAATTTTCAAATATTTCCAGGTAAGTTAAAAGCACATAAAAGCAGGATGAGCAAAATCTAAAATACAACAGGACGCTATTTATGCAAAACTCCTCTGAGGTAGCATTGCCCATAAATTCCAATCCTATTTAGCAGTAACCCTGTGTCCCTGACTTACCCTCAACAAATAATGCCCTTCAAGGAAAACCAAGGCCTTATGTTGGAGTATGATGATGATAAATAAAATAATATGATTGCTGATAGGTAGCATTTGTGATGTGTTAACTATACGCCGAGCACTGTACTGAGTGCCGGGGTTAGGTTTAAGATAATTAGGTCAGACTCAGTCCCCATGAGGCTCACAGGCTTAGGAGTTGACTTCATTTCCAAACCACAGGTGAGCCCACTCTGATTGAGGTGTCAAGGTAGGACGGAGGATGGGGAGGAGAGGAAATAAGCACAGGTTTCCTGTGGCTGTATGTAGTGAGGCAAGGAGAGTCACACCCAGCTTTTCAATTGAGAGAGAAGTGCTTTCTGGCAGACTGCTGTTCTCACAGACATGCTTTAATGGAAATCTGACGTACTTGGCATTTTCATGGCAAAAAGTCTCGCTCGATTTACTCGAGAGAATTGAGGTATAACTTGGACAGAGAATTTTTCGATAGCAAGATCAATTCTGCGCTTCACCCCCCTTTTCCGTCTCACTCTTCAAGTTGGTTTGCGGGAGTGTTTTCACAGGAAGCCCCTGCTTGCTGAGTGCCCCCAGCTAGAGTTACTGTCAGTGACCCTCCGCTAGTAGCATGAACCTAAATGGGAATTTCCCCTGAGAGCTTAAAAAAATAATAAATCAGCCCTGAGGGCACCATGTTTCTGTTGGGTCTACGGGGCAACGAAACACATTTACAAATTGAACTGCCACGGCCCGAGCTATTAGAAACCACAAAGGCTTCTCCGTCAGCCCCCGATCTCGGACTTCCTGGTAGTAGATTTTCTCCGCTAGTGGAGAAAATGGCCTTCTCTTCTTGAGAGGTATCTTCCCTGCATCCACAAGCTTCAAATTGTGTGCGAACACCCTTGACCGATCATAAACCAAACTGGGGCAGAGAAACTGCTTTAACCTTTCCCACAGCACTTTCTAATTTCTCTGTGTCCTGCAAAAGTGGAAATTGGACCATGGACCAATGTTAGAAAATGTAACATTGTGAAGACTATAATTTTTCTGGACATGTGACAGCATTTAGCTCCAAGGGGCCAATGCTCAGACAAAAATAAATTGATTTTGAGGACCTGACCCTCCTGCTTTCCAGCAATCCAGTCGAGGAAAAGAGAGGAGTTCTACCGTACAAAAGGAAGAAGGATTCTAGTGAGAGCTTTGCTGGGGCGGGGATGGATGGCTGCTTGATTGTAAACTCCTTGAGGATTGGGACTGTGTTTACTTTGACTGCGAGCCCCGTGTGGGATAGTGACTGCATTTGACCCGATTATCCTATAAGCAAAAGCATCGTGGCCTAGAGGAAGAAGCAGAGGCCTGGGAGTCAGAAAACCCGGTTTCTAGTTCCGGTTCTGCCGATAGCTTGCCGTGTGACCTAGAGCAAGTCACTTAATCTCTCCGTGCCTCACTTTCCTCACCTGTAAATGGGGATTAAATCCTCCACCCTTCTATTTAGACCGGGAGACCCACTGGGTCCAACCTGTTTATCTACCCCAATGCTTAGTAGGGTCCCTGGTACATTGTAAGTGCTTAACAAGTACCATTCAAAATTGAGGAAACTGAGGCACATAGAAGTGAAGTTACTTGGCCCAAATCACAAAGTAGGCAAGGTGGAAATTGGTTTAGAATCCAGGTCTCCTGCCTTTCAGGTTAATGCTCTGTCCACTAGGCAATACTGCATAAATGTAAATATGTATAAACACGATTGTATATATTCAACCGTATTTATTGAGTGCTTACTGTGTGCAGAGCACTGTAGTAAGTGCTTGGATATATGTATATATGTTTGAGGTATATATATTCACACATATACACACAGAGTCCATCAGTGTTATATACTGAGTGCTTGTTGTGTGCAGAGCACTTTGGTCAGAGCAAGGCCAAGAATGATACCTGCTTTTCTGGAATTGGTTTCATGGCCTAGTGGATAGAACATGGGCCTGAAAGTCAGAAGATGTTGGTTCTAATCCCTGCTTCTGTGTGACCTTAGGCAATTCACCTGACTTCTCTGTGCCTGTTACCTCAATGGCAAAATGGGGATCCAATTTCTGTTCTCCCTCCTTTGTAAACTGTGAGTCTCATGTGAGGGCAGAGATTACATACAATGTGATTAACTTTTATTTACCCCAACACTTGGAACAGTGCTCGACAAACGGTAAACACTTAACGAATACCGCAATAATGATGATAATCATACCTACCCTAGCGTTCAGTACAATAGTAAACCCTTAAATATCCCAATTACTATTCTATTATGTTCTTTCAAGCACATAGTACAGTGTTCTATAGATAAGGGCTCAAAAATACCATGGATGGAGTGACTAATCGGTGACTGCTGTTAGTCAACCAGCCAGACACAGTTGGAAGAAGGTCAGGGTCAACAGCTCTCTGCTCTTCAACCTCTAGAGTCCACCCAAGCTTGACCCAGCCCTGAGCATGCCTTTCTGGACCCTGGGTTAGTTCTAAAGCTTTCTTCCCTCTGGTTCCAAAATCACCAGAAAATGCAGCCTGGCCCCAGGTTCACCCTGAGCACGGTGAGCCCGAAAGAGGCCGTGCCGGTGTTTAGCTTCAGAATGGCTCTGGTCACCTTTCGTTCCACCTCGCTCTGGGTCCCCTTCTAGTCTTCATCTGTAGCCATCCCTCTTGAGAACTCACTCGCTCCCACACCGTGACGTGGAAGGTTCCCAAATTTACATCTCCAGCCTGAACCTCTCTCCTCTGCAGCCTAGCATTTTCTCCCGATTGCAGGCCATCATTATCATTACTCGGTTGACCTGCCCGTCAAAATATCACTGCCCTTCCCTCTCCATCCAAACCACTACCGTGCGGATCCAAGCACTTATATACCTCTTTGACTACTGCTTCTGCACATCGCTGACCATTTTCTTAATGGGATTTGTTAAACACTTAGACACTGTACTGAGCTCTGGGGTTCAACAGAGTCCCGTCATTAGTGCTCACAGTCTTAATCCCCATTTTACAGATGAGGTAACTGAGGCACAGAGAAGTTAAGTGACTTACCCTAGTTCACACAGCAGACAGGTAGCAGAGCCAGGAGTGAAATCCAGGTCCTTTGACTCCCAGGCCCAGGCTCTTTTCAGTTGGCCACACTGCTACTCTCTTTCTATCTCATTTTGCTCCGTTCCTACTTCCCGCTGCCGCCTGAATCATTTTTCTAAAAGACTAGTTGGTCCACATCTCTCCACTCCTCAGAAACCTCCAGTCGTTGCCCATCCACCTCTGTATCAAGCAGAAATTCCTTACCTTCAGCTTTAAAGCTCTAAATCCAGCTTGCCCCCTCCTACCTTACCTCACCGATTTCCTACTACAACCCAGCCCGGACACTTCACTCCTCTAATGCCAACCTCATTCTGTACCTCGACCTCATCTATCTCACCTGTGGCCCTTTGCCCATGTCCCTCTTCTGGTCTGGAACTCCCTCCCTCTCTACAAATGACAGACCACCACTCTCCCCACCTTCAAAGCCCTATTAGATTCACATCTCCTCCAGGTTGCCTTCCCCCACTAAGCCCTCACTTCCCCACCCTCCGTCTCCCTTCTGCGTCACTTAAGCATTTGGATCAGCAACCTTTAAGCACTTAATATTCACCCCACCCTCAGCCCCGCAAGCACTTATGGACATATCCATAATTTATTTTAATGCCTGCCTCCCCATTCTAAAATGTGGGCATAATAATAATAACTATAGTATTTGTTAAGCACCTATTATATACAAAGCACTGTACTAAGCACTGGGGTAGATACAAGATGGAACATGTCCGACATCTGTTGTACTGTACTCTCACAAGCCCAGTACCCCAAGCTCACACAGTAGGCAAGTGGTGGTGCTGTGATTAGAATCCAGGTCCTCTGACTCCCAAGCCCATACTCTTTCACTAGGCCACGCTGCTTCCAATTGAAGATGGCGGTTAAGAAGAGGAGTGGATGGAAGTGTTTTTAGAAGGTGAGAAGGGCCAGAGGTGAGCTGTCCTCTTGAGAGATAGCAGAGAAGTATGACAGGGTGGATGTGGGATGGGAGGGCTAAGTCCAGGATGATCTTTTCAGAACCACTGCCCTGGAAATTCATTACAGGCACCAAGGTCTTTGTCAAAATATACAGAAAAACAGCATGGCCTAGTGGAAAGAGCACAGGCCTGGGGGTCAGAGGGCCTGAGTTCTAGTCATGGCTCTGCTACTTCAACGTTCGATGACCTGGGGGAAATCATTTAACTTCTCTGGGTCTCAGTTACCTCATCTGTAAAATGGGGATTAAGACTGTGAGCCCCACGTGGAAGATGGACCGTGTCTAATCAGTGACTGCTGTTAGTCAACCAGCCGGATACAGTTGGAAGAAGGTCAGGGTCAACAACTCTCTGCTCTTCAACCTCTAGAGTCCACCCAAGCTTGACCCAGCCCTGAGCATACCTTTCTGGATACTGGGTTAATTCTAAAGCTTTCTTCCCTCTGGTTCCAAAATCAGCAGAAAATGCAGCCTGGCCCTGGTTCACTTATTGTCTTATACCTACCCTAGCGCTTAATACAGAGCCTGGCACATAACAGGTGCTTAACAAATATTGTTTAAAAAAAAATACAGGTGATATCCAAGAATTGAAATATATAGCTCTGGGAGCACAGAGGGGAGAAATAACTATTTATCTCTATAACTTAAAATTGTGCCATATTTCCCAAAGTCTGGCCTAATCTACTAGTTTTGAATGGGCAACCTACAATCCTACAATGATCTTAATTTAATTTTCAATACATTTTGTCATGCTGAATGTGTTCCGTAAACAAGCCCTTATTTGAGCGACCCAGAAGACACTTCCCACAGGGCTTAAATGACTTGCCATTGGCCGCTTAACGGATCGATGGGGTAATCTGTGAATAAGTCAAAGAACTCTCTTCACCCCGGGATCTAGGAAAGCTGTACCTCTGACGTGGACCGTTATCCTCCTTCCTTCTCCTCTCTCTGCCTTTTTTACATGGGGAAAAGTCAACAGCGCCTGCTATCGGGATTGCGATCTTAGTGGCAAATTGCAGGGCCTTGACCTAGGACACACAGACATCTTCGCCACCTTGCAAGACTTTTAAATCTCGCACAGTGTAGCCGGGTGGCCAGATGAGTGTCGGACTGTCTCTCGGACTCAGACCGCAGCCCTTCGGTTTAAAATAAATAATTCAAGCCTCTATATCGGCTGACTCGACGGTGCGATTGTTTCCATGGTAACATTCATTGCTCTAACGGCAAACTAGAGTGCAACAGTAATAAAAAAAATAAATAAAGGTGAGGGTGGAGTCTGGGGTTGGGGGTCACGATTCCGTATGCATCCTCTTAGCAACAAACAGCTGCTTCGCTTCTATCTGCCGGGTGCATTGTTGAATAAATTGCTTCTCACAGCAACCAAAACAACCACTAGGGTTTTGCCTGTCTCCCCGCAGGCTGGGTGGGGAGTGAGGGATTTTTGGAAGAATTCAAACACGCAAGATGAATATCCGAGATGGAAGCCGGACGTGGGGTGGGCAGGAAATGGGAATGGCAGAGAAAAAGTGGGGGCTAGGCCCATGGGGGAAGAAAAAAGACATCAGGAAGAAAGGTGGAAGGTGGAGGGGAGAGTTCAGAAAGAGTGTTGAGGCTAAGGAACCAATGACCAGGGAGGTATTGGAGAGTCTCCCATAGAGACTGCCTGAAACAAGCTGAAGCAGCATGGTCTAGCAGAAATCAATCAACCAATCAACGATATTTATTGAGAGCTTACTATGTGACAGACACTGTACTAGGCACTTGCAAGCAGCCGCCTGAGAGTCAGAGGACCTGGGACCTAGTCCCAGTTCTGCCTTTGGCCAAGTCACTTCACTTATCTTTGCATCGGTTTCCTCATTTTTAAAGTGAGGATTCAGTACCCATCCTCCCTCCTGTTTAGATGGTGAGCTCCATGTGAGAAAGGGACTATATTCCAATTTATCTTCTATTTACCCCAGTGCGTGGAACACAGTAAGCACTTAAATACCATAGTCATCAAGATAATTAATATTACTATTGTTAAGTAGCAAGAAGACATAGTCTGAGAGTGTACTGGGTCTTTAAAGGGCCTAGGTAAGCCCATTTGATCCAAGGAATTTAGGAGAATTTAGCATCTGGAGAGAGGGAGAGCAGCAAGCAGATAAGGACCCCGGCTCATTCTGTACCCTACATTGCCTTGGATGATTGTGACACTGAGTGATTCACTTTCCCCACTGGCAAAATGGAGATGAACTTAATCCTTTCCCCACATACCGTGGACTGGAAAGAATTAGGCACCTCAAATTAAACATGTCCTTCTCTTTCCACACAAATGCCGTCCTCCTCTTGTCTTTCCCATCACTGTAGACAATACCGCTATCCTCCCTGTCTCTCAAGCCCATAACCTTGGGATGATCCTCAAATCATACCTCTCATTTAACCCACATACTCAGTGTCACTAAATCCGATCGGTTCTATCTTCACAACATCACTAAGATCTGCCCTTCTCCCCAAACTGCAACTACGCTGATCCAAACACTTAACCCTATCCCTTCTTGACTATCGTATCTTCCTTCTACCATCCCTACCTCTTGTCTCTCTCCACTCCAGTCTACACTTCACTCTGCTGCTCAGATCATTGTTCTAAAAAAATCAAAACAAAAAACATTCAATCCATGCCTTCCTACTCAAGAACCTCAAGTGATTGCCCATCCACTCTGCATCCATCAAAAACTCCGTACTACAGGTTATAAGCACTTAATCAGCTTGCCCCTTTCTACCTCACCTCTCTAATTTACTATAATCCAGTTCACACACTACCCTCCTCTAGCGTGAGCTTGCTTACTGTGCCTCCATCTCATCTGCCTCTCCACTGACCCCCTTGAGAAGCGGCGTGGCTTAGCGGAAAGAGCAGGGGCTTGGGAGTCAGAGGTCGTGGGTTCTAATGCCGGCTCCGCCACTTGTCTGCTCTGTGAACTTGGGCAAGTCACTTCACTTATCTGTGCCTCAGTTATCATTTGTGAAATGGAGATTAAGACTGTGAGCCCCATCTGGGACAACCTGATTACCTTGTACCTACCCCAGCGCTTAGAACAGCGCTTGGCACATAGTCAGTGCTTAACAAATACTATTTTATTATTATTATTTCCCGTGTCCTCTCTGGTCCGGAATTCCCCGTCTCTCCATATATATCAGTTCACTACTTTCCCCACCTTCAAAGCTTTTTGGAGGGCACATCTCCTCCAAGAAGCCTTTCCTGATTAAACCCTCTTTTCCCTGGATATTTGACCCATCAGCTCCACAGCACTTCTGTGTTTGTCTATCAATTATTCTTTAAAGTATTTATATTTATGTCTGTCTTCCCCTCTAGACTGTGTGAGACTGTGTAGGCCTGGAAAATGTCCATCAACTCTGATTTTCTGTACTCTCCAAAGTGGAGAGCACACAGTAAGTGCTCAATAAATACCACTGATGATGATGAGGAGGAGGAGGAACCGAATGTGTGCATAACACTTTGCGCTCGTTCAAAAAAGAGCTTGGGCGCTTACTTATGATAATAATGATTATTTCGATGGTATTTGTTAAACTATTACTGTATGCTACACATTTGGGTAAACACAAAACAATCAGGTTGGACACAGTCACTGTCCTATAAGGGAATCAGAGTCTAAATAGGAGGGAAAACAGGTACTAAATCCACATTTTACAGATTAGGAAACTGAGGCTCAGAGAAGTTAAGCAACTTGACTAAGGTCACACAGCAGGGAAGTGGCAGAGTCGGGATTAGAAGCCAGGTCCTCTGTGTCCCAGGCTCTTTCCACTAAACCGTGATGTTGTAATTTAGGCACAAAATCCACTTCAATGTTTCAAGCTGGGAGAAAGAAGGTGGAACGTTTCCCTCTGGAAGTTATTTGCTGTCTGTAATTCCAAAGCTTACTTTTCTGACTGGGGGAGCAGGGACCTATTTTAATTAGGGCGATCTCTTTGCTGCTGATGAATTTAAGCTTTTAAAATGACTCCCTCAGTTTCCATCTTGTTTGCCGAGTCAATCCAGGGTGGTGCAAGGAAATGGGTGAGGGGTAAAGTGGAAACTATTA